>NC_056750.1:276371778-276411778 GCF_019279795.1 Protopterus annectens
TCCTGCATGGCAGATTAGTGAATCTGGGGGTCAGTCTTTTGCACAAAACCCCACTACAACAGTTTTACTGGGATTTGGAAAAATATTCATAATGCAGCTACAAGAGCTTACTCCTTAAAGCCAACACCACCTTTTGGGTCTTGCGAATAAATAAAGGAAGTGATGTTATATCTCCATTAAAAGTACGTGACTCTTCCAAGTGCAGCAAACAGTGGCTGCTCCTATATTCAATGACTGGAAAAATGTAGATAAAATCATCAGCCCGGATCTTCACAGTTATAGCCAGACTGTGTAAAGCAATGCACTTGATTCCAGATGTTAAACTGTATAATGAGTTGTGGCGAAATATTTTGTTTGCATGGACTACAAATCTCTAAGAGTAATTAAGATGTAAAATTGTCTTCTAGCTTTGTATTTCCTACATTGTTAAATTTTTGAGAATCTCTTTGGTTAAATTGTTAATCACTTTTATTTCCCTTCTTTCTTGTCTTTGTGTGCGCAAAGTTTGTTACATTTGTGGCTAATCAATGAATTTTGAGATGTTTAAAAAAGACTAGTGTATGGTATTGATGGCCATTGCACTTGCACTATGGGAAACTTGTACCTACATTGTGGTAACCAGCATATTACTGATTGTAATTGAACAATTATGCTTTGCTCCTA
The DNA here is from genome assembly GCF_019279795.1 of Protopterus annectens. Lineage (NCBI taxonomy): Eukaryota > Metazoa > Chordata > Ceratodontiformes > Protopteridae > Protopterus > Protopterus annectens. Next base: position 276,372,442 of record NC_056750.1, read on the forward strand.
CTGCATATGCAGTAATGCCTGCATTTCTTCCCTTGCAAATTTATATTCTGTTACACTTCCATGTAAGTCTTCATATGCACTTCTTGTGCTTTATTAATCAACAACAACAGCTGGTTAACTTACATACTAATTTTATGTCTATTTTGTCCATGATATACCTGTGATGTGCAATCTCTCTCTCTCTCTCTGAATCGTTTTTGCAATTGTTCTTTCTGCATTGTGCACATATTTTTAACAGAGCCCTTAGCTTGCAGCTTAATTGTATAGAATTCTGAGAAATATACCTCACAGACAGATAGAGTTTATGTGTGCGCTCATGTGTAGTTGTGGGTATGGGTACTGGTGTAATTGTCTGTGTACTCGCTCACGTGTGCATGTGTGGATGTGGGGTGTGTCTGAAGACTCAGAAAACTGGGTTTATAGTGTGGCTTAAAAGTAAAGGCCATTCCAGATTTTCATCTATGGGAGAAAAAAAGCATTAATTCAAATAATCTACTCCAACACTTAATAAGAAAAACAAATCACAATAAATAGAAATGTGCTGGAAGATTGGTTAAATTAAGAGTAAGAAAATTAAACTAGTCATTGTAATACCTACTTGGTTGTATTAATCCACAACCATCTTAGAGATGAATTAAGTATTAACATAATTGCTCTCTTGCCTCAATTAAGACTTCTTAGCCCATCAGCTATTTTTACTGTGATTTGTTTAGCCTACTAGCACCGTGTTACTTTTAGCTATTCTATTGTTTGATTATTAATATAATATGTACTAAATGTATCTCAGTAATTTAATCATCAACAAATTATAATTGTAATGTTATTTACTCATATTTTTTTTCTGTGGAGCTCTTCTCCCCGGGCCTTCACTGAAAAAGGACCTGTGTCCAGTCAGATTATCTCGATAAACAAATGTATATATATATATATATATATATATATATATATATATATATATATATATATAGATACGTGTGTATACATATATATATATATATATATATATATACATATAAAATGCATGTGTGTTTGGTGTGCTTATGTGCATAGAGTAGAATAAATGGATGCAGGGCACTTGCTTAGGAAGGTAAACTGAAGTTGATTGCCGGGAAAATAAAATAAAGAAATTCTGGTTTGTACAGAGACTCATGAAAAACAACATTATTTGTTTTTCACACATTAGTAGTAGGCATCAGTGACAATAATCTCATTTAGAAAAACAATTATGTAAAGTTGCTTCACCCTTGTTACAGTTCAAGCTGAACAGAGTTCGTAATACACAGAAATATCCTCAACACATTTTCTATCTGGACACTTTGGTTATGGCACTCACTTCTGCTTGTGTTTTTTTTCAGTCATAACATATTTTATTGAAATTGGCAACATAGAAATAATCAAAGCAATGATATAACTATTTATTACTATAGGGGGACATCCATTTTACCAGTCAATAAGAAAATCCAAGGATAGTAGAAAAGCAGCCTTAGAATGACGGCAAAGTTTGACATGGCCCCCAAAGAAATGGGAACCATTATACACAATGGCGATTAGTGTCAATTACAATGTAGCCTGTTAGTCCTCTCTGTTGCTCCAAAATATTTACATAATCGTAGTAGCTAATGGTTTTCTATCCTGTTTCACAGACTTCACCTTGTAAGAAGACTGCATAACCAAGGATGTGTGTCCAGACGGTTTACGTTTCTTTCCGATGCTTCTACCAGTATAGTCTTTCCCTGTGTCTGCCAGTTTCATGATTAAGCATCTTTGAGCACCCAGTGATAAATCTTTGCAGTTGCACTGTTTTGTCTCTCCAGAGCTAGTTTTATCTCTAGCTGGGTCTATATTGGATCCCCAACCTTTAAAAAAGTGAAAGGTGATTAATCGACCCTATGTAAGCAAAAGTTTACAATCTCGAACTGTCAGAACAGTGATTTTTTTCCTAAGGAAAAAAAATCACTGTTCCAAAACACATACACACAACACAAGCACACCAAACAAACAGCAATCCACACACATACACTTAAAATCATACACCTAACCCTACACTAAACTATGCACACACCACTAACTATCCACTTACCTTAACCCAAACACTAACCCTAAGGTCCGTCACTATCGCACACTCACCTCACCCGCTCCCTAACCCTAACTCATCTAACCCTCACGTCCACACAATTGAACACATACCTAACCTGCACCCTAACCCTAACTCACCTAACCCTCGCATCAACACAATCGCACACTTACTTGAACCCGACCAGTAACTTTCCACCACAGCACTGAAAATACTGAAGCAACAGAAACGGACAACCAAATTCTTTCCTAAGGAAAAAATTTGGTTTTCTGTTGCTTCGGTATTTTAAGCTTTCGTTGCATAGGGTTCGATATTAGAAAATTCAAAGGTTTGCAACCTCAATGTTCTAATATAGACCCCTCTAGTTAACAGTGGAGAAACTCCAGTTATAGATTCTTTCTTTAACAAGCACAACAAAACTCTGCCTCTGGACATTTGCTTACCATTGCTGGTGTGGGCTTACAGAATCACTGGGTTTGAACATGTCCAACTGACTGACTGTCTCATATTAATTTGGGGGTATGACTTGCTTTGCTCCTTTCCCACCTCTAATTTCCAGCTACTCCCCATACCAAAGTATTTATTTCCACTCTTTTCCCACTTTTAATAACAAGATAAAACCCTTTAAAAAGGGGAGCAACATATCTGGATTAACAAAATAAATACATCTTAAAGTCAACTGATTTCCAGGCTGTCTGTGACCATATAGCATGTACTACAGTGCTTTTAACTTTCTCCTTTCCATTCACTGACTCACTCACTCACTCACTTACTCACTCAGTGACTACTCAGTAAATATCCACCTTTCCATCCCTTATCAGTATTGCCATCTGTAATTCATTTCTTTCCATATATCGTCGTATAATTTCTTTGTCATTCACATGTTTTACACTTTAATTAACATCAATTTTCAGTCATTCCTCTTTCCCTCAATCAATCTCCCATCTCTAAGAATGTATACAATCTCAATTCATCAGCACACTTTCTTTAAACATGCTTCTCCCTTTCCAATACCACTTTTTGCCTTCCTCCTCCTTTCTAAGCTTACTTCATATATCCTTCTACTATCACCACAACAACTACCACCACATACCCTTCTACCATCGCCACAACATACACCACCACATACCCTTCTACCATCACCACAGAATATACCACCATGTACCCTTCTACCATCATCACATAATATACCACCACATACCTTTCTACCATAACCACAGAATGTACCACCACGTACCCTTCTACCATCACCACAGAATATACCACCACATATCCTTCTATCACCTCAACAGACACCACCTCATACCCTTCTACCATCACTACAACATATACCACCAAAACATTTTTGTACATTCCATCTTACCAACCTCTTTCACACAGACACCAGTTTCACCTACTCCCCTACCATCCAAAAACAATCCTGCACATGTACAGATTCCTTCTCTTCATTCCACATAATGCCTACAACTTACACATCAACAAGTTCAGACTTAAGATACTCATTCATTCTACCTGTCAAATACCAAATCAGACTGCCAAAATACTTATAAACATTATTTCCTATACGTTCATAGGTGATTATTAGGTGTATGACTCCAGGGTTTTTTTCAAGCTTAGTCTTGCTTCCCAAGAAAAATATGCATAGACATTTGGGACTTGGCCCCAAGACCTTCATCATACTGTGCCAGTGTCACTGTCACTGGACAACAAGAGGATCTTACTGCTACTTCTCTTCCAGAGTATTACTAACTAAGGAACTCTGGTCTACAGCCGCTGTCCTACTACCTTATCAATGCCCAAAACATTGCAACCAAAATAGACCAAATGAATGCAATTATGAGTCTACACAACCTGGACCTGCTAGCAAGTACTGAGTCTTGGCTTAAAACAGATAATCCCTGTCTCACCATCCCCTTCTTCCTGGGTATAACTGCTTTCTTGACTGTTAACCTGGCAACAATAAAAGAGGAGGTGCTCTTCTGTTATATAGGTCACAGAATAAACTTCATCTTATTAAGCAAATCTCAGCCTATCAAAATCTCAACCAAACTAGCTCCTAGCAAAACTGTTCTCATCTAACACTACTCCCAGCAGATGTCATATAGCTCCCCTGCTCTCCGGTCTATAGAAATTCACATATAATATTCAAGCAACTTTCCACAGCATAAACAAAAAAAAGCATAATAATTCTATGAGAATTCAGTCTTAATATACTAAAACCCATTAATTTAGTAGAAACTTGCTTCCTCACAGAACAACTGGTACAAATAGTCAAATGTCCCACAATAATTAATCCTACAGCCCTGAACCACTGATGTCATCATCTCCAATAATTCAAGCTCTTTCTCAACTATTGTAAAATCCCACACTTTCAAGTGACCATTGCCCCACAAGGTTTTCTTCCTTTGTCTACCTCCTAGGACCAGCCTAGAACTAATATATTTCAGAATACTTCCCTCAACTGGACACCAATTCTAAACATGACAGATCCAAAAAAAAAAAAAGATGCTGAACTCCTCCCAAACGTTCATACCTCCTTACAAGACTCTTACTTTCCCTTAATATCCAGATTCTCCAATAGCAAACCAAAAAGTAGTTAACCCATAAATAAAAATTCCTTCTCAGGCTCAGGGATGAATCATGGCACTCATGGAAGTCTAGTCCCACCAAGAAAAACACAGAGCAGTACATTAATCTAAGGAACCTAGTCAAAAATAAAAAGCCATTTGAAAGACACAAATGTCAGTCCATGACACAGACCACAATTCATTTAAATACACACTAAATACATTTTGTGCAGATGTCAGTAATCTCACTAGATTGTAATTTACCCCAATCAAGTCACAAAATACTTCTTCTTTATCAGATTAGCAGATGATTTCCAGCAAACGTCAGTGACATCCTTAACTGAAGCAGAGCCCCCCCACCCAATTTCCCAACAAACCCCTCTTGAATATCTTCCTTTCTTCAACTTCAGGTAAATCTTATCCAAGGATATCATACAGCTACTGCAATAAATACAACCGGATGGCCCTCTGGGTACAGACAACTGTCATCCTTCATTCATTTACCAGTGTTGAGACTGCATCATAGAACCTCCACAGTTTATGTTTAATTTCCATCTTAATGCCAATATAATGTCCAATATCTGGAAAACTGGCATAGCAAAATCACTTTCCAAACAAAAACATTCTGCACTTCTTTTTCCCACTATCACCCCCCCCCCATCTCCATCCTTCCAACCCTGTACAATTTTTTTGAAAAAAAAAATTGTCTATCTTCAACTCAAAAGATAACATCTCAAAATATCATTATTTCATGTAAACAGCATCAGCTATAGTCAGGCAGGAACACTTTAACATCCAATTAGACATTTACTTATGACTTCCCCATATCAATTTACAATAACATGCTAGCTTCATCCTTTTTCATAGGTCTTACCAGGGCTTTGTCCTAGTCAACTCATTCACGCCAATAGTGTGGATTAAGCAAATGTCCAGCAGTGCCTACAGTGCTTGACCTGAGGAAGCTATCAGCCCTCTATAACTACAGCATGTATGTGCATGCTCCGTACTTTGCAGTGGTGTTATATTTAATATCAAAATGTTCTAACTATTAGTGTACATCCAGGGTAATAAGCTAGTAAATTCATCACAGAATGGACCGATTGAGAAATAAAATAATAAAAACACAGACTGATTGTAACAGTACTCCATTTGAAGAAGCAGACATGCATTTACAGCCTGCAATGTCATGGCATTCAACTTTAACTAGTAGAAACAAAAGTCAAACAACACACATAGCTATCAAATAGTGTCTGTGCTTCTTTTAAAAAGCTGTACAATAAATGAAAGATACTTAAATATGTCTAGTAATGAAAAAGGGCATATTAGCATAAGTATCATATGTCTATGCATATCTTAGGCACTGTCCACCTGGATGAATTATAGACCAGAGCTTTACAAGTGCAGTCACCATACAGGGCAGTAATGGCTTCTCAGACAAGTAGGATACTCTCTAAGAGAGAACAATTAGATTTTTTCAAATATATGATGCATATATTATATTCATAATTATATACAAGATAGTGAAAGAAATGCCCTTCAAGATTGTCAGCTGTCTGACATCAGCACTCCCTCTAGTCAACACAGTAATGAGGCTAACATCCATCTCATAAAGGAAAATGTCTATTTTTGTGCAAGTCTGTGGCTTCCTGTGGTTACCCCTTTAAAAATAAATCTGCCTGGTGGGTTGCCAGTCATTTTACACTGCTTTCTTCCCACCAAGACATAAAGACTTTTTTGACTTGCCTAACACTTTTTTACTCACTCAGACATAATGTGCTATGTTTGTTCCTGATGGTGTTTTATTTTTATGAGGACTACTCATCTGTATTATTTTGGCACCACTTGAATTTCAGGCCTTGGATCCATTACAAAATGCATGCTAATGCAAATTCTGTCATTCTAAGAACTTTCTAATCCTTCATACAATGCACATTAATTAATTAAGCTGTTATTCTAACAACTTTCTAAGCTTCTAATAGCAATATTTAAAAATGTCCCTTTTTTTCCTATTTTATCCTTAGAAAATGCATGCCAATGTAATCTCTGTTAGTTTAACAACTTTTATCGCTTATAATAGCAATGAATTTGTCCCTCATTCCTACACCCATTATATATTCCATGATGGAGTACTTTACTAGTGGTGAAGGTACACCTGCTCCGCCCTACTCCTCCCCACATGTTCTGGCAGTGTTTGTGATTTTTCTGTTGTTCAGGTTGCTGCTACTCTTTCTTCAGGTAGGTTGCCCCAGTTTCTTTTGCTGGTGACTGTTCTTGAAGGTGGTTAGTCACCTAGGCTTTGGATGACCAAATAATAAATACTGAAAAGCCTACTACAGTGAACTGTGCTTTGGATCACAAAAAGAATCATTGTCAAGCAAGCTTTTTAGATTTTCTACTTCATGAGGTTTGTTCTTTTAGCTTGCTGCAGGAAATGCAGTGGTGAAGGCCTGAAGGAGTTCTCATGTGAGATGTGGAAAGCGTTTGAAGTTTTATGCAGTACCTTGAGAATGGAGCTTTCCTTCAGAACAGACACCTGTTGTGAGACTAAAATGTAAGATATTATAATATTTACTTTCAGAGAGATAATTTGTTTTCTTATGCAATTGAAGAGCCATTAGGTTTCTCTTCTACAAATATGCATTCTTTCATTTACCTTGGGACAGAAAGCTTCCTGAGTTTTATTTTTAAAACTTTTTTTTTCTCTAGCTGAGAAACTTGCAGAATGTTTCTGTCAGGATTTGAAGCCATGCTATGGTTTGACTTTCTTTGTCCTAGTTCATTTCTTCCTGATATAAGGCCTATTATTGATGTTAAAACAAGGTGTACATTTTCCTTGTAAGAATTTTATGATGCAAAGAAGATAACTGATTTGGAGTGTCTAATTACTGAGGGGAATGTTTTTGCTGAACTGGATGCTAAAGGTTGTGTGTGTGTGTGTGTCTGTCTGTCTGTCTGTCTGTGTGTGTGTGTGTGTGTGTGTGTGTGTGTGTGTGTGTGTGTGTGTGTGTGTGTGTGTGTGTGTGTGTGTGTGTGTGTCTGTGTGTGTGTGTGTGTCTGTGTGTGTGTGTGTGTCTGTGTGTCTGTGTCTGTGTGTGTGTGTGTCTGTGTGTGTGTGTGTCTGTGTGTGTGTGTGTGTCTGTGTGTGTGTGTGTGTCTGTGTGTGTGTGTGTGTGTGTGTGTGTGTGTCTGTGTGTGTGTGTGTGTGTGTGTGTGTGTGTGTGTGTGTGTGTGTGTGTGTGTGTGTGTCTGTGTGTGTGTGTGTGTGTGTGTGTGTGTGTGTGTGTGTACGTGTCTGTGTGTGTGTGTACGTGTCTGTGTGTGTGTGTACGTGTCTGTGTGTGTGTGTACGTGTCTGTGTGTGTGTGTGTGTGTGTGTGTACGTGTCTGTGTGTGTACGTGTACGTGTCTGTGTGTGTGTGTACGTGTCTGTGTCTGTCTGTCTCTGTGTCTTTTGTGTGTACATCTTTCTACCTTTCAGTCAGATATGGAGAATGTTTATACTAGGTCATTTCTGGTCTCTTCCTGTGGATATTTGCTCTCTTTTCACCTGCAAATCAGGTTTTAAATTCAGATTCTGTTTTCATTTGTGTTATCTTTTAGCACTGCAGAGAACTGAGGAGAATATCCCTGCTGGTTGTTTAGAGGCTTCTGCATAGAATATATGCTCGTTTATGCCTAATTTTGATGTTAACATGTATGGTGGTTTGTTGGCAGATGGTAATAAGACTGGTGTAGGGATTGCTGCTATTTCTCTGTCTGTTGTGTTTTAAAACTCTTTGCGTTCTGAAGAGGATGTTTGCATGGGGACTTTTGGATAACTCAATTGCTAAGGGGTGAATCAGCATAAAAAGATTAAATGTTTAATTTAGTGTGCAGCTCTTCAAGCATGGGCTGGAATAATGTTTATCCTGTCTAGTAACATTCACCAGTCTGTTGACATTCATTTAGATGATTTGCATTTGTGTCAGTTTCTTGTGGTGAATATGATTTGTCTCTGATGCTGGGCATGTTATTATTTCTCATAGGAACCACTTCCATCAGCTTTTGGAAGTCCTGCTTTATGGTCTTATGGCATGAAATTTTATTCATAGATTATATGCTTGATCTGTGCTATTTTGCATTTTGTAAATAACCAGCAACCTGTGTCTGAAAAGTTAGAGCTCCTCTTATTTCCTTAGAAATGAGCAGTCATATGTGTATCTGAGACACTTGTACCTATGCATGTTTTATACATCGTTCTTAAAGTTTGCACTCCAGTCCATGTTTGTAATCAGCATTGCTGTTTGTGTCATTTCATTATGAAGACCCAGGGTATTGTTGAAAAAGGTTCTATACAAACCTGGCTATATATACACATAGATACACCCATTATATGTATCACACTCTCAGATGCATGTTAATACTAGTTTTAGCTTTTGTTTTAGGGCATTTTAATTCACCCATGTTTTGCAGCTTGGAACAGCCCTTAACATGAATGAACTGTTTATTGCTGTCAGGGAGTCCTGCATCAGGCAGTGGTATCTGGAAGTCAAGCCTTGCAGCTATTTGGATGTCAAGACACTGGCATGCAGCAAGATAAAATGTAGGTGATAGAATTAAAGCAGATTGTTTACATATTTTGCTTTGAATTTATGCAGTATGTAGGCTTAGATGAAGTTGCATTAACAACAACGATGGTAGTTACAGTAAATAATCCACAACTATACTACTTGTATGGTAGATGTGTATTTACTTTCTTTTTATGTTTGTTTACTGTATGGAATCACCATACTGAAATGTGATGTTCTAAAAATATTATGTTATTTGTGAGGCCTTGTTTTATGTTATCAGATAGTTATTAATATTTGTGCTCCGATTTGAGCAAACTAACTTTGCTTACTTCCTGTTAGAACAAGAAATCGTGGTGTATCAAACCCAAAACAATGATGTTAACTCATTTGTGCATTTTTTTATCAGCAGCTGTGGTACTGCCTAGAGATATGTTTGCCAGTGCAGCAGTTTTATGTGTTTTGTGGTTTAGGATTTGCAATGCTTCTAAACCACATTGGGATACATGTTCTGCAGTGTCAATATGAAATCCTTAGTAATAAGCAGGTTGTGTTTTTTTTTTTTTTTAATACTGCATACATTATTTTTAATACTGAGTGCATTATTTCTCAGCAAGTGCTAGTTAGTGTGCGGAGCTCTCCATCTCTTCATAATATATATAACATATGGCTCCTCAAACTAGAAGTATACTCTGTAACAGAGAGAATGTAGATTGTTTCCAGAAATATGCATGTGTCACGTTAATAATTATATTAATGGGAAGAAGGTCTTTATATGGCACATCAGAATATGAAATGAAAGATTACTGTGTTGTCAGTAAAACCTGTTGTCTACCAGCTTCCAGTCTAAAGATATTTATACTTTTATATTACTAACTCACTACTCATACCTGCCCATTTATATTTTGGTAACTATCTCTTTATGGACAGCACAGTAGTGCAGTGGTAGTGTTTTTACCTCACAGCAAGAGGTTCTATGGTTTGATTCTTGGCTAGGGTGCCTTCTGTGTGGAGTTTGCTTTTTTGAATTTTCTGGGTGTCTCTTGTTTCTTCCCACATTCCAAAGACCTGCATTAGGTGGAGTGGACACTCTACTCTCCCAACTACCAATCTTAAGATATTTCAACTTGTTTAGTAATGAAAAAAGGTATATTTGCACAAATATATTTCTGAGCATAGCCAAGGCATTGTCCATCTGGATGAATGATAGAACACAGCGTTATAAGTCTAGTTACCATAGAGGTTATGAATGGCTCCACAGGCAAGTGAGATATTCTGTAACAGAGAGGAATTTGATTTTTTTCAAACATATGATACATATACATCATATTAATAACTGTATTAATAATTTGAAGAAGGTGTTTATATGGCATGGTATGAAATGAAAAGCTACATAATGCTGTAAAAGTTGTCACTAATGCCTGCTTTTAATCTGAAGGTACTTGTTTAGTAATGCAGTATACATATTTGCATAAATATATTTCAATAAATAACTGAGGAATAGTCCAGATGAACAAATTGTAGAGCACAATTCCATATGTCCATTCAACAAACATGTCATAAACGGCTCTTCAGACATGTGAGTACTTTTGTACCAGAAGCAATCTGGGTATATTTCCAGAATGATTATAAATATGTCCTATGTTAATATTTATATTAATAACTTCAAGCAAAAGGTGTTTATATGGTACTGCATGGTTTCAATTGAAAACATGCTTAATGCTGGAAAAACTTTATTGATAGTTAGTGTACAACTAACACTGCTTTGCAGGTGTTTACATTTAGTTGATAATTGCATACCATTCATATAAATGCAAATATCTCAAAAATGGAGTGACATCTGCAAAACTGCTTTGCAGAAAAATGAAGAGCATATCTGCATGAACTAAAGTGTTCCCGATAGTTGAAGTCTAAATACCATGGTTACAGAGATATTACTTTGCACAACCATAATAATAAAGTTCACATATTATCAAATTACTTGTTCATTAGTGCAGCGGTTAGCGTTGTCACCTCAAAGCAAGAGGTTCTCCTGTTCTATTCTCGGCTAAAGCACCTTCTGTGTGGAGTCTGCATGTCCTCCCCGTGGTCAAGTGACGTTAAAGATATGCAGGTAGGTGCATGCATGAATTGGCGTGCCTTCTTTGATGGTTGGGCGTCAGGCTGGCAACTCAGCACCATAAAAAAATCACTGCCAATCATTAGCGGACAGGAGTTCCGCTGTGGCTGCCCCTAACTGGGAAAAGCCAAAAGACATTACTTTTACTTGTTCGTTATTAAATTACCATTGGGTGTGGCTTACATAATGATGTCACAATTGTGAAGAGCAGCATGCGCTGGATAACTTTTGCATTTTAACTTGTTCATAAATTTTACAGTTTTTCAGATATAAACATATGTTTACAGATAATTGGAAAACTGCAGTCTCAAAATATTAGATCAAGCAAAAGCTGCCATGGCTGAAAGTTTACTCAGGCTAGGTATGAAACAGTTAAGCCCTCTTCTGTTATTCTCCACTTGAATCAACTAGGACATAAGCCCAAATGCCATTCACTGGTTCCAGAGCTATCTTGCATGCAGACATTTCACCATTAACTATAATTCCTGTGCCTTCCACTCTCCCCCTCTTCTAAAAGAATTATCTCAAGATTCTGTTCTTGACCCACTGAGACTCTAATTAAAATATATATATATATATATATATATATATATATATGTATGTATGTATGTATATATATATATATATATATATATATATATATATATATATATATATATATATATATATATATATATATATATATATATATATATATATATATATATATATATATATATATATATATATATATATATATATATATATATATATATATATATATATATATATATATATATATATATATATATATATATATATATATATATATGTATGTATGTATGTATGTATATATATATATATATATATATATATATATATATATATATATATATGTATGTAGAGAGAGCGAGCTATATCTCTAGATATGTATCAGCAAAACTCCTTTACATGCTCCTCACCTTCTTCTTCTGTTTCTCTAACATTCATACTCATTAGGTAGTTACAGCATGAACTCCAGTCTGACTTCCTTTCCCTCGGTAAATGGATCAGCAGGATAAAAACCTTATACTTAAAACCCAATAAGATGCACTTCATAATGTAGTCATTTTTGCATCATAGAAAATATCAAGTAGGTACTTTTGTCCGAGAAACATCATTACAAGTTTATTACTTTCCAATAAAACACTTAATCAGAAATCAGTCTGGACATTCAAATAAACTGGCCCTTCCATATAGTAAATCTCTTTTTATAGAGACACCAGCATTCAAAATGCAGATTAATTGAAGAAGCTGGCTTACGGTAAACTGTCAAACAAAAAAAACTCTTGTTCAGCATTCTTATAATCGTGACCTCTACATAATTGATTTGTCTCAAATCTTAAGTGTACATAATTGATGTTAAATAATATGTAAACTCGTGAGCTTCCTCATTAGTGTTAGACCATTTTATAAAATATCATCCAAAAACAAGCATATACTTTTATGTCTTCATAGTAAGCAGACCACATTAACATGCTGGAGCAGAAGCAGCCCCCATGGCTAGACCTGTAAGATGATGAAGACATTGTCCTTTAAAATAAACAAAATTATATTTGACAATGTCAATAAAAGTTACAATTAAATGAGTGCAAGTCCACTATCGTTAAGCGATCTTCAGCAATAAAATCAGCTTCATTTAATAAAGATAAGCTCCATGATTCTCTTTACGATATGTCTACTGTGGGGTGGAAAGGTGATATGATGACCCACGACCTGGACTAGTAATCAAGGGGCCTCAATCCCTACTACTGGCAACAGTGGGGGACATACACTGGGAGGATAATGGTTACACACACACAGTATTTCCAGATGCAGGTCCCTGCATCAAGTGCAGTTGCCTTTAAGAGCACACACAGACCATAGTCATCTGGGGCTGGTTTCTCCTCCTTTTTCCAGATCCCCAATAACATTGCCCACTGGCACAGCTATAGAGCTGAGATCTCAGCTGAGTAACCAAGCCAAGACCTCCAGTACCCTGTCTGTCCAACTCATGCTTCATGTCACTGTCCAAGTAACTGACGCATACACTATTTGAGGTTTGATTTACACACACACACACACACACCTGGGAAAGGCTGACACAGCTTTACTAGCTTTGCCCCCTTTTGTTGTGACTACAAGGTAGTTATGACTGCCACCAGCCAACTGTTATCAGCTACTTTATGGCTCTTAACCAAGATTTCCAATCTTACTGTGTAATATTAAGACAAATAGTAGTTTGACCAAGAGCTAGGCTGTTAGGACTGTTCTACACAGTGTCACCAAATAAATATGCAAGTACTCTTAAAACTTAAATATATCTACACAATTCAGCCACAATGAAAGTTTAAATATATTTAATAATAAAAGAACAGGAAAATACTCTGTATATATTCACAGTGATATCAGAGTTCAAAGTTACTGGAAATATTTAAAACACCATTGCATGTCAATCTCATATAAATAAAGAAAAATATCTAAAGTAAACTTTGCTATATCCCTGACTATATCTAAGAGAGTTATACTGTTCCCTAGAAACTTACTTCATTAGAGCAAGACAGATGTGTAGTGAATGGTTCTTGTCAGGTCCAAGAAAGAAAGCAAAATGCCCTGTCTCTATAAGAGACTTCTCAAATATTACTGCTGGGATAGCTTGCAGAGTGACATCATTGCTTGTCATCTAAATCTATCCCAGGTGAAACCCCCACTGCTAGAAGCTAGTATTATTTAGTATCTGCCTGTGAAAATATATAGACCTCAGATCTTTGGCAGATGCTGGAAGTCATAAAACAATTGCATTCATCCATGCTTTCACAACTAGTAATTTGTTTACTCTGAAAACAATACAGAAAGCTTCTCAGCACAGACTCTGTGTCTCTAGCTGTTTTGAAAACTGAAAAATACCATCTTTTATTGCATAGCCATAAAGTAATTTAATTTCAGCTATTTTTTCTGAAGTTAGCCTCCTGTATTGCAGTTTCCATTGTTCAAACATATACATTTGAACAGTTATAATAGTGCATGAACATTTCTGTTCTTTTCCAGTAGGGCACACTGTGGCTATATTTTAAACAGCACTTTGCAGCACACACTTCTGCACCAGCAATTGGATATACACATGACATACAGTTCTAATACATTTTTAACACAAGTATCTTATATAAATCGTGTTAATATTCACAAATATGTAATTATTTACAAAATTCCAGATAGCTGTGCTGGTAGTGTCCCCTTTGTCGCCCCCCCCCCCCCAAGACTCGGCTAATTTTTTAAGTGTCCATTGAGAAACTTTTTTTGAGAGGAATGAGTTTATCTGGGAATATATCACCCCATACCCTGTTTCAAGATTCCAGCTGTCTTGGCATTGCTAACCCCATTACAGTGTTCCACTGTCACATCATATGTCTGCAACCCTAGGCTCCTCCTCAGTAACTTGGGATATTGATGGTTAGCTCCCTGTAGCCATAGATTCTCCCCTCAGAGTCCTCCTGCCTCCTACTGCAAATACATAGCACCAGGGCATCCCTATCATGGTAAGGTTTCATGGTGTTAACATGGTACAATTTGTGCCCCTGCCTCCTGCCTAGCAGTTCTACCATTTAGTTAAAGAGCATTGACCTTACTTACCACTTTGAAGGGTCGCTCCCAAGCTGCCTGCAGGTTGTTGTGTCTGACAAGAATGAGAACCATAACCTGTTGCCCCACAGCATAGCTTGAGCATTCCTGTCATACCAGACCTTTTTCTACTGTTTGGCTTCTGCTAGGTTCTCCTAAGCCTTGTCTTGATGTTTAGGACATATGCCACAACAGACTCCTTGTGGGATTCACACTCCCCCTCCCACTCATTACGAATCAAATCTAGAGGTTCCCTCACCCTATGCCCATACAACAACTCAAAGGGTGAAAAACTTGTGAATTCCTGGGTACCTCTTAGTAAGCAAACAACAGAAGGGGAAAATATTTGTCCCACTCCCTTGTAAACTTGTCAGAAATGCCCGTAGCATGGTCTTAAGTGTAGAGTTTAACCTCTCCACTAGACCATTAGCCTGGGGGTGGTAGGGGTGGTCTTTTGGTGCTTCACCCCACAGAGCTCTCGCAAACAAGACAGCAGGTCTGTCATGAAATTGGCACCTCTGGTCAGTCAGTATTTCTTTTGGGAACCCTACCCTGTTGGAAAATCTCTAACAAAACATTTGCCACCTTTTGTGCCCCAATGGAGGACAGAGCCACCGCCTCAGGGTATCTAGTAACATAATGTACTTACCACTAGGATATATTTCTTCCCTGTGGAACTTAGGGTACTCAAGTGTACTTGGGGTACTTGTGTTTAAATTACCTGTTTTAAATGTTGTGGGCTATACACTCAAGTGTGATAGCCATTTCTGTGCATTTAAAGTGTTTTTTTATTGTATCTGCTTTATTTTCTGAAAAAAAAAACTATATACTTGTTTTCCCGCCTTTCTAAGCTAGTATAGTCCAGTTTTCAGGTTAGTGCTGAATTCAGGGCTGTGTTACAAGTTTCTGTGTTTGCCCATACCTTACTTGATAGAAGGAAGTTTCTCTACTCACTGTGAGAGATGGAGCTTTGAGCAGCCTATCTGTCCCTGGCAGAGTGCTTTCAGCCCAGAAATTAGTAGTTTATTGGCCATTTTGGGCCAATTTCTCTCTCTCTCTTTTCCCTGCTATAAAACCCGCATTTGTGCGGTTTTGCGTGCCTGGCAGCACCGGTTAGCTAGGGTATAACTATTCCCGGATCCACAAAGTCTACTCTTCAATTTTTCCCTTGGAACTAGACAAACTTTCAACTTAAGCACTCAAACCATTCACTTCTCAGCCCGGCACTTGCTCAAAACTCATAGCAAGCACTAATAAACCTTAGCACTAGACCCCCCCCCTATACTGTAGAGAAGGACAAGGCTCTCTATTCGACCTTACCAGCCAATCAGTAAAACAGTTCACTGTACCTATCCAGGCATGTCCAAAGGGCAGGTTCAGGTGTACTCTCCTGTCCAACTGGTGAATCTGGGCATTTTGAGGCAATGTTACAATTGCCTCATGTACACATACAACCCTCTTCTCCTTCCACCAAACACTAATACATGCAAGAGATGAAATTATACAGCCTAACTGGAGGCTAAGCTCTCTCAACCCAAGACTGGACCAAGCAGTCAAGAGGAGAAGGGAATTACTTGCATCACACCACCAGTCTCACATAGACTTATGAAACCATCACTGGCAAAAAACACATATAAATACATGAAAACATTTTATTTATTTATTTATTTTTATTTTACATTTGTTGACCGGGATAGTCCGACAGGATGCATGTCCATTTTCAACAGAGGCCCGGGGAGAAAAGCTCCAAGGGTAAGCAGAGACAGCATTACATACAGAGACAGCATTACATAATACCAGCATTACATATTACAAACAGACTATTTACAGAGATTACATAAGTAAGCAAGTTAAACAAGTTCCACAGGTTACAGTTAATCCTGAGCGCAAGTCAGGATCAAATTAAATTACACAGTAAACTGGTTAACAGATTTTTTACACATTCTAGAGAGAGTTAGCCAGGCTTGATACATTGACATAGCCAGTTAAGTGACAAAGGTTTTTTGAGTCTAGTTTTAAATTGACCTAAGGTGGAAAGTAAGGTAATATCAGTTGGAAGAGAGTTCCAGGATCTACTTAGAGTTTGCAAAGAGAGAATCACCGGCTGTGTTATTAATTTTGCTAGTCTGAATTAGTAGTTTGTTAGAGGATCGAAGCGGTCTAGGATTGTTATAGGGGGTGATAATATTTTTAAGTGCAGGAGTATTGTCCGGATTATAGAGGATTTTATAGGCCATAATCAGTTGGTTATACTGGATTAGGCTGGGTAGTTCAATCCACCCAAGCTAATTTAGATTGATGCAATGATGTGTCCTAAAAGGCAGCCCAGTGGCAAACCTGGCAATGTGGTTGTAGCAAATTGAGAGTTTAAGGACAGTCTTGTTTAAATTTGAGAGTAGAGTGGATGCATACAGAAGGGTTGAAAGAAGGTGAGAGCGAGCTATGGCAATTTTAGCTGGAGGGGTTAGGAAGGCTTTTATTCTGTAAAGTGACCCTAGTTTTTTATTGATGGTTTTGATAGTTTGGTTAACATTTAAGTAAAATTTTAGATTATTGTCTATGATGACACCTAATAGTTTTGTAGAGGGGTCAGGTGAGATTATTGTGCCATCATTTGATTTTATGGTAAAGGTTAAAGACCTATGTGTTGGTGAAAATAACAGCATTTTAGTTTTTTTGGGATTTAGGATCAGACTATGTTCAGAAAGCCAGTTTTCTATTGTATTAAAGGTGGTCTGGGTAGCTGACCATAACTCTACTGGAGATGTGGCTGAGCAAATCAGAGTAGAGTCATCCGCATATTAGATACGGCTGACTTTTGGGATGACAGTATAAAGGTCGTTAATGAAGATGGAGAACAGCAAGGGCCCTAGTATAGAGCCTTGTGGTACTCCAAGGGTGTTAGTTTGTTCTGCCAGAGGACAGCCTGCTGTCGACCATTCAGGTAGGATTGAAACCATTGAAGGGCTCCAGTACCTAGACAGAATGGTTGCCGGGTGTGGATTAAAAGTTGGTGATCAACCATATCGAATGCCTTGGAAAGATGCAAGAAGAGGGTTGAGGATATATAATTATTGTTGTGATTATGGTTTATGGTGTTGGTTAAGGCTAGGATGGCTGAAGTAGTGCTGTGATGAGGACGGAAGCCATGCTGAGTGTCTGCCATAAGGTGATTCTGGATTAGGTGGTGCATGAGTTGTCTATGAATACATTTTTCCATAATCTTTGCAAGTGGAGAGAGTATAGCTATTGGCCTATAATTGGAGAATTCAGTAGAGCTGCCTCCCTTGTGAAGTGGGATTACATAGGATATTTTCCAGATGGTGGGAATTTTAGTGTGTACTATGGTTCGATTGATTAGTATTGAGACAGGGTAAGCAATAGCATCAGCTGATTTTTGTAGGAACTCGGCAGGGAGTTGATCAGCAGAAAGTGTAGTGGGTTTTAATTTTTTGATCAAGGTACGGATAAGTGAAGTGGCGACTGGTTGGAAGCTGAACACAAGTAGGTTTCTAGGGGTGCTACTTTCAGGACCAGGGGAGCTAGGAGGTAGTTCATAGGTTCATACTAGGCTATCTGCCCTAGGGCATTTATAAGCCTAGCCAGAGTGTGTTAGGCTTTCCTCACCCATTTTAAATTAATTTTGCTATGCCCTTTTTCGAGGTTAGTATACTGTGCCTCTGTCTAACAGTGACACAGAAGTGATACCCGGGGTAAACTTACAATCTCCCATCCACTCATCAAGATTCCTCTTGAAGAGAGTCAATGAGGGACTCTGCCTAACCTGGACTGGGATTTTATTCCAGAGTGAAGGGAGCCTCTGGGTTATGAATCTTTCCCTCCAGCACGTCCTATTTATTTCAGTGCTGAGGTTCAAGTCTCTCGAGCGTGTAGGTCGAAGGGATTTGGATTTTCTGAGGTGCAGCATGTCAATTAATTTCGGGTTAGACATAGCTTTATACGTCAGGCACAGATCGCCTCTGAGCAGGTGGTATGCCACTGAGTAGAGCTGGAGTTTCTTTAACCGGGCAGCATATGGCATCTGTTTGAGCCCTTTGATTCTCTTGGTGAGGTACTTTTGGGGTCTTTCCGGTTGCTGCAGGTGTCTGGTAAGGTACATCCCAAAAGGGGCATTGTACTCAATTATGGGCCTGATGAGGGATGAGTAAAGAGGCATGATGACCTCCCCTGATCTAGATGTGAATCCCTTCATGATTAAGTGGGCTATATAAAATGTTTTTCTAACCACTTTGACCATATGGTTGTCAAATGAGAGATTGCTGTCAACTTGGGTCCCCAGGTCCCTAATTACTTCTTCTGTACTTAATGGATTACCACCTATGTGGTAATTTGTGGGCACTTTGTTTTTGCCAAAGGGGATGACTATACACTTTTTGGCTAGCTAGGGCTTGAATTGTCTCAGTAAAGAATTGTTTAAAACTATCAGAAACATCTTCAGTGGTTTTATCCATAGTAGCAACAGGGATTGGGGTTGACGTTTGTCCAGGATGTAGTAGATTATTTAAACCTTCCCAAAACGTCTGAGGGTTATTTTGATTTACTGTCTGTAAATTACAGTAGTATTGTTTTTTGTCTTGTAAAATTGATTTTTTGGTTTCATTCCTGGATTGCCTGTATTTAATGTGATCTTGAGGGTCTTTAGAAGAACGCCATAAAGCCCATGCTTTGTTTCTAAGGGTAATTTTGAGTTTAGACTCTTTAGGAAGTCATGGCGCAGTTTTTGCCTTGGTTCTCTTTGAACGAACAGGTGCATGCAAATCCAGGATCTCAAGGAATTTGTTGTTAAAGTATGCTACTGCTTCCTCTAAGGGGAGGTGTTTTAGAATAGACCAATTACATGAGTTTAGTTCTTGTTGGAACTTGGCAGTGTCAAAGTTTTTATTGTTTCTAACCTTTCTGAGTAAGGGTTGTTGGGAATTAATGGTTTTGTGCTTAATTACATATGTGAGAAGGTGATCGCTTAGGCTATCAAGGAGGGTACAAGAGGTATACAGTTGGGGGTGACTATTTATGAGTACCCAGTCAAGTATACTTTCTTTTTGGTTGGGTTTACCTATCCTGGTAGGGGTGGATATCATTTGTGTAAATGCATGCAGGTTAATATGGGTGGTTGGGGATTCTGAGGAACAGGTGCCCCAGTCTATGTTAAAGTCTCCAAGTAGTAGGGTTTCTTGGGGGTAGTGACATGATAGCCAGTGCAGGATATCTTCAAATGTAGATATATTGTTACCTGGGGGAATGTACATACAGGTGATATTAATGCATTTATTTTTATTAAGTTGCAATTTGGTGGCAAGAATCTCTGAGTTATTAATCTGAGGTGGTTGTATTACATTTATGGTGACATTCAACTCAGATTTATAGAGTACAGCTACCCCAGCCCCCTTCCTCGAAGCACGATCCAGCCTGTGTATGTTGTACCCAGGTGGTAACACTTCGTTGTCTTTAGTGTTAGGTTTGAACCAGGTTTCAGATAAACAGAGAATCTCAGGGGAGTGGACATCCAGAAGTGCATGCAATTCATGTAACTTGTTATTAATGCTTCTAATATTGAGATGACAGACTAGGAGAGATTTAGTTGGCCTATTAATTGTAGGTTTGTAGCTTAGATTGCAAGTAGAGGGGGTATGTGTATCTGAAGTGAGTGGGCCAGGGTTGGGGTGAATATCACCACCAAGTATTAAGCTGAGTCTATACTTGGTGATGAACTTCAGGAATTTGTTTATTAGTTTGTGGTAGTGTTTGGATCTAGAGCTAATGTGCCTGGGGTTGAGATGTTGATAGACTGAACAAGATGTTGGATAGGATTTGGTACTGTAAGTATGGTTGAAGGTGGAAGTATTTACAGCTGGGGTGATGGTATGGCCTTTTGGGACCTGAAATCCCGTGAGAAACTGGTTTTCATACAAGGTAAGGAGGTATGGTGCGAACAAGAGGGGTAGTAAAGAGGAGTATATCATTATCTGTGATTCAGCTAGTGAGTTAAAGAACTGTTTTACCTGGTGATGCAACACCAGAAGATAGAGTGGTGAGGTAAAAGTGCTGGAAGGGGGGTGGGAGAATGCCAGATGAAAGCTAATAGGTACTATTAAAATGTAGGTAGAAGAATGGGGGCGGGTGGAATTATCCCAGATGAAAGCAGGATCTAGAAAGTGGGGGAGTGACTATAGTACTATAAATTTTAGAGGTACTGGGGGCGGGAGGGAATTGGGGGAAGGGAGGGGAGCGAAGAGAGCCCAAGCATAGCGAGGAGGGTGAACGTAGTGGGACTATTGCAGTTTACAAGGTTTCCTAAGGTGTCCTAAAGCTATAAGGTAAGTATTATAGCTCTTAATGTAAGAGTCAATTTACTTAAGTTACAGGGGAAGGAGGCAACCACTCAAACAGAAAAAAAGAGCCCTATGGCTGACCAATATGGTGACCTGCTTAATTACACAGCACTGTAAGTGAAAGCTTAACAAATGCTTTTTGTGTGTGCAACCTACTCTGTTTAAATGCTGAGATAAACTGATTGCAGTCCTGTAGACACCGTTTTGTAGGGAACTGTAGAGTTCAGTCTGTTTAAATGTGGAGAGAAACTGATTGCAGTCCTGTAGACACCGTTTTGTAGGGAACTGTAGAGTTCAGTCTGTTTAAATGCGGAGAGAAACTGATTGCAGTCCTGTAGACACCGTTTTGTAGGGAACTGTAGAGTTCAATCTGTTTAAATGCTGAGAGAAACTGATTGCAGTCCTGTAGACAACTGTTTTGTAGGGAACTGTAGAGTTCAATCTAAGACTTCCCATGCTCTGGAACAAGATTCCAATCTACATTAGGCAGAGCTCCTCGCTGACCCACTTCAAGAGAGACCTTGATGAGTGGATGGGAAACAGAAAGTTTACCCCTGGGATCACTTCAATGGCTCTGCTGGACAGAGGCATAGGGAACTAATCTAAGGGGGCGGCGAAAGCCGACACATTCCAGCTAGGCTTATAAAGGCCTACGGGCAGATAGCCTAGTACTTACTTATGAACCTATAAGAAACTTCTCTGTGTGGGAGATTTTCAGTCCATATATCTAGTTAATCACTGTATATTAATCAGATCAGACAATAGTAGTAGAAATAGTGAACGTAAACTCGTCTTAAGTAAAAAAAAAAATATATATATATATATATATATATATATATATATATATATATATATATATATATATAATTGTACAGAATTACTAAGTATTTTAAAGTAATCCAAGCAAGGCAGGCAGTCTGTTTCCAGTCAAAAATCCTTTATTAAGTATACATACAAGCGATCCAAGTAAAACAAAAATAGAGTAATACTTACCTCACAAGCTTTCTAAAAATATATATATATATATATATATATATATATATATATATATATATATATATATATATATATATATATGGGTCTACTTCAATTCATTGAATCTCATTTCGTCGAACTTTCATTTCACTGAAAGTTCATTACATCGACAAGCATTTTAGGTGAGGGGCTTCACCCCCCCTACTATATATATCAACTCCAGGGTCGCACAACATTGGGGAAGGGGGCAAATGCTTATCGATGTAATGAACTTTCAGTGAAATGAAATTTCGACGAAATGGGATTCAATTAATTGAAGTAGACCCATATATATAGATATATGTATATGTATATATTTATATATATATATATATATATATATATATATATATATATATATAATATACTTTTTTTCAGGCAAGGGAGTGGTTTATTGTGCTTTACCACAGTGTCATTGGTACACATGTTAAATTCATATTCCTTCACTCATCAGTGTGACATTCGAGCTGGTCCTGCCCTACTTAGTAGCTGCCATAATAATATAACCCTTATGTACTTTAAATAAAATTTATAATGATGTGGTACCTCTTATTTAACCAGATTATTAAGTCTGTGATTTTATCCAAGACAATTTACTACATGGCTGGAAATATATCAACCTTAGTCAATTTGGCAATCAAAAAATATATATAAATATATACATATACACTTTGCATGTAAAAACATCAATTGTAAAAATCATATTCTGTTTTCATAACCTATTGTTAACAAAGATCACTTTCCTCCTTCCTAGAGTTCTTCAGGTCTGTGTACAAGAAACCTAAAAGTTATCTATAAAAATATATATAATTGTATAATTAGTGGGTCGTGGGTGATCTTGAAGGAGACATCCCGAATATTCTGGAGAAACATGAACTTGTGGCAATTAAAGCTGAACTCTTTTAGGAAGCCTGGACTAAACTACTACTGTTCAATTAAAGTGCACTGGAGCTTAAAAAATTGCCACATTGTTTACATGACTCATTTTATTTTATTGTTGGTTTTAAATACCATTTTAAATCAGCTGTAATTTGTGTATATTTTGTTTACATCATCATACAATTTTTCTTATTTTTTTCTGGTTCTCTCTTCTCCACTTTATTCAAAATGATATGTAGTAACAATACTTACTAATTATACAATTAAATATATTTTTATAGATAGTTTTTAGGGTTCTTGTACACAGACTTGGTCTAGAAGGACGAAAGTTATCTTATGAATTTCTTTGGAGCAAATTGGTATTAGGGTTTAGTAATAGCTGATTTTTAAGTCATCCATTTTGTTTTGTTGTTTTTTTTCTAACCAGAAACATCTTTAGTAAACCATCACTTATTTACTTACATAGGCAATCATACATTTATATAGATGTGATGGATGAGAAAAAGTTTGGGTTGTGTCTTGGAGTTATTCCAGGATATATGTAGAGCAAATCGGGGTGGAGTCCTCAGCATACTGGATTATGATGGCAGATTTACTTGCTGTGTGTTGATCATTTTAGGAAACGATTTAAAAAAAAACAATGGGTTAAGTATGGATCCTTTATAGGTGTATAGGTAAGTACTAGGCTAACTGCCCTTGCAGGCCAATTTAAGCCTAGCCAATTTTCCTTTTTCTGCTCAAAATAAACCTATGCCATTTGGTTATATATTGGCCTTACCCATCCCACGGTTAATAATTATATATTACACCAATGAGAATAGCTGGGATCATAGCATAGACCATTTGAGGAAACCCATGCATGGGATTAAGCAACAGTAGCTGCCTCAATAGTTACAGATGAAGTCCTGGGGCCAATTTTCTGTTTCCCATCCATGGATCTAAATTGTGTTGAAAATGGACAAGAATGAATTTTGTTTTATGCTGAATGGGGAAGTCAACAGCAGTGGTATCATCTGTAAGATCCCCTCCAAACTCTGCTGTTGATATTGTAGAAGAGGTTTAGATCTCTAGACTGAGTATTTCTGATGCCACCTGACTTGCAGTAAATCCATTTAGTAATGGGTCGTAGGACGCCTTGTATGCCAGACACAGGTGACCTGTTAGCCATCTGTAGGGTACCGAGTATAGTGACAGTGTCAGTCCCTGTAGGACATGTTGTTTAGGCCTTCATCTTTAAGTAAGATAACTCTGTTGGTATTAATGCTTTTGCATGTGTCTGGTGTGATACATGCCAAAGGGGGCATTATATTCAATGATTAGCCTAATGAGGGCTGAGTAAAGGGGGTCAATGACATCCCTAGATATAGACACAATCCCTTTGCTTACAAGCTGTGCAATGTAGAAGGATTTTCTTATAACAATAGTCAAAATTGGTCAAAAGTTAAGTCACTGTCTACATAAGTTCCCAAATCCCAAACAACTGGGTCAACCCTTAGGGGATGTACTGTCAATGTGGTAGTTCCCTGGGGTAGATGAGTTCCCAAAGAATACATTAATGTATTTTTTTGGCATTTCAGTCCATGATTTTGGCACTGTTAATTTATTTGAGATAAACTTTCCTGTAGGATGGCCAAGTCATTTTATGGATTCAGTGACTGCTCCTAGCTTGCAGTCATCTGCAAACAGTCTGCCAGAGCCGTTTGGTATTGGCATTTACTTCAGAAAAATGATTGGCTTGTATAGCTATTTTAGGCTCAAGCCTGGATTTGGTGGATTTTATTAAGCTTCTGAGTTGTTTGGCTCAATGATGAGCTCTAGCATTCTTGGAACTGCTCTTCTTACTTTTGCTAATTTTTTTCTGCTTTAATTATAAAACTTGTGGATATGGTTCTACCAGATGGGTTTCTTTCTGGGATTTGCCCTGTACTTGTTTCTACAGGGTACATGCTGGTATGGGTCTACTTTGACCCATCGAATTTACATTTCAGCAAAACAGTTTAGCTAGTCCAGTGACATGAAAGTGCATTTCTCCGGAAATGTACTTTCACAAAATTACAGTTCACCAAGATTGTTGTTGGAGATCACAGTACAGTAGGCCTAAGGGAATTTTCCCTTTTTCCCACTATAGTGCGATCTCAGAGTTGGTATATATTAGTAACAAGGGTGTGGAGGTGCAGGGGGGCTTGCTCCTCTGCATAATTTAGTGAAGTGTATTTGTTTTTTAATTCTTCGGTGATCTGTACTTTCGCAAAAGTGCATGTCTGGGGAAATGCACTTTCGTGAAATTGAGTTTCACTGAAACATAAATTTGATGGGTCAAAGTAGACCCGCTGGTATAGTGTGGTGGTGTATGTGATGAAAGGAGATACTGTCAGCCCAGCTAGCTGGAATTTTGTAAATTATATGTCATTGGCGAATATCGAAATTATTTGTGTAAGATGCTTGTGTTACAAATGTATTGGAACTGTATGTTATGTGTATATGAAACTACTTGTCCAGACACGAGTTGAAAAGTGTATATGCAAAATACTTGTGTCTTAAAATGGATTCACAGTGTGCTCAACTGGAGGAGAACAGCAATGTACATGCACTATTTTATAACTGTTAAATGTAGATATTTTAACAGTGGAAACTGGAATACAGGAGGTTAATTTCAGTTATTTTTCTGAAGTTAAATTACCTTATGGCTAAACCATAAAAGATGGTATCTTTCAGTTTTTAATACAGGAAGAAACACATTGCCTGTACTAGGAAACCTTCTGTATTGTCTTTAGGGTGAAGTAATTGCTAGTCTTGAAAGCATGAAGGGATGCAATTGTTTTAGGACTTTCAGCATCTGACAGAGATCTGAGGAGAAGCCCTTGTGTGTGTATTTTTACAGGTAGATGCTAAATACTAAAGAGACAGAAGACCTGCTGTAAAACTGGTAAAGAACTCTATATAAAAAAACACACACACACCAATGTTGAGAAAAAAACTTTATGAAAATAGCAAAGCTTTCGGGTTGATACTCTTCTTCAATACTAATACAAGGCAATAAACAAAGCAATCAACTTTAAATAGGAGTCAAACATATCACATAGTTGCAGCCAGTCAATCATGTGACAAACATACATAAAACATTTTTTAAAGAAACCATTAAAAGCAATACTCAAAATACATAACAAATATATACCACAATAAGCATATACGCACACACACACACACACACACACACACACACACACACACACACACACACACACACACACACACACATACATATATATATATATATATATATATATATATATATATATATATATATATATATATGAAAAAAATTACATACATAAATACAAACATATACTTAACAACATAACTTAGTCTGCTGCAATTTAACTAAAATTGGTTTCAAAGTTAGAGCAGTATTCAAGCCAGGAAATTGGTCAGCCGCTAATCTCAGAATCCATTCATACTCTTTAATCTCTAAAATAATTTTTAGAAGGAATAATGATAAAAATGCGTTATATAAACATATTAATACCAATGGTGCTAATCATAAGTTTAGATTTAGGGTGATAGATATGTTATATGTATCCTTGAGGGGTGGTGATATTTAATAATTTTTTACACATATATATTTTATATATATGTGTGTATATACTTATTGTGGTATGTGTGTGTATGCATGTGTGTGTATATATATATATATATATATATATATATATATATATATATATATATATATATATATGTATTTTGAGTATTGCTTTTAATGGTTTCTTCAATGATTTTTTTGTGTAGGTTTGTCACATGATTGACTGGCTGCAACCATGTGATATGTTTGACTCCTATTTAAAGTTGATTGCTTTGTTTATTGCCTTGCATTAGTACTGAAGAAGGGTATCAAGCCAAAAGCTTTGCTTTTTTCATAAAGTTTTTTTCTCGACTTTGGTGTGTGTTTTTTATTGAGATGCTAAATACTGCCAGCTTCGTCAGTGGTTGTTTGACCTGGGCACTAGGAGTCAGATGACAAGAAATTGTCATTCTGCAAGCTATCCAAGCATTAATATTTTAGATATTTATCTGAAAAGTCTCTTAGTGAGGCAGAGTATTCTGCATAATGTCTTGGACCTGACAACAACTAAAATATCCATTCATCACATGTGCCTTGCTCTATTAGTATGTTCTTAGATTATAGTATAATTCTCTTAGATTCAGTCAGGAATATAGGAATGTTTAGTTTAGATATTTTTCACTCTATATTTGAGACTGTCCTGCAATGTTTTAAATATTTCCCTGTGGTTTGAATTCTGATGTCACTGTGAATATATATGTTTAGAATTGTCTTGTTCTTTTTTATTTATTATAAAATATATTTAAACCTTTCATTGTGGCTGATCTGTGTAGAGATATTTAAGTTTTGAGAGTACTTACATATTTATTTGGTGACACTGTGTGTGCCAATCCTAATATCCTTGCTCTTGGTCAAACTATTATCTGTGTTAATATTAATATGACACAGTAATATTGGACACCCTTTGTTAACGGTCTTAAAGTAGCTGACAAGGAGTTGACTGGTAGCAGTGTTAACTACCTTATAGTCTGGGCAGAAGGGTGTATAAATAGTAAACTTGTCCCAGCCAGATAGGTGTGTGTGTGTGAATCAAACCTCAAAGATTGTGTGTGTTTGCTACATGTGCAGGGACATGAAGCAATAGTTGGACAGAGAGGGTGGTGGGGGTCTTAGCTTGGTCACTCAGCTGAGATCTAAACTCTAAAGCTGTACCAGTGGGGAGTCTCATTGGAGATCTGTAGAAAGGTAGAGGAACCAGCCCCGTACTGACTTCAGTCTCTTAGTGCTCTTAAGGGAAATTGCACTTGATACAGAGAGCTGCATCTGGAAATACTGTGTGTATTTCCTATCCTCTCAGTGAACACCCCTCACTGTTGCCAGTGATTAGGATTGAGGCTCCTTTTTTACTGGTGCAGTGCTGGGGTGGTACATATTGGTTGGCAGTGGTGGGATATCCTCATCACTTATTGTCTGACAGTGGTGGGATCACCACGTCACATATTGGGATTCAGTCATGCGGATATTGAACTCCTGTAGCCTGTAAGCAGTTGTCACTAAAGACGGTGTTTGTACTCTTAGGCAGCCACACAGTAGACATTCAGAATTTCATATCATAATAATTTTATTTTTTGTTAGCTTAGTCAGGGAGAGCAGGCAAGGATGGCAGTGGAGGGTTATGGCAAGCTGTGATGTGCCAACATGCGAACCTGACTAAAGGAGAAATGATTGCAGCATTAAACACAGCTGCATCACAGACCAGCAACCAAGAGGACAACTAGACTGGCCTTGGGGGTGTACAACTCTCACAAAATAGACAGTTCAACTTTGCCACAGAACCCTTAAAAATCCATCTGGAGTTAAAAAAACTTGAACTGGAGGCCAAACATTTGGAAACAGAATCAGCAGAGAAAGTGCAGCGGTTGGAGGTTAAAGCAGAATCAGCAGAGAAACTGTGATGTTTGGAAGCTGAAGAAAATGAGAGGCAGAGGCAACATAAAAAGGAAATACTGACTCTTCACCAGGGTCATGTAGGTAAAGGGGAAGGGAGTAACTGAATCCCAAAACAATAAAGGTCAGAAAATGTCTTCCGCAATTTACAGAGGGTGATAATTTTGATAGATTCATTCATATGCTTGAAATGATATGCAAACAGTATAATGTTGAGCAAGGGCTCTGGGTACGGCTCCTGACCCCCGTACTCTATGGTAAAGCTGCAACTGCCATTTCTAAATTGTCTGATACTCCATTGCTTAAATTATAATACCATTAAAACTGTTTATTACAGTATGAAAAACCACAAAACTACTGGCAAATCTTGGGATAAAAGCTCTGTGACACTAAGTCAAAAGTACAATTAGTAAAATGAAATAAACAGTTCACGAAGCTAACAAGGCAAATAAATCTTTTGTCACAGCTGCAACTGCATATAACAATCCATAGAAATGAAGTCCAATTCTATTTCTGTATAAAAAACTCAGGTTTATTCATCGATGGTAAGCGCTTTCACTTAGGAGCTTCTTCAGACCAAGTAATCCATAAGAACAAAGAACACATGTATATATAGGCACAACCGCATCAATCATTCAATTAACTAATATTAAAGCTACAGACCCAGCACAAACCTATAACGTAAATGCCTATATGCAGTTAAAATATATTTCAAAACAAAAACATAATGATATAATAATTTAATATCTAACATCGACATAGCAAAGCGCAAAATGTATGAATACATAACTTACATGTTAAAACAACATACAAACCACAATGTTTATTTATTTATGTAACCTCCTCCTTTTCAAAGCAGGTCTAATTGATGCTCTCATTTAAACCCTTACCCCTATCTGCTTTCAAAATGATGATCCTCAGTATATGTTCTAATGTCTCCCTCCCTTACACTCAACCCTATTGCTTCTATAACCCTAAATCTTATGGATTATTTAGTCTGAAGAAGCTCCTAAGTGAGACGGAAGGTGAGCCACAGTTGCTTGTGGTTACTGATGTTCCCTTGGACAGAGTGACTGCAAGGGCAGAGATGAGTAGTAGTACCCAGGCTGACAGTGAGGCACCGCTGTCCGAGGATACCAGGCTTCCTGCGGAAGGGGAGCTGGGAAGGGTTACAGAGAGAGAGAGAGAGAGAGTTGAGACAGACTCTCTGCTCTTGGACCGTACATTACAAGGCTTGAGGTAGGTAGCCAGGGAGGTGTCGGATTCTTAAGGAAAGGTGGAATCTGTATACTGGGAAAAAGGGTTAATGTATGGAGAGTGGACACCAAGGGAGGGTTAGAGGGTGATGCACTATAGCAGTTGGTAGTGCCCAGATCCTACCATCTGGGACTTCTAGCCATAGCCCATGATATTCTCTTTGCAGGCCATGTGGGCATAAAGTGTACCAAGAGACATATTATGCAGAGGTTTATTGACCTGGAATTTTAAGGGATGCAATATGGTACTGCAGGATCTGTGAGCAGTGCCAAAAGGTAGACAAAGCAGGGGAAAAGATGAAAGCTCCTTTTATGCCTTTGCCTGTGATTGAGGGGCCATTTCAGAGAGTAGCTATGGATATTGGGGGCCTCTAAGTAGCCCAAGTTCCACAGGGAAGAAGTATATCTTTGTGATGGTAGAATATCCTACCAGATACCCTGAGGTAGAGGCTCTGCCCTCCATCGAGGCAGAAAAGGTAGAAAATGCTTTGTTAGAGAGTTTCACCAAGGTAGGTTTCCCAAAAGAAATAATGACTGACAGAGGTACCAATTTCATGTCAGACCTGCTGGCTTGTTTGTGGAAGCACATTGGATGCAGCACCTAAAGACCACCCCCCTACCTTCCCTAGACTAATGGTCTGGTACAGAGGTTAAACTCTACATTAAAGACCGTGCTATGAGCAGTTGCAGACCAGTTTAAGAGGCAGTTGGACAGATATCTTCCCCATCTGTTTACTTACAGAGAGATGCCCCAGGAATCCACAGATGTTTCACTTTTTGAATTGCTGTATGAGCATAGGGTGATGAGAACTCCTGGATTTGATTTGCAATGAGTGGGAGGGTGCATGTGAATCCCACAAGGAATCTGTTGTGGCTTATGTCCTAAACGCCAGGGCAAGGCTCAGGGAACTCATGCACTTGGCCCAGAAGAGCCTGGCAGAAGCTCGGCAGCAGAGAAAGGTTTGGTATGACAGGAATGCTTGAGCTACAGAGTATAATGTGGGGCAGAAGATTATGGTCCTCATTACTGTCAGACACAAGAAGCTGCAGGAAGTTTTGGAGGGATCCTTCAAAGTGGTAAGGAAGGTCAGGGCTGTTAACTACATGGTAGAACTGCTAGGTAGGAGGCAGGGGCACAAACTGTACCATGTTAACATAATGAAACCTTACCATGATAGAGGGGCCAGTGTGCTGAGTATTTGCAGTAGAAGGCAGGAAGAGTCTGAGGGGGATCTTTGGCTACAGGAAATAAGCCAGCAAAATCCCAAGTTACTAGGGTGGAGTTTACGGTTGCAGGCATATGATACAATGGTGCAACACTGTAATGGGGTCAGCAATGCAGAGGCAGCTTTCTCAAGAGTCCCATGAAAAAATAGCTTGTGTCTTTGAAGCAGGTGTTGGGAAGTCTGATGAAATGAGATAGTGCTAGCACAGTTAGCTGGAATTTTGTAAATTGTCATTGGTGAATATCAACATGATTTGTGCAAGATGCTTGTGTTACAAATGTATTAGAACTGTATGTCATGTGTAGATCAAACTGCTTGTACAGATGTGTGTGTTGAAAAGGGTATTTGCCAAATGCTTGTGTTTAAAATGGATTCACAGTGTGCCCTGCTGGAAGGGAACAGCAGTGTACATGCACTATTACAACTGTTTAAATGTATATATTTTAACAGTAGAAACTGGAATATAGGAGGTTAACTTCAGAAAAATAACTGAAATTAAATTACCTTATGGCTAGGCTATAAAAGATAGTTTCTTTCAGTTTTCAATCCAACAAGAGACACACTGTCTGCACTAGGAAACATTTTGTATCGTCTTTAGGGTGACGTAATTACTAATCTTGAAAGCATGAAGGAATGCAGTTTTATCTCTTCTGGCATCTGCCAGAGATCTGAGGAGAAGCCCTTGTCTGTAGATTTTAAGCTAAATACTGTCAGCTTCATTAATGGTTGGTTGTCCTGGGAATTAGGAGTTAGATAACAAGAAATGATGTCATTCTGCAAGCTATCCCGGCAGTAATAGTTTAGCTATTAATCTTAGAAGTCTGTTAGTGAGACAGAGCATTCTGCATTCTGTCTTGGACCTGACAACTAGAAGATCTATTCACCACATCTGCCTTGATCTATTAGTAAGTTCTTAGATTATTGTATAATTCCCTTAGATTCATTCAGGAATATAATGAAGCTTAGTTTAAATATTTTCTTTATATATTTTAGACTGTCCTGCAATGTTGTTTTAACTATTTCCTGTGGTTTTGAACTCTGATGTCACTGTGAATATACACTGAGTATTTTCTTGTTGTTTTATTATTTATTATTAAATGTATTTAAATCTTTCATTGTGGCTAATCTGTGTAGAGATATTTAAGTTTTGAGAGTACTTGCATATTTATTTGGTGAAATTGTGTGGGCCAATCCTAAAAGCCTTGCTCTTGTGTGTGTGTGTATCAGCTACTTGGGCATGGAGGCAAAACACACACTGGTTGGACAGAGAGGGTGGTGAGAGACTTAACTTGGTCCCTCGGCTGAGATCTCAACTCTGTAGCTGTGCCAGTGGGGAGTCTTACTGGGGTTCTGGAGAAAGAGGGAGAAACCAGCCTTGGATTGACTTTACTCTCTTGTGTGCTCTTAAGGGAAATTGCACTTGATGTAGAGAGCTGTATCTGGAAATACTGTGTGTGTAACTTGTCATCCTCCCAGTGTGCGTACCCCTCTGTTGCCAGTGGTGAGGATTTGGGATCCTTGATTACTGGTCCAATGGTGGGTTGTCACAGTGTACATTTCTGTGGAATCAATAGAGTTAACTTGGTTTGGTGAGGATTTGAAGCTTGCCAATGTATCCCTTAAGAGTAGGTAGTTTGTCTGAAATAAATTTATAAAGTTACCTTGGGTGGGAGGGATCTTCAGTTTCGGTTTTATTTTATGGGAGACTGCTTTATGGTCAGACCTAAAAAAGGATGAAGATATGCAAGGGATGGTGCAAGATGCTCCCATATTAGTAAGGTCAAGATCCAAGATGTTCTTGCCCATAGTGGGTACTCTAATTGCTCCAGTGTGTTTGTATTGACTAAGTCCAGGAATCGCTGTGCTTGTACACTAGTGATGGTGTATAGGTTTTCTAGTCTATAGCTGGCTAGTTAAGATCACCTAGAAAAATGGCATGTGGGTTTAATAAAATTTCTGTAGATACGCGTACAAGAAAAAAATACAGAGAAACTGCAAAAGTACACTCATCTCAAAAAAAGGACTTCAAATGGAAGATAAACTACTTTAAGCTGTATTACCCCACTTTTTTCCCATAACCATGTTTTCAATTTACTCAATATTAAAGAGCAGTCCTAGAGTTTGTTATATAATGGTCATCACATCTATCATATTCTTCCCTCTGTTTACATAAGTTAGGATATGTACCGTGCATTAATATTTCTAAGGATACAATCTGAAGTTTAGTCAAAGAAAAAGTAGGTATAACAGCATTCTAAAATTGTATGCTTTCACAAGAAATAAGCATGTTCCATAGTTTTATCAAAATGACAACAATGACAAAGTCTCAGTTCTTTAATTTTATATTTCATTAAACCTTTAACTGCCAGTTTACCCAGCATCAGTCTTCATAGAAAGTCCTGTTTTTCATATATTCTAGCAAATCTAACCTGACATTCTGCAATTGTTTACAAAACAAAGGTAGTGTAGGTAGCCCATGGTCTAAAATAAAACATATCCATTATGAACTCATTCCACAGTTTTCTGTGTGGTATAACATTCTGGTATGAAATCTTCCATTTCAGACGTTTTGATCAGTATTGTTAAGTAATATAATTTACTACAATTGTACTTTTTTATGAAAGCAGAATCTTAAACAGTATTGTATCATACTCCTAATATTCTCCCTATTATATCAGTATGTTTAAATGAGATTTTCTACAATACCCAGTAGAAATGCGATGAAACAAGAATGAAAACGGGGTTTTACATACGTAATCTACAATAAGTTGGTTTATAGTATACTATATACCTTTTTATAGGATTGTCTATGCCCCCATAAAAAATAAAATGTCTAGTAGTTGCTTTTCTCTCTCTCTCTCTTTAGGAAGTGGTACACATTACTTACATAGCCTGGTTTACCAGAAATAATAGAATGTAACAAGTATACTTTTATTCCAGTTGTACAAGGAAAATCTTTCCATCTATTAATGACATTGTCGGCAATATTTAATAACATATATTCCAGTGCTGTAAGTAGATGGTCTCATTTCCATATAATATGCCTACTATCCATATGCTATCTCTGTGAAAAAAGTTGTTAGGAAAAATGGAAGATGTTCCAAACTCTTTACACGTTGTAATATAAAATTGTAATCCTTCACTATTCGAGGTATGCGCCAAAGCTTGAAATAATGGCAATAAATCTTTTTCGTATCAACAGTAATGATTAAATAATTTGCATAAGTAGTAAACAATGGTAAGGACATCTCAGGTGTTATTTTTATGAGAGAGCTTAAACACTATCTAGAACACTCTATAAGAACAGCATTCATAATTAAACAAAATAACAGGCCACTGAGGGGGCACGCTTGCTTAATAGCCCCTATACACTAGAATTGTGCAGCCCAAATGTTTATTAACTAATGGTCAACTCCAGAATTTCTGTAAATCTTTTGCAAGACAGATAAAATGGAGTTGTGGATGTTATAGCCATTTAGTTTGTCCCATAAACTTGAAATCGCTATTGTCAAAAGCTTTCAACATATCACACGGTAGTAAAGATTAATTACTGCAGTGAATACTAGAAATGATTTCTCATGACAATACTAAAGAAATTTTAATAGTTTTCCATACATTTCAAACCCCCCACCCCGGATGAAACAATTTCACAATAAATGTGGTTTATCGTTCATGAAGTATTTTGCAGAAAATTTTACAAGCTGTATTAATAAATGTTAATGGCATCCAATTAGAACACTGTCTCCCTTTTTATAAATACATTTCAAAATACCTTTACAAATAATATTATTAATACCAAAGTCCAACCATTCTTTAAACATTTGTAAAAAGGAATCCTTTTCTGAAATGATGGCATTGGAGTATAGTAAGAAATGGATATATCATCTAGTCCAGGAGAGAGTCAACAGTAACATTTTGGAACACACTTTTTAGTTCTTCAAGGAATATGGGTTTAATTAGGATAGTATTGTCTTAGACTTATAAGGCTGAAAGTCCCCTTACCTAGTTCAAGTTTGGGTATTCTTCATACATTTTGCCTATATACTACTCTTTAAAATAAAGACTTGTCTTTCTGCATCTTGATCCATGAACCATCACAGCACTGTAGGCAACCCATTAGACAAGTCTTTGTCTTAATATTTTTTACTGAAAACAGGGAAACCTCTGCTTTTTTTCCCCTACTAACATATTTTCTAAATAGTAAAACTTTTACTGTATCTTCTGTGATGGTCTTCAGATGTCTTTCTAAAAAATTAATATAGGAAGTATTATTATGGTGCAGGGAATGTGCATAATCCTTGGCCAGCTTAGTGTTTTCCTTTTTCTATTCTGTCCAAATATCTTGTTCCATAAGAGAATAAAGCTTCTTATTTATTTATTTATTTTAATTAATTAATTTATTTATTATACTTTTAACCGGAAAAAATCCGACTGGGCTTGGAGCCCGTTTTCAGTGGTGGCCCGGGGAGAAAAGCTCCAGAAAACAGTGCAGTATTTACATATGAATACTAAAATCATGGATTCAGTTACAGAATTTATATGAATATTAAAAACAGATTGTTTACAAACTTAAATACAGGCTAGGAAAATCATGATATTAGACAAATAGCATATTGTACAAATATAATGCAAGACAAGAAATTGAAGTTTGTACGTCTTGAAATAATGCAGATATTTAGTTTTGTAAATAAGTCTTCTTTCAGTCCAAGTGATGCTAGAGTCTTGCACACTTTCCAGTTGCATAAAACTATGTCTAACTCCTTTACTTATACATATACATGTTTTGTTCTTAGATTTTTTTTTTTATATCAAAGCTGTATGGTCTGACATTGAAAATGTAGTTTTCTGAAAATCTTGCAAAAGGAATGCAGAGGAGTAAGCAAAATAGTCTGTTTCTGTGGTCAGTGCCCCTCCAGTGTAAACAGGCCCTAAACTAGGTTTCAGTTTTATTTGACCACATAAAAGGATATTTCTGAAGATTGTAATATCCTTGTTAATGTTTCCTAATGGTTTTCTAATGTGGCAATTTAAACTGCCCACTAAAACAATATCCACAGGGACAGGAATATATGACTTTAACATACGAAACTAAAAGAAAAATTTAGCCAAGCTGAAACACCTGATGCTGAGAAGTCATATGCTCTGGATTGTGCAGAAAGCTCCATATTTATGATTGATTTTGCCCACTGTTCTGCTGTTTTTTGACCACTGTTCTGCTGTTTTGCACTGAACAGTGGTGACTCGACTTTGGAATTTTTGACTGGCTCATATACCACAATTACAGCCAATTGGCATTGCGGTATATGAGCCAATCAAGTAACTACCCTTAAGGCAAAGGGAGCCAATCTGGAGGCAGAAAATGCAGCCTGCGCCAATATCAAGTGCCGCTATCACTTTTTATATCTCCTTTATCACCTACAGATGGTTGGGGGGATTAGGACAGTAGGAAAAAATAACTTTTGTGTCTGCATCATGACTGTCAACAGTCATAGGATCATAGCTGAATTATTTTCAACACAGACTAGAATTAAGTGACTATTATTGTACCACAAAAATGAAAACTTTTAGCTGAAGGTGGAAATTACTTACCGCAGCTCGAAACAAACCTAGTTTTTTTTCTGATACGTCAATATTATAATAAAGTCTTGCCAACCTGCCTGAGCAATTTCTTTAAGAAATTCATAAATAGAGTGAAAGGCTAAGCAACTCCCAGCTGTTTCAGCTGCTGTAGAACTGTTTTATTAAAGGAGTTTAAAATCATGAGTAGTAATAAGAATCTGTGCAGAATTAGAGTTTCTAATGATGATTTGAAGACAAAACAAGGAAATGAAGTGATTTAAATGTATAGTTGTGTGTGTATGTATTTGTGTGCTAGTTTTATTTCAGCTCTAAGAATCCCCTGTCTGAAATTGATTCAAAATTCTCCGGACTGTTTTTTTGTAGTTTTATAGTCTGTGCATTATTGTCACTTTGGGCAACAACCTAGCACGTTTTTCTCTGTTCATTTGAACTGAGTGTAGGCTGCTATAATGCATATCTAGAAGTCAGAGGTTCTGTTTTTTTTTTTTTTTTTGCTCTTAGGATAGTAAGATTATGAATTTGTTTGTGTATTTATCGCTGTTGCCTTGGCATACCTCTTAACTGCCCAGAACTTTGCCGAATGTCCAAATTTTAGCTTTTATCTTGCCCTGGCTGTAGTATTTGTTTTGCTTTCTGGTAAATATACAAGGATTGCAGTCAGTCGAATAATGCTAGGCAGGCATTAGAGTGTCGCACTTATTATTTTTCCTAAAATGCATGTTGTGTAAATTTTATTCTATTAACTCAAGTGGGGAAAAATAATATTTAAAAGGTAATCTGTTTACTTGGGTATTCTAAAGTTCACTAGATCTAGTTTGTGTGTGGGTGTTTCTGCTGCTATACCTGCTACCATTGTGCTACTCTTCTTGCAGGTGGTAGTCAGGGAGAAGATTTTATTTTATTGATATGTTTATTTTATTTTATGTATTTAGTTTTGCAGAAAGACAGTGTAGGACTGGAAAAAGTCAAGTTTGTTTTTTTTTTTTTTTTTTTTTTTTTTTTTAGCATTCATTTAACAGATTTTTCAGAGACCTCCCTGATTTTGACTCAAATTTAATTTCTGTCCCTTCTTAATCCCTCCTAAAACTGTTGACTTTTGAAGACAAAGTGGTGAATTACACTTGATAAATAATGACAGTAATTAGAGTTATAGATTTCTGTTACCTCAGGAAATGTGTTTTAATTCACATTAATACTACTAATATTTGTGTCCCTAATTATTTTTGGATTTGCTACTGATTCTGTTGAAATGAGTATCTCTTTAGCTCAGAGAGATGCAAAGATGTGCTGTAAGTGATTCATCATTCTTCAAATTTGCCTATATGTAAGTATGCCCTGTGTGTGTGTGTGTGTGCGTGCATGCGTGCGCACACACGCGAGTATGTATGAAACAAATCTATGCACCTTGCTATAGACCTAGTTTGTTAGGGGCAATGTGTGTGTATGTATGGGAGGGGGGAAGATGTGAAGGGGTTAGAAAAGCAGGTGCTGAAGAGCATGTTCTTCTTTTTTTTTACTGAATTTTACAAATGTATTGTAATCCCTAACTTAATATTTCTGGCAGATAGCCCACTACAACCAGATCACATGGAAATGCATTTTTGCGCAGTGCAAACATAGGGTGTTGTTTGTCACACATTGCTAGGGTCTGTGTTCCACATTAGCCTCTTAAGAGGTTGAGAACTACGACCTGATGTCCTTAAAGGGTCATTTGCATATATCCCATGTGCCTTTTAATACAAGGAATCACAGTGGAACTCTAGCTTGGCTAGATTTTTCTTTTAGTTTTCACTGATTGGTTGACCTGTGTGACATTCTTATTCATTGTTTTAGTTTGTTAGTTGGGCTATTTTGCAGACCCCCTAATGGTTATAGACATCAGCTGGTAACGGCAATCCTGTATGGTTTAAATGTTAGCTAAACAGTCACTTATGCTGTGTTGATAAGGCCATAAAGCGGAAACATGCATGTCCACAGCTAGTGGAGTTTGACTTTTATTGGCCTGAATTTATTCTAAAACTTCATCAGCATTCAGAACTGCCATATAGCTGAAACACATAATGTCCTTAAATTCTCATTTGCATATTTCCCATGTGCGCTATAATACAAGACATTTTAAGGAATCACACAGTGGAAAGTCTAACTTAGCTAAATTACAGAATAGTAAGGCTGTACATTTAAATCCACAGTCTTCTACTGGACCTATGGATTGTAACATTTCTTTAAATAACATTTAACCAAATCATCTTAAGCAAATGCCAATATTTCAAAAGTCATATTGAAAAATGTATCTTTACCAACATGTGTGAAGTCCCAAATTTCTTTAGCAGTAAATCATGTTGTCCCAAATCTCCTAACTGTTAATTACCACATTGTTGTTAAAAGATGTTTGCACCACAGGCCGTTTCCTTGCATGTTATGAAATAGAAGCATCAACAGTAGAAGTAGATTTAACCACTTGTGAATATGATCTTGGAAAAATACTATTCTCAGAAGCAGCAAGCTATGTACCTTGTAGATGGAACCAGTGTGGTGTAAACTAAGCCAAAGCTTGAACCCTGACCTTCATCATCTGAAACAGCAAAGATGGTCTCTCCTCTCTCT
>NC_056750.1:276416778-276449278 GCF_019279795.1 Protopterus annectens
GGAATGCCTTCATTTCAAACTTACTATTAACAAAACCCCTTATTCTATCATAGCTCACTATAGGATGCCTCTATGTCCCCCTCGGCTCATATCTCCTACCTAACTTGTATGGAGTCCTTATGTAATAAACCAAACATTATTCTCCTAGAAATTCCAACTACCCCTCCAGAAACTGGCAGACACTTACTTCTGCAAACATCTATGCCTATAAATTTCCAGACCAGTAAGTCCTCACACCAACTAGTTGTGATAAAATCCTGGACTTGGTCCTTACCAATATGAGGTGGTTTTGCTCTCCACCAATTATTACTTCCTCCCTGGTCAAATGACACCCAAAGTCAGTTGCATTCACCATAAGACAGAAGTCTGAAGTATATTCCAATATCTTGTTTTTTAAAGATTATGCAAAGGCTAATCCACTAAAATTGAGCAATGGTCAGGCTAAATACAAAAGCCCCTTCCACCTTCATGATGACATTTGTTATGGTGAATCCTTCACTGCCAGGTTGTATACAAAGGTATATAGCTTCATAGACACAATTGTCCACTCCAGACATAAACATAATGCCAAATTCAAGCATAAACCTAAGCTGTAGTACCAAAGCACAAGCTAGCTCTATAATAAAAGCAAAAAATCATTGCATGGAAAAATAAATCTAATTCTCAAAATGCCAAAATGCTTTGATAAAACTAAACAAAACTCCAGACCTTGATGAAATCATCCAAAGCCAGATATAAGGTAAAAATAGTTGCCCAGGTGAAGGAAGACCACAAAGCCTTATATTATGTTAAAAATCTTAAACTGTGTCCAGCATTTTGCAGGGCTATTAGTAAAAGATATCACATGCTTGGACTCAGAGGACATAGCCAGTCAGCTGGTGGATAAATGACATTCAAGCTTCATCACCTCCCTCCTATCCAGTATTCTAAATCCTATATCTGCACATAAGCATCCCTTTAAATCTTCCACAAACAAGTTCTAAGACCAAGAGCACTGCATCATGGTGCTAGGCTACCTACTGGAAAGTTTGAAACATGACTTGTTTCATCCCCTACAGAAGCTAATGAATGCACTACTCAAACTGTATTCATGCCAGATGGCTGGAGATCAGCAACAGTCATTCCCTTGCACAAATGTAGGGCTTTAATGGACTCTTTTAATTCATAGACTCATAAGCCAGACAAGTCTCATCTGTAAGGCTGTGGAAAGGATCATTATCTAATTAATAAGTAAGGATAGAGGTAGTCTACAGACGCTTGACCCAATGCAATTTGGATTTGTCAAGGGCAGATCCTGCCTATGTAACCTGGTTGACATCTTCAAAAAAATGTTTTTGAAGATTTTGAAACAATGGATGAGGTACAAACAGTGTACAGCACATACTAGACATTGCAAAGACATTTGTCACCACCACCCCACACTTGCATAACATATATAACTCTTCTAATTCCCTGTACAACTTGCTGGATATCAAACTGGATCACAAATAGAAGTTAGAATGGGCAGCTCCACCTCCTCCAAAAGACCTGTAACTAGTGTACCTCGGGATTCAGTCCTTGGGTCACCCCGTTTGGCACTTCTCGGAGAGCAGAGCTAATGTTAAGGATTTTTGGCTGATCAAGTTTAGAGGTGCCAGCGTAAACTCCCCAGAGGACACCAAGAGGGCCTATCCCAAACAAATAGCTGGTGTCAAAACCATGGACTAAAACTAAATATAAATTGCAACTGACACATTGACCACACACCCATGAAAATTGATCCTGTAGGTAGGGAACTAGCAACCTATTCCACCAATGAACTATCCTTTCATCAACATGTATCCACTGTTGTTAGGAAGTCCTTTATCATTGCACTCTTGCATCTAAAGGTATTGTGTTCAGGTCCAGTGATATAATCATTTCACAGTACTCATCACTCATTAGGCTAATCATTAGTACATTGTCCCTTTCGGTAAGTATGTATGTATTTGTCTCAAAAAAAAAAAAACAACCTAAACTATGCAGATGTCTCAAAGCCTTGTTTGTCTTTTCAGTATTCATGCAGGCTATGGAGAGGCAACCTCTGTCTCTAGCATAGAGCTTTAACAGACCCTGTTCTGTCAGACCTGTTACACATTTGTAAGTCCAATGGTATTGTAAACACTGACTCAAGGGATCTCAATCTTGCTTGCAAAATATATAGAACATGTTAGAAGGATAGATATGCCTCATATAATACCGGTTCTATGGAATGGTCTTCCACTCCACAGAAAGCAAAGTATTTTGTTGACTCTATTCAAATGTAATGTGGATGAAAGGATGGATAACCACAAATTAAAGCCTGGGTTAGTACCCTTGTCTGTCATGGATAGGGAAACAAAAACATATAGGTTCATAGCTTCATAGGTGTGTACTAGGCTAATGGCTCTGGAGCCTTTACAAGCCTAGCCCAAAACAAATTTCCCTGACACTGTGCCACCTGATGTTAGTTCACAGTGCCTCTATCCAGTAGGGCAAATGGAGTGATCCCTGGGGTGATCTGTCTGTTACCCATCCACTCGTTGAGATGTCTCTTGAAGAGAGGCAGCGAGATGCTCTGCTTGACATGAATGGGAAGCTTATTCCAGAGTATGGACAGTCTTTTGGGAAATGAACCTGTCCCTCCAGCATGTTCTGTTGATTGTGGCAGTGAGGTTATGGCCTCCAGAGCATATGGCGTGGGGGGATTGGGATTTTTTTGGGTGAAGCATTTCAAGTAGGGCTGGGTCAGACATGGCTTTGTAAGTCAAGCAGAGATCCTCTCCGAATAGATAAGAGACTGACAACAGCTGAAGTTTCTTGAGTTTGTCCATGTAGGACATGTGTTTAAGGCCTAGGATCCCTTTTGTGAGGTACTTTTGTGGCCTCTCCAGCTGTTGTAGGTGTTTGGTCGGGTACATGCCAAATGGGGCATTATATTCGATGATTGGTCTGAGGGATGATGACCTCTTTCTTTCTGGATGCAAACCCTTTGGTTATAAGATGTGCCACGTAGAAGGACTTTCTTACTACAGTGGCAACATGGTGGTCAAAGGTGAGGTCGCTGTCGACCTGGGTGCCCAGATCTCTTATGTTTAGTGGGCTCCCATCAACGTGGTAATTCGTGGGAGCTGAGTTTTTTCCAAAGGGAATGATAACGCATATTTTGTTGTTAAGCTTAAAAGGCCATGGTTCTGACACCAGTCCTTGGTTTCAGAGAGGCCCTTTTGTAGGATGTTTGCACCATTTGGGGAGTTGATAATGACTCCTAGTTTGCAGTCATCAGCAAATTTGGTCAGCCAGAGTCCATCTGTGTTGACCTGGACTTCTAAGCAGTAGATGTCAAACAGGAGAGGGCCCAGAGCCAAGCCCTGTGGGACTCCACTAATGACAGGTAGACAAGTCTGACTTGGAGTCTGCAACTTTCACTCTGTGGATCCTGTCTGAGCCAGTTTGCAACCCACCTAGTGATACAAGGATTGATGCCAAGTTTGGTGAGTTTATCAATGATACTGGAGTGGGGAATGGTATCAAAGGCCTTGTCCAGGTTGAGGTAGGCTCTATGCCCTGCCTTAACCTCATCCACAACCTTGGTGACTGCCTCAAAGAAGTCGACCAGTTTCAGCAGGCAGGATCTCCTCTTGATGAAGCCAAACTGTGTGGGGTCAAGAGTTTGGAGATTGCCTATATCTTTGTTAAGCAGGTCCATGATGCTGAGCTCCATAGCTTTGCATAGCAGACTCGTCAGGCTAATGGGGCAATAGTTCCCAGGGTCTGTAGTTGCTCTCCCTTTGTGGAGAGGGATGACTGCAGCAGTGCACCATTCATTAGGGACAAAGCCTGAGGTAAGGCTGTGATTGAACAGGGCACACAGGTGTGGTGCCAGTTTGTTTTGCTGTTCTGTAGGATGAAGCCAGGGATATTTTCAGGTCCCATGGATGCTGTATTCTTGGCTTTGGACAATGCAGCTTTTACCTGTGCCACAGAAATGGTGGGTACCAGGCTTTCTTCTGGCATTGTGGGGAGAGGGGTAAAGTTAGCACTGAATCTGTCTGTTTGCTATATCTGTTGGTTCAGTATAGGAGGTACCATTGTGGAATAACTCCAAGCAAATCTGGGTATTGCCTTGTAGGTTCTTGATATAGCTATAGAAGGCTTCATAATTGTTTTTGGTGTCCGCTGCAATTCTGCCTTCATAGCTGGCTTTAGAGGATTTGATAAGGATCTGAAATGTTTAAGTCTGGTAAGGGAGTTTTTCCAGTGTTGTGACTTCATTTTTTTCTGCGACAGTTTCTTCCTTCTGCTGTAGATTTTATTGATGGCCAGAGACTACCAGATTGGCTTCATTTTATTGGAGGCGTGTCTTGGTTCTGTTTGGTATGGCGAGAT
This sequence comes from Protopterus annectens, assembly GCF_019279795.1. Lineage (NCBI taxonomy): Eukaryota > Metazoa > Chordata > Ceratodontiformes > Protopteridae > Protopterus > Protopterus annectens. The sequence goes on from NC_056750.1 coordinate 276,421,165, forward strand.
CCATGCATTTGTATATGTGATCGTACAGTGCACTGGTGTATGATTCGGCAGTCATACAGCTCTTTTCCATTGGCATGTGTGCTGAGAAGTTGGCCACCTACCTCTGTTTTTAGGAGCCCAAGATCAGTTTTGGAGAAGTTTTTCAGGGTAGTCACATTAGCGGGACTGTGTGGTCAGATTTAACCAGGGAGGAGTTGACTATAGGTATGGAGAAATGGTCTCCCATGTTGGTGATAACTAGGTCAAGGATGTTGCTTCATCTAGTGGGGGTCAGAATTAGCTGGTCCCGGGCATTGGAGTTGATAAATTCCAGGAAGCGTTGGGCCTGCACATTGGTAATAGAATAGTTTTCCCAGTTGATGGAAGGATAGTTGAAGTCGCCCAGTATGAGAGTATTGGGCTGGACCTTGAAAGATTCCAGGGTGCTTAGGAAGTTGGAGTGAGAATCAAGGGACATGGTTAGGGTTCTGTAGCAGGCTATGACTTGTATCGCTGTCTTATTGGGTGTTAATTGTACCTGAAGCATGTTGGATGCTTTATGCTGGGCTACCAGTATGGAGGTGTGTGTATCCTTTACGAATATGGAGACCCTGCCATCTTTGGAGCTTCCAGCCATATTCTGGGATTGCAGGGGTGCTTTCTGCCTCTTTAAACCAGGTCTCTGTTAGAGCACAGATGTCGACATTATCCATTTTGAGGAGAGCTTTGAATGAGTGCATCTTGAGATTTAGCCTTCTGGCATTGAGCAGCATGACGCTCGGATTGCATTTGTTTGTAACAGTTATGGTGGAATTTTGTTCTTTGGAACACTGCCTAAAAAAGGTACTATAGGGGTGGCCTTAGCCAGTAGCTAGAATCCCAGATGTGACAGATGCAGGCCATCTCTGGGAAAGCATCAATGTCTGTCGATCATGTTGTCCCAGGCAGACAGATACTGGATCCCCTTAGAATGAAACTAGAAACTTAGCCAGTTGTTGAAGTCAATCATTTTCTGCTCGTACTGTGGTATCCTTCTGGGTGATGGTAGAATACTGCTCAGGGCTAGGGTCATATCTGCTTGGGCCACATAATCTGGGAGTTCTATCATATCTCTTTTCATGAGAGGTCATTCACACCCACATGGACAATGACTGAGTCATATTTGTACTTGTGGAGTCACCTGAGTGCTTGTGGTATGTGGTGGATCCTGGCACCTGATAGACAACTGACTGTCACCTTCTGCTTGCTCAGCCTAGTGAGTGGGACATCTTGTGCCTCACAATTGAGTCTCCTATGATTAATACATTGGACAAAGTGTTTTGCCTTAAGGGCTTAGGTTGAGGGGCACACTATGGTCATGTGCTATGTGTTTTGGGGTTGGTGTTGTGTTGTGGTGGTAGAGTGCATTTCTGTTTCGGGGGGGTCTTGCTTGTTTGGGTAAATTTTTATTGAGACCCTCCCCAAAGGTGGATGTATGGTTTTATGTTTCTATGTGTGAGTTGTGATAATTGGTGTTTTGGAACACTGTATGTTCCATGTAGTGAGTTGCAGGTGTTGACCTTCTCCGCTTGACCAGCTAGTCCGGTTTTGGTTGGAGAGTGCACTGCTTCCAATTTAGTGATACAAGTGCATCTCTTACATGTATGAGTGTTGCGAAGTAAGAGGAGAGGGTTGTCTGTGTACATGAGGCAGTTGCTACACTGTCTCAGAATGCCCAAGTGCACCAGGCTAGCGGGAGAAAGCACAGGGAATTGCCCTACAATCATTACTTATGACCACCCCTCCAGGTACGAGTACTGGTGCTGTTACTGCGTAGGAACAACTAGTGCTGATAGCACCCAAGTGTGCTACAGTATATGCTACTAAAGCCTGTTAAGGTGCTAGTCAATTAAGCTAATTAAAGTGCAAGAAATAAAGAACAAGCACATTGTATAGGAATAATTGAAGAGCATAATTTCTTGCACCGGTAATGGTTTATCTCAGCTTGGCCTATCCCTGGGTTAGCCACATACAAAATATAAGAGTTAGAATCTACCATGGGGATGTAAGGCTAGGCTTTTTAACATACACACAAATCAGTAGCTTAGTATCTGTGAGCCTATGAAACTATGAATGAATAAATATGTAAACAAGGACCTAAAATGTATTTTATTTTGCTGTTGTCAGAACCATACTGTACAACCCACTGCAGCTTATGATGTCCTCCTATCCTCTTAGCTCAAGAAACAGGTACCAAGACCCAAAATCAGGAACAGATTTTTAAATATTGCTTTATAGACTTAGAAAGTTACTACCATAAGATATTTTACATTATCAATCATTTTCTGTAGGATATAAAGTCTAGATCTCACATGTCTGTCATTATTTAGTGACCGTTATCCACAACAGTTTACCAGAAAACCACGTATTTTACCACAGACCAAAAATGAAGCAAAAATTAGGAACAACTGAGAATTATGAATTTTGCACAAATACACACACACTAACACGCTCGCACGTGCATGGATGTTATCAGTTACAGGCACCTGTATGTGTATACTTCAGACGTTTCTTTATAATCAAATAAATAAATACATAAATAATACCAAAGAAATGTATCTCAGCTTTTTGTCAAAATCATCCACTGCAGCCAGTTTGCAACCTCCCCTCTGTTCTCTCAACCTCTTAGCTCATTAATCAAACACAAAAATCCCAAATCAGAAACAGATTTTACATATTGCACTTACATATGTAGAAAGATGATATTGGCACTCTTTTTATCTGAAGGATATGAAGTCTGAAATATACATGCCTGTCATTATTTAGTGACTGTAATGCACAATTTGTGAGAGAAAAAAAAACATTTTTAAAAGGAACAGACTAAACACCTCTCAATACCTTTTATCAAGAATTCTGCATGAAACCAAAAATAATTAGAGGAAAAATGACGGAGATATGTCGGTATTTACCTGACTTGCACAAAGTCACCCATAAAGAAAAGGTGGTGGAAGGAATCAAACTTCGTATGCTCGACTATATGAAGCAGCTCATTAAGTCTATTAAGCAGTTTTTGAATATTAAGTATGAACCTCTGATTGGCATCACTGACTGACTGTAATTGTTAGTGATTTCTAGGAGGCAAAATCAAAGGCATCTTACAAAATCAGGGGTAGTTATGTGGCAGCAGTATGTCCTCTTCCCCTGCACACATGAAAACACACACAAGTGCTCAGTCATTTCCTCTCAAACATGCAATGCACAAACACTACACTAGTTACTTACCCGGCACATTCTAACACCATACTTAACATTGCACCACCTTCAGCACTGCTCATTATTGGCTTTTTTGTTTAAAAAGACTGCATTAAAACTTGACAGCAACCTTGTCTGGTACTACTCTGGTTTGATGTCACAAACTTCAAGAAATTTCTCTCTTTTTTCAGATGAAATCAGAGCAGTGGAGCAAATGCAGATTTACTGTTTAAAAATAATGTCCAGTGTAGATTTGAAACACAGTGCATTCTCTCTGATATTACCCTTACCAACCTCCTGGGTACTGTGTGACATGGTGTTTTGCTGGAATGGCCACAACAAAGTAAGACTAACTTTAAATCCAGTAGTCGCTTCATGGAAACTAGAGCAGGATTGCTAGTTAGCACGTTTTGTTGTGGCTGTTGCTGTTTTTCAATTTCAGGTTGTCACAGTAGCTGCCTGTTTCTGTTTACTTCAGCAGCTGTCCACTGTTACCAGCAACTGTCCACCATTACTGGATATTTTCTTGCAGATCCCAAATGTGTAAGGTAGATTATGGAATTATCTATCACTACCCGGGCATATGCTTTACAAAATAGTCTGTCTTAAACTGTTAGCGCATTCCTCATCTGATTAAAGGCTAGTTCTGAATCCAGAGACATAAGGCTAAGTAATTAATATAATTAATCAGCTCTGTTACATTCATTGCTCCATTGGTGTGCACCATTGCTTTCCCCATTAGTTTGCTAAAATGCAGTGTGTTTGTCTTCAAGGGCAAGGTTTTAAAGTTACCCATGTCATCTTTCTTATTACCTTTGCTTGAATCTGTTGTCAAATTTAGCAGCGCACCTGGGTCTCCTGCACTCCCAGCAATGCTGTTGCTACATCTCTTTTCCAAATTTTCAAGAAATTACATCTTAATCCTGAAGTCAGCTAATAGTCCCCATCACTGTAGTATTCACTGATTGCTAGGTCTGTGGTTAAAACTGGATGCTTGTAAACGGGAGAGCAGAAAGTACATGGTTACAATTGTCATTAAATCATGTAGTGTCAGTAGCCTGAAGAATGAGACTACAGTAATAAATAAAATTATGTATTTAATGGAAAAGGGAGAACATATCACACTTGTGTATTTACTTTATTGTATGAAATGAGTGTCTGGTATCTTCACGTCATGCCATTAAATACAAAATGTGTATTCAGCAGGCATTGTATTTTGAAATTTGATTTACTGCATTACAACTTCATCAGGTCTGATTATGGTGAAAAATCAGCAGTAGATGCTTTTTTACAATTTCACATTTGGGATGATAGTTAATGCAGTGCAGTGAACAGAAAAAAAAAAATCTCTGTACACTGAACTATTTACAAAAGTGCATACAGGTTGTACTTTCTTACTCGTACTAGAAAAATACTTGCCAGACTCTCTTATCAGGTACATTTTCTTTCCCAGAACTGAGAAGTGCATGCTAGAGGATGTGCTATCATGCTGTTTCAGTTATGATAAAGTTTAATACCAAGGCAGCCTGTTCAGGAAATCTGCAAGCTTTGCAAACCCTTTTGGATAGAAGTACTTAAACTGTTAAGTGCAAACTACATTAACCCTGCAGGTTGTGAAATATTGCCTGAAGCTACCTGAAAGGAACAAACTAATAGCTATTTAATTCCAAATGTCCATTATAGTGGTTCTTTCAGTTGAATTTGCCACATTGGGGAATTTTCTTCTTCCCTCCATTTATGTCCTACTTACTTACAGTCCTGTATGTTACATATGCTGATTTAGTAGCTTTATTGCAATTTACGTTTAATACCAAAACTTTTTTTTTTTAGATATTATTACAGTGTTTGGTGCTGGCGTCGCTGACAGTGACATGCAATTCAATGATGTATAGGAGAATGGCAACACCATCCTTAACTGCAGGATAGCGATAACCTTTATATGACACTTGTTATTCCTATTTCCCATTTGTGCAGGCTTCACGGTTAATATTGTTCTGAGAAACAAAAGCAGTGTCACTGTACTTGGTGCATTATTAAGAGATGCAGGACCCCCTTTGTTCTTACATTTTGTAAATGTACATATGTAGATTATTCAAGCAAGCCAATGAACAGTCGTCTTGGGCAACACTGAAGACGTCTCAGTGATATGCACGCTGTAATGTGTACCTTTAGGTATACTCAACGTTTATTTATGTATCTATAAATAATTAATATACATTAGTGTATATAGGATAGTGCTAAAGCTACCTTCCATCTATACGCAGACAGGTGGGAAAATACACTGACAATTTGTTTAATTGAAAACATTAGTAAAACAACAAAACCAGTATAATGTTTCTTTTTCAGGCAATCAAGCAATTTTGCATCCTTCACTCCCCTCAACTTAATATAAACCTAATCTGAGATAGAAAAACATTGGGAAAAGGAGAAACTTCACACTGTCCTCAGAACATGCACAAATGCACTGCAATATCATTACTTCTAGCAAAGAAACAAGAATCGATATATAAATGTCATAATTCTGATGTTGACAGCACAACCACATGACAGACTCAAGTGAACCTATAGGTATGTAGTATGTGTTGTAGATGTGTATGTGTATATAATAGAGGTATGTATGTGTGTGTATATATATATATATATATATATATATATATCTACACATATATACACACGGTTCTACCTCACTTCAACGACACGCCGGAACATCGACACGAAAACCGAGAGCCCCAGAAGATCGAAAGCTGAGAAGACCGACGCGACGGGACCCAGAAGCTCGACAGTGGAGAAGACCGACCCGACAGATGAAAGCACCGAGGCCGAGGATGCCGACATAGGAAAAGGCTGTGTAAGTATGCGGTAGTGATGGACGTTAGGGTGCGAGTAAGGTAAGTGTGGATATTGACGGTCTGTGGGGATAGGGGTGGGTTAAGTGAGTTAGGGTTAGGGAGCAGGTCAGGTAAGTGTGCGGTAGTGATTGTGTTTGGGTTAGGGGCGGGATAAGTGAGTTAGGGTTAGGGAGCGGGCCAGGTAAGTGTGCGGTAGTGACGGACCTTAGGGTTAGGGTTTGGGTTAGGGTTGTAGGTAGTTGTGTATGTGAGGTTTAGTGTGGGTTTGTAGGGATTTTGGTGTGCTTGTGTTGCGTATGTGGTTTTTGTATGGGGAATGTGTTTTGTTTGTTGATTGTGGTGTGTGAAGTGTATGAGGTTTCGTGTTTGTGTACCGTCTGTTATTTCATTGTCGGGCATGTGGAATTTCGTGTTTTTGTACTGTCGGTTATGTGGTTTCGGTGATTGCGTTGTCGGTGTTTTGGTGTTTCGTTTATGTGAGGTAGAACCATACACACACATATATATGTGTTCCATTCAAATGCCCAAATTCTCAAGAGTCTGAGCAGTTACTTTTCAAACACTGTAGCTGATAATTTAACTTTCTGTCACCACAGCCAGATCCAGCACTAGGTGACCCAGGTAGTTGTCTAGGGCTCGCTAGTTGGCTGGTTTGGGAGAGACCCACTGTCTGAGGGATGCCCACAACATTTTATTTTAATTAATGAAAAAAAAATTGCATTTCTTCTTTAAAGGTGCAGTCTGCTTGTACATCACAGCATCTAGCCACACTCTACATGTGTCATGCATGCACACTTAAGTTTTCCATCCCTTCATAGAATTCAAATGTGGAGAACAACTCCATGAAAGACAAGTGAGCAACTGGTATGTCTGTGAAAAGCCACTAGTTCAGCTGACAAGTTAATTAAATTGTTCAGGTTCAAACCCTGTACCTTACTTACAAGGGAAAAGAGTCTGAATCCTGTACACCAACTACCAGTCTGCTCACTTAATTATCAGGGGGTGCATATTCATGGAATGAGTTTCATTGCGTTTTTAAGGCGTTTGAGTTTCAGTGCATTTTTTTTTTTTTTAGTTTCAGTGCATTTTCAAGGAATTGTGAGTTTCTAGGTAAGAGAAGTTTACTGTTACTTATGCTAAGTCTGTCTTCAATGTGTAGCTGTTTTGTTTAGCAAATAGATGTGTGTGTGCTGTTGAATTTGAAAGCAGTGGTAGTGGCACAACAGGTAACATATTTGCCTTTGGTGCAGAAGGCTGTGGGTCCAACACCATGTAGGTGGAGTACTGATGCTGAGACGCTCTTTAAGAGGGGATGGGGGTCATGCATTCCTGACTAGGTCTTCCTTTGGATGAGATGCGAAATAACTATGAAACTGCTGTCAGTTTGCCAGTCATTCCTTTTTGCAGTATTATCAGCTTACCTTTTTTTTTTTGTTTGATGTAACATAGGCAATTTATTCTTCAAGGGCAGCAGGAACTGAATTTGTACATGAAATACTGAACTGTAAAGTTGTTTATCAGCTGTAACCTCTTCATTAGTTATGGATCTCTTTAGTGTGGAATTTAGGTGACTTTTACTTTTTGCAGACATTGTACATATTTACTGATATTGGTGGGTTGTAATTACAGAAGCTTGAGTGGCCTTTTACGGTTGAAATGTACTGAAATGGGTAGTTTTGTCATTATTGGTTCATACATTTTGTTTCATTACTTACTGGAAAAAAATGTTCAAAACTACAAATTAAATACATTCTTAATAACTGGTGCAGTATTTTATAAGGAATATAATTTAATATAGTCAGGAAGGTCTATCAAAGAACACATACATGTATGCATGTTACAAAAAAATGTAGGCAAGGGGCCTGTTATTTTAAAACAGCCCAAACGTAAATTAATCTGCCATTGGCCAGATGCATTTTCTTTGAATATGGGTGTCAATGCCTTTTAAATGATTTGAGTATCAGGTGCAAAGAAGTTTACTCCTCATGCTAAGTTTGTTTTCATTGTGAGACTGTATTGTTTAGTGGTTATGCTATAAAATTTGAAATAAGTGTTAAATCCAAATATCTGTAATCATTGTAGAAATAAAGAAGAAAATAGTTTACACACTGACATGTTTTAACAGTGTTTATGGTAATTAGAAAAAAAATAGCCAGGTAATGGGACATTGGAATGGCTGCCGGGGAGGATGCTGCTGGTGGGGCCCGATCCATTACCTTGCATAGGACCCTATTTGACCATGTTCCTGCTCTGATTGCCACTTAGGTGTACAAGTTCCTGTTTCAGCGGGGACTGGGAAATTTACCCACTGTAGTAAGATCTCAGAGTTAGTATATAAGTAGGGAGTGAAGTAGTTTACTTTGAATCCATGTGATTCAAACAGTTTTTCTCAGTATCTTAGCATTCAAACTTTATATAGTTCGAAGATATGATGTGGATGCACATGTGTGTGTATGTGTGTGTAGATATATATATATATATATATATATATATATATATATATATATATACACACACACACACATATACATACATATATATATATATATATATATACACGTACGCATGTATATGTTGTGTATTGAAAAACAGCTGATCGATGATGGAGCTGTGAAAATATACTTACCATGTCAAAATAACAACTGATGATAAAATGAAAACTTTCTGTTTTGAAATCAGTTAATTAAAACCCTACCACTAACTCAGAGTACTTAGTTACAGCATCGGTAGAATTATGGTAAGAACATATTCTAGGATAAAATGTGGGGTTAGGTAAAGGGGTTAGGGTTAGAGTTAGGGTGATTAACACACATTTGTTACCTGTAGTACCTCCTAATGTGTGCTAAAACTAGCCCTGCCTCTGTCCTTAACCACAGCACGGTACTTTGTGTCAAGAAGCCCTGTCCATAATACAGCCACTACACGCGACCTTAAAACACACGACAAATACTGAATTCATGTCCTTCCTTAGCTTTTAACACTAATCCAAACACACGTGCACACAATCCAGATGGCTGTAAGCATACCCCTGTGGGCATATACACATACATACAAAACATTGGATATATCTTAAAGTTTCAGCATTAAACCAGCACACAGTCGGTCATCCTCCTTTTCACATCTGCAGTACTTAAGGAGTGCTATCATTGAATTTCCCAAGTATTTCACTCTGTGAATAAATTGATGACTTAACAGTGTTAAGCAAATCCGTAAATATATGGGTCTGACTAAGTTAATTGACTTTGCATTCTGTTGACAGCTTTTCTGCTTGTTAAGTTTTGTCTGCAGGAAAGCTGTTGACAGAATAGTACAAAAATAACGTAATACTAGGTGGGGAATATGTCCTTTTCCAAGTATTATGCAATCTGATATTGATTTTAAGTGGCAGGGACAGGCATCATATATAGATAGACACATACATATATTACATATATATGCCTGTGTATGCATTTGTGTGTTTATCTACATAGCAACTGAAACACTGCTAGGTCCTTAAGGGGTAATTTTCTGAAGTACAAAAGTCTTGAATAGGAAGCCAGACCTATTGCTACAGAGGGTATGTCATTACAGATGACTCACCAACCTGGTTTCAGCTAGTGTGCAAGCAGCTGTAATAGCTGGTGGGGTAAGACAGGAATGATGAGGCTGTTTGTTCGCCTGTATTCATCAAAGGCATGGAGATGACATTCTGACATGAGACGAGTCCTATATGAAGCCTCCGCAAAGGCCAGAGTGGGTGAATGTGTACTCACAACTGTAGGAGGGGTCTAGCCTCATTTATTTTATTTATTTAGTATTTGTTTACTAGGAAAGTCCGACTGGGACAGAGCCCATTTTCAGTGGAGGCAAGGGGAGAAACATTCCAGACATGTCTTTGGAATGTGGGAGGAAATCAAAGCACTTGGAGAAAACCAGAGGAATGCAGGGAGGACATGCAGACTCTGCACAGAAGGCACCCCAGCCAAGAACTGACCCAGAGAGCCTCTTGTGAGGTGACAAGGCTAACTGCTGCACCAATCTGCTGCCCTATGTAATCAGGTGCTCATTTCTAATGGCTTGCAATGCTGTTTTCAGTGATGCCATTGTAGAGGGGTTGAGCTTGCTAGAACTATGTTGATATCCTCTGTGAGCAGAGATTCTGGCTGCCAGTCTCACTTTGCTACTGCACCCTGTCTTCACCAGTCCATGCCAATTGCTGAACCTGGCCTGGGGTGTGGGGGTAAATACTTAGGTTATGTTGTATAACTGTGGTATTGCAGAGAGGAGGTTTCAGGAGGGCCACACTTCTTAACATCCTGCAGAACAATAATATATTAAAAAAAAAAACACAACAACCTCAACAGTGTAAAAGGAGAGGACTTCAGAGAACTAGACTGCAAAACGTCAGGTTAAAGGGAACACCAAATTTATTACACATTAACCGCTTTCATCCAATAGTATATAGGACTTTTTCAGAGCAAAAAATCATTCACAGGCATTTAGTTTAAATATAATCTAAACCCCTCCTCCTAATTAAACTTTATCCAATTAAAAGATTAAATTTGGTGTTCCATTTATCCTGATGTTTTGCAGTCTGGTTCTCTGAAGTCCTCTCCTTTTACTCTGTTGAGTTTCTTGTTTGTTCGTGGTGGACTGTTTTTTGTCTTTATGGAGAAAGAGGCTAGAGAAGTACCTGTTTCTGCATCTATGGAGGATATACACAAAAAAACTTTTGGGTTTAATCGAGAACCTTACAATATTGATCAAAGAACCTACTCAGGAGCTACAGAGTGCGATTTCACAGCCATTAAAAAAACCCTTCTAGTCGATTGCCTAATTTAAATTTTCCCACTCAGCCTTCTTAGGATATGAATGGTTCTTTAATCACTCCAGCACAGACACCCAGGGACATCTGAGGTGAAGAGCCGGGAGCAACTATCAGTAATGGCCGAGTCATTGTGAGTAACCAAAGTGACTTTAGGGTCAATTCAGACAGCATTGACTGTTTGAGCATCTGTGACTGGCTGAATACTGAATTTTTATCATCGGCTCAGTCTGCTTTGCCTATTATTCACCAAGAATAGGTTCATAGGTAGGTACTAGGCTATCAGCCCTGGGGCCTATACAAGCCCAGCCAAAAAGGTACCCTGGCTTTTGCCACCCAAGAATTGTTTTTTCCTGTGCCACTGTCGAGCAGAGCCACAGAGGTGATCCCGGGGTGAATTTCCTATTTCTCATCCAATCCTAAAGATTTTTCTTGAAGAGTGCTAATGAGGAGCTTTGTTTGATATAGGTAGTTTATTCCAGAGTATGGGAAGTCTCTGGGACTGGAATCTATCCCTCCGGCATGTTCTGTTTATTATGGTGACAAAGTTTAGGTCCCTAGAGCATGTAGCTCGGAGGGATTGGAATTTCTTTAAGTGGAGCATGTCCAACAGCTCTGGGTTTGACATAGCTTTGTATGTTAGGCAGAGATCACCTCTGAGTAGGTGATATGTGACTGAGTAAAGCTGGACTTTTTTGAGACGGTCTGCGTAGGGCATCTGTTTGAGGCCGGTAATCCTCTTTGTGAGGTATTTCTGTGGCCTTTCCAGTTGTAGATGTCTTGTGAGGTACATACCAAAAGGGGCGTTATACTCTATAATGGCTCTAATGAGTGATGAGTAGAGGGGAACAATGACCTCTTTTTTTTTTTTTTTTTTCCTGGATGAGAAACCTTTTGTGATGAAGTGTGTCACATAGAAGGATTTCCTGACTACTGTGGCGATGTGATTATCAAAGGAGAGACTACTGTCCACCTGTGACCCAAGGTCTCATCACATTTTTGGTGTTAAGTATACTACCGCTTATGTTGTAGTTCATGGGTACAGAGTTTTTACCAAATGGGATGACAATGCACTTTTTGGCATTGAGCTTGAGGCCATGGCTTTGACACCAGGCATCTGTCTCAGTGAGGCCCTTTTGTAGGATGTCCACATCGTTAGGAATTTTGATTATGGCTCCTAGTTTGCAGTCATCTGCAAACTTCGTTAGCCAAAGACCTTCTGTGTTAGCCTGTACTTCAGAGAAGTAGATACCAAACAGGAGAGGACCCAGGACTGAACCCTGTGGTAGTCCACTTGTCACTGGTCTGAAGTCGGATTTGGAGTCTGCTACTTTCACAGTGTGGGTTCTGTCAGTGAGCCAGTTGGCAACCCAACTTGTGACATAGGGATTTATACCTAGTTTAGTGAGTTTATCTTTAATTCCAGAGTGGGGGATGGTGTCGAAAGCCTTGGCAAAATCTAGATAGGCTGTGTGAACCACCTTACCCTTGTCTACAGCTTTGGTGACTGCTTCAAAGAAGTCTATCAAATTTAGGAGACATGATCTGCCTTTTACACACCCGAACTGGGTGGGGTCCAGAGTTTGGAGATTACTAATGTCTTTGTTTATAAGTTCCATGATGATACGTTCCATGGCCTTGCAGACCAGGCTCATCAGGCTAATGGGGCGGTAGTTCCCGGGGTCCATGGTGGCTCCCCCCTTGTGGATTGGGATAACCATCGCTGTGTGCCATTCAGCAGGCACAAAGCCTGAGGTGAGGCTATTGGGAGGGTGTCCTAATGGTTAAGGTGTTTGCCTTACAAACACAAGGTGCAGGGTTTGAGTCTCACAAGGGATAATTGGCTAGGCTTAAAATGGCTCGCAAGGGCAGTTAGCTTAGTACTAACCTATGAACCTATGATTGAACATGGTACTTAGGTGGGGTGCCAGTTCGTTCTGTAGTTCATGTAGAACACAGCCTGGGATGTTGTCTGGTCCCATGGATGCTGTGTTCTTGGCTTTGTAGAGTGTGGTTTTTACCTGTGCAGCCGTGATTACAGGAACTTTGCATTCTTCCGGTATAGAGATGGGCTCTTTAGGTGGTGAGAGGGGGGTAAAGTTAGCATTGAACCTATCTGCCAGGATGTTCACAATATCAGTTGGGTCTGTATATTTAGTGCCATTGTGCTGTAACTCAGAGCAGATTTGAGTGTTGCTATTGAGATTCTTGACATAGCAATAGAATGCTTTGTGGCTGTCTTTAGAATCAGTGGCGATTTTGTTTTCTTAACTAGCTTTGGAGGATTTTATCAGGGATCGCAACTTCTTACTGAGGCTGACCAGGGAGCTCCTCCACTCATGGGATTTTACTCTCTTTTGCAACAGTTTCTTCCTCCTGTTGTACAGTTTGTTTATGGCAGGGGACCACCAGATTGGCTTCCTTTTTTTGGAGGATAGCGTCTTTGTTTTGTTTGGGATAGCACAATCCATGCACTCATGTAAGTGCTTATAAAGTGCAATTGTGTAGGATTCAGTAGTCATAACTGTATTGTCCATCTGCATGGGTGTCATGAAGTTCATCACTTCTGTCTTAAGAAGCATGAAGTTGGCTTTGGAGAAATTTTTTACCATGGTTTCCTTAATGTGGGGGGTTGGGGCAGGATGTGGATATCTAGGGTAATTAGCTTATGGTCAGATTGGACCAATGAGGCGTTGACTTCAGGTGTGGAACACCGGTCACTCATGTTTGTAATGACTAGATCTAGGATATTGTTGCCCCTGGTGGGGGTGTGGATAAGTTGATCCAGGGCATTGGAGTTTATGAATTCCGGAAAGCGTTGAGCGAAGGAGTTTGTACATGAGTAGTTTTCCCAGTTAATGGTGGGGTAGTTGAAATCACCCATTATTAGGGTGTTTGGTTGAACCCTAATATTTTCCAGTACATCAAGAAAAGAGGAGTGGGAATTTTGGGGCATGGTGTGTGATCTCTAGCAAGCTACAATTTGGATTGCAGTTTTGCCCAGAGTTAGTTGCACTTGGTTAACCTTGGCTGCATTATGCTGAGCAACTAGCCTGGAGGTGTGGATATCCTTAATGAATATGGACACACCTCCACCTTTGGTGTTCCGGTCCAGGTTACATGGCCAAAAAGTGAGGTATGAGTTATAGCCTGGTAGTGCAGGGGTGCTCTCTGGAGCCTTGAACCAGGTCTCAGTCACTACACAGATATCGATGTTCTCCATTTTAAGGAGTGCCTCGAGTGAGTGCATTTTGAGATTTAGACTTCTAGCATTGAGTAGCATCACCCTCAGTTTTTGCTTGCCTGTTCCTGTTACAGTGGTGAATTTGTCATTTGAACCTTGCCTAAAATAGGCACTATAGGGGTGGCAAGAACCTTGGCCAGTATCCGGAATCCCAGGGGTGACAGGTGCAGGCCATCTCTGGCAAAGCATTGTGGTCTGTCGACCATGTCACCCCAGGCAGACAGATACTGGATCCCTTTAGAATGGTACCAGAAGCTTAGCCAATTGTAGCTCCTCAGGGCTAGGGTCATACCTGCCTGGGCTACAAGATCGGAGAGCTCTTCCATGTCTCTTTTCATGTAGTCCAGGGAGGTATGTCTCAACTCATTCACACCAACATGGACAATGGCAGAGTCATATTTGTACTTGTTGTGGAGTGACCTGAGTGCGTAGGTTATGTGGCGGATCCTGGCACCCGACAGGCAGCTGCCAGTAACCTTCTCCTTGTTTTTTCACTTTCACAAGAGGAGAATCACTTGACTAACAACGTAAGTTGTTTTCATTGTTGGTCCTTAAATTCAGGAAATTGCAGTTGGAGAGTAGCTACCTTAGGGAGTGTCTTTGAGTGGAAAGAATACCTAAAGGTTTACAAACATGGAAATATACTACAGGTTTGGAAAAATATTCAGTTCAACACTGTGAGTTACTCGAATTGTTTAATATACATGGATGTGAACTTTTAGAACTATTGATTAAGGATTACGACAGACAAACTGTTTGATTAAGGACATTAATCTAATAGATTGTTTGAAACTAAGATTGGGGATGATAATGCTGTGTTGACTAGAACTGAAAATGAACTAGGTCAGCACAAAAATAAAGTGAAAAAACTTAGAGATAATACAGATTATGAAAAAAGGGAGAGCATATTTCCTTTCATCTGTTGTAGAGAGTAGTATTCACTCAGAGAACCCCCAAGATTATCTTGAAAGGAATGTAGTGAATAGTGAGATGAACGTCAATGATTAGAGGTGAAGTCCCTTTAGAATATGCCCCATTAAGGGGGTCTCAGAGAATAAGGGACTGGGTGGAAATGAACCTACCGAACAGGCAAGAGGAGAATTATTGGCATTCAAATCCCTCTCATAGGAGGGGGAGGGGGAATCCCTGGAGACCTCACCACTAAGTGAATATCAAGTCATAACCATAACAAATTTTTCATATTTGTAATTACAGCTGTAAAGAAGTAGAGGTCTGTTGGGCAAACCTATTTGAAAAGGGGTTTACTTTTGTACCGGTTAGAAAAAGCAGAATGGATGATGTAAAGCTGCAATTAAAATTGTTTACGAGAAAACTGAATTGTGTATTTTACTTCAAAGATAATACTGTTATTTTTTATGAGTATTTAAGTAATATCAAGAGGCCTAGTATCTTTAGTACCCCATTCCACCCCATGGTTTTACTCTGAAAAAAAAAATCTGTGAAATAGAAAATAGGAATTATTTTAAGAGCTCCAGAAGTGTGTACTTGGAGGACAATTTAAGTCAAAGTGAAAGGGTACTTTAAAGGAAATTTGCTGTAATAAACAGATGTGGGGGGGGGGTTGATAGTAATGAACTTAAATGATTATGTTGACAAATGTTGAGTGTTTTATACACAGATTTTTATGAAGAGATGTCCTTAAACCAAATGAAAATTGCTTGTCAAAATGTTGATTTGGTATTAGAGGACATGATTTTAAGTGGATAACTTTGGAAGAATTCAGCTTTGTCACTGTCAAAACCCCCCAAACCCCACCATTTTTGGAATTCCTAAAGTGCATAAAAACCTTATGGATCCCCCTTTGTGCTCAATTTAAAGAATCTAAAACCTTCAGCTTAGCTAAATATATAGACTATTACAAAAAATGTGTTTGATACAAATCCCTGCCTTTTAAAAGACTCTTGGGATTTTTTGTCTAGGGTATCGAATGAATTGTTTCACGAAAATGTACTATTTGTTACAATGGATATCCAGGATCTATACTTTATCCCACACAACACAGGTCTAGAGTGGTTTAATGACTATCTTTAATAAAATACACCCCCTGTGTTGGGAAAGAATAGATATTTTGAGAGTCTTTATGGGGTTAGTTCTTTAATAATTTGATTTTTGAAAATCAACTTTTTAGACAATGGACAGGTGTGCTATGAGGGCATCATGTGCTCCCATGTTTGCCAATGTGGTTCTTTTTTATTGGGACACAAATTATATATTAAAGGGGAAATACAGGGATAGTTGACTTTTATGTGGTCGCTACTTGGATTATATGATTTTCTTTTGGCGTGATTAACTAGAAAGGCTAGAACAATTTTTTTAAATTATTTGAACACCACTATAGATTTTCTCAAGTTGACTAGAGGGGTTTATAAACATCTTGGATATTACTTTGAGAGAGAATTATGCTACAAGAAGTTTTGAATCTAATATTTATTGCAAACCAACATACTCTAATTCCTTGCTCCAGTTTCAGATCATGCACCAAAAGAGGAGTTTGGTGAAGGAAATGTGTAAGGTTAGCTCATATGGTAGCTACTCCATTGACTTTTGAATATGAGATGAGGAAACTAAGATATGTTTGGATGGAGAGGCTACCCTGAGGCATTTTTAAGAAATATTTTTAAAGTAGTAGCAGTTAAGAGGAAGGAAGGGTATTTCCTTCCACTATTGGGTCAAGGTAGATGCTTAGCTAAATGGGATGGGGTTGAGAATACAAGGAGAGAGGCGGTCAGGTTTACAACCTCTGCTTTACTTTAACATATACTACCAATTTTCAAGCCACTAAACATATAGTGGACAGGAATTGGAAGGTATTTGGGATAGGCAAGGAATACACTGATGTAGTTGGTGACCAAGTATTAGTGTATAAAAATCACCTGAGTTTTAAAATAATTCTGGAAGGACTGTGGCATAACAAATATGGGGGAGGATGCACAAATGTGGCAATTGCCCCAGTGTAAATACATTTTAGAGGGATCTGACATTATTTTAGAAGGATTTGGCAAAATAAGACTTCACCATAAGTGCCATTGCAATAGTAAAGCAGTGGTTTATTTGGCCCTGTGCGATTTCCATAGGACATTCTGTATAGGGAAGACAAAACTAGGCCTAAGAAAAAGGATTTACCAACATATGTATGATATAAAGAAAAAAAAGGTGAGAAGAATGCGTTATTTAAACAAAAGAGTATCCCGAACATAAATTTAGGTTTTCAGTTATTGACCAGGTTGAACTCGAACAGCAGAGTGGGCGAAGTG
This sequence comes from Protopterus annectens, assembly GCF_019279795.1. Taxonomy (NCBI): domain Eukaryota; kingdom Metazoa; phylum Chordata; order Ceratodontiformes; family Protopteridae; genus Protopterus; species Protopterus annectens. The sequence goes on from NC_056750.1 coordinate 276,438,547, forward strand.
AAGATTACTTTGAATTTTTGGAACTTAGATGGCAGGTAAATACAACTGCAACTGTATACCCTGGTCTTAATAGGAACACATCAGTTACCAGTATTTTGAAAATGAAGGTCCCATACTTTTTTTCCTTGGCCTTGGTTACTTGATTTGTACATCATACATTTACTGTTTAGTTAAACCAGGTTTCTGCAATGTAATTTTGCTAAGATATAGTTTTATTGTTTTTAGGTCATTAAGTGTATATTTTTGTTATTTTGGTGCTGAGATTTTTAACATCTTTTAAGTTGGTTGTTAAAGAAATGGAATGTTATTATACTATGTATTTGTGTTGTTCTACTATTAGAATGATCAAAACATTAATTAGATAAAGTTTAATTAGGAGGAGGGGTTTAGATTATATTTAAACTAAATGCTTGTGAATTATTTTTGTTCTTAAGAAGTTCTATATACTTTTGGATGAAAGCGCTTAACATGCATTAAATTTTTATCCTGTCATTTTGGAGTCTAGTTCTCTGAAGTCCTCTCCATATTAAAAAAAAAAGTCTGCAGATAAACATGTGTATGCAACACATATTACCATAATGAGAGTTTAAAAGAGTTACAGAAATATCTGGAGATTTCAGGTATGTCTTGACTTTTACAGACAGATTACAGTAAAAGAGAGTCCTAACTGGATATACATACAGCTGCTGTTTTGTTGCTATGCAGTAGTCTGAGCTAATGCACTAGAGGAAAATAATGTCCATGGACCCCAAAACAACATGAGGCAACAGACGATATGGCAGGCAGCAGCAGAATGGCCAGTGAGCTTGTCAGTGGCAGTAAAATTGCAGTGCACAATGGGCAGTGCCTTTTATAAATGGTGTGTGTGTGGACCACCACCCCCTTCACAATGTCTAGTAGATCATAGGTTCTTTCTGTTCTGTAAATGCACTGTATTATTGCTTATTTTCAAGTGTCTGTAGTCAACTGAATAATGTGTCATGGGTTTGATGTGCTCTTGTGTGCATAGTAAGATGCAGGGTTGCTGCTACATTTAGTGTGTTGTTGGATGTGTGCAGTTGCCATTCTGTGGTGTGGCTTATGGGGAGCAGTACAATAATAAGATGGCACTGATGACATGTGACTACAAGCCAGGTAAGTACGTAGAGATTATGGCCTAACAGTGATGCACTGATGACATGTGAATACAAGCCAGGTAAGTACATGGAAATTATGGTCTAAAACTGTGAGATAGGGGCGACCACAGTGGTGCAGTGGTTAACATTGCCGCCTCACAGCAAGAGGTTCTCCAGTTCGATCCTCGGCTGGGGTGCCTTCTGTGCGGAGTCTGCATGTCCTCCCTGTGGTCGCGTGGGTTTCCTCCCACATCCCAAAGACATGCTGCAGGTGGATTGGACACTATAAATTGGCCCTAGGTGTGAGTGTGTGTGTGCCTTCTTTGGAAGGTTGGGCGCCTGTCTGGCAACTCGACACTGTAAAACTCCACTGCCAATCATGAGCGGACAACGTGATCCGCTGTGGCGACCCCTAACCGGGAAAAGCCGAAAGAAGAAGAAGTGAAACTGTGAGATAACTGGATTTTTATTGGTGCACAGCTTAGGATGTCACCGCTAACAATTTGCAAGTTTCTCAGGATGTCACATAATTAATATTATAAGAACATTATTATAGCTAAGTATAACCTGTAAGTATGGCATACCCTGCACATATGGTACAATTGTACTGTACAGTCAACACATGTGTAACATATATTTGAAACACCTATATAAATATTGCTGCTGTGATAGTTAATATGCTAACTTGTTGAAAGTAGATGGTTGTTTATTCATATTGCTTGTGTACAGTCTACAAATTGTAACAAGATAGCAGTCCAGCTTTATTTTTCTCATCAGACATTTTTACATCTAAACAAAATGTAGTTTAACAATGGCTAAAAACATATGACTGAAGCACCATATACTAACAAGCTAAAATTATCCATAAAAATGTAACTGTTAATTGACCTTATAGTTATAGTTCAAGTATATGCAATACTTATTTCACTTCTAATTCTGAAATTATATGTTTGTATAAAATGTGCCTAATTTGCTGTAATCCAATCTAGTTGAATCTCTGACTACATTTAAGAGGCACTTATGGTGATAAAGCATGTATAAAACGTGTATCTGAAAGACTCATGGGTAATATGCAAACTATAGCCAAACTCATCTCTATTTCACCTCTGTACCCACATAAAGAGGATCCACATGGATTTGTGAATTGCACCATCTTTACTTTGAACTGCCTGCCAAACCACTTGAGTTTGAAAAGTCAAAAAAGGACCCAGGATCCACATCAGTAGTTGTACTGTTAGATTCTACACTCATGCAGAATTCAGAAAACAATGAGGTATAACGTGTTTGCTGGGCTGCTTCATGAACCATTGCTAGTTAGTTATGGTAGTAAAGCTTGTTCTGGTTTACACATATGCTAGCTGTTGCTTTGCTTATGATTTCTCATTGTTTGGCTCCTTCTGCTACACCTTGAATCATTGGTGATTTTGAATGATAGTATGAAATGATATCATCTATAAAGCGGTTATTTTTGATTGTCCCTTTGCATATCTAGAATTACTTTCTTGTGTTAAAGTATTGTAACTGAAGAGGGAGTTGGTGTTTTTTTTTTGTTTTGTTTTTTTTTTAATTGGTTTAAAATCCATCTATCCACAACCCCTTTTTCCCACTTTTAGCATAGGGATTCATGGTATCACTTCACTGACAATCACCTAGAGCAGTGGTGGCTGGTGACTTTGGGGGCTGCAGGAGACAGTTGAATGGGTGGGGCCAATGGGAAGGGTGTGACCATCTCAAAAGGGGCAGAGCTATGCACAAAAACTGTGACTTTAATTAAATACGCTCCCCTGGGTGCCAGACCATCATTATGAGAGTCCATTCAAGACAAAATGAAGTGTAGGAGAAAAACAAATATTTCAATGCATTGGCTACATGACAGCTTACTTAATATCTAGATGGAAACAAAAAGGTTGTGAGGCATAAAAAATAATTTTTAAATACATTACTGGAATGCCAGTCAAAATCAAGTATAATAAACAAGCAGCACTCAACTCATACCACTACTTTCACTGCAGTTCTAATTATAATTTATATTCAGCTTTAGAAAAGTAGCAAGTAACATGCTAAAAGTAGCAATCTCTGTGATACCCCCACTTGTAAAAATGTAAAAAACATGATCAAAGTAAAAAATGAACAGCAAACAAGAAACAAGCTTAAGATAAATTGCTTAAAGGATTATTGCACAGGTTATGGACCACACATGGTAGACTGGCATTCTGTTTAGTTTACAGGTAAAGCCTGCAAAGATGACTGCAAGTTTCCAACAAATGTAATGAACTTCTGAAAATAGTGTAATCCTGTCCTTTTATTACAAACACTGTCATATGCATTTCAATACCTAAGGTTTATACGTTAGCTAGTTATGCAAATATTCTGGGCATGACAACAACAAAAAGGCTTTCGATGTTGGTAAGTCTTTAACAGTATGCTTATTAAAGCTTACTTGCTTTCAATCTCAGACAAGCTTACCTGATGGTCATTAAAGCATTGCTACCTAAACACAGAGCAACAAGCACTGCAACAACATGAATTTTCTGAATAATAAGAAGCATAAATCAACAGTATAAAAATGACAGAAAAAACATTCTGTAAAATCAAAGACAGATGAAAAGCCACTGTAGTACTTGTGTCTACCTTGGATGGGGGGGATACTCTGCACACTTACACTGCGTAACTGCTCCTTGCCTTTCTTGGACACATCCATAGTCACTACATGGGGGAATGGGGTGCAACAAGTATGTCACAATTTGAAATGCCTCTGGCTGATGGTGATAGCCCTGACACATTTTTCATACCTCTCAAATTCAGAGCAAGAAATCTGACAAAGCCATAAATAGAAGTAGTGGGACAAAGGCCCAAAAATAAGGAACATTTTTAAATATTGCTCTTATAAACATAGAAAGATAATAGAATAGTAGGTCTTGCATTAGTTTGAATTATCTGAAGGGTATGAAATCTGAAACTCAAATTTCTGTCATTATTTTCTAACTTCAGTCTTTAATGATTTGCCACTAATCTGCCAGAAAACCACAATTTTATGAAAAACAGAGCAAAAATGTGATGCAAAAATAGAAAATAGCCACACAATACAGCAGGGAACCTGTCAAAGAAGGGACACGTTTTTAATATTAGTACTACTAAGTTGAGCAGCTGACAAAATAAGAGAATCTACATGCCTTTCTGAAATAAAAGTAATAACTATGATCATTACAATTATTTATTAATTGTAAACTCTCCACATTTTCTTCCAAAATTGCCATTTTGCAGAGGGATTATTAGGGGGAGAGCAACATTTTGAGCCAAAGTCAGGGACAGTTGAGAGGTTTGGATATATCGAATTCTATAAAGCGATTTATTTGCATGTACCTCTCAACCTCTTAATGCAAGAAATCTGGACAAGGTCAAATATATTGGGGAACATACAGACAGTACTAAAAATTGCTCTTGTATAAACTTATACAGTTGACAGAATAACAGGTCTTGCTTTAGCATGCTTTTTTCTGAAGGGTATAAAGTCTGAAACTCAATGTCTGTCATTAATTAGTGACTTTATTCCTAAATGATTTGCCAGAAAACCACAAATCTTATGAGGCACAAACCAAAAATAAGAAGCAAAAATCTATTCATTCATTCATTTCTTAAAAATCTGGACAATGGAGAGGTACAGTTCAGTCGGGTCTGTCTTTGAGTTTGTCACACACACCCCCATGAAATCATGGTTGAATGGAGCCCTCCCCCCTGCAGCCATTCCAGTTTCCCATTACTTGACTATTTCACCCCATTTACCATAAAGACTGTAATGTGCATATTGCTTTACTTCTACAATGCTTTGGATTTCATTTAAAAGTTTTATTCTACATTTTACAGCACAAACACTAATATACATCTGCTAAACAAAGCAATGCAGTCTCACAATGAAAATAGCCTTAACATTAAAACTTCTCTGCCCTTGAAACTCACATTCATTGAAACAGCATTGAAACTCACATTCAAAGAAAATACATCTGGCCAGTGGCAAATAATGATCAACTTTGGGCTGTTTTCAAATCATAGGCCCCTTGCACATGAAACATACATGTGTTCTGTGATACACCTTCCTGATTGTGTTAAATTATATTCCATGTATAGTAAGGTACAGTTGTAGAGGGAATTTTAAATTTATTGTTTTTAACATTTTTCCAGTAAACAGTGAAACAAAGTGCATGCACCAATAATGTCAAAACTGCCCAATTCAGAACATTTCCATCATAAAAGTCTACTCAGACTTTTACAGTCCATCACTATCTGTAAATATGCACGATCTCTGCAGAAGTAAAAGTAATCTAAATAATTCCACATTAAAGATATCTGTAACTAATGAAGAGGTTGCTGCTAGCAAACAACTTTATATTTCATTGTTTCATCTACAGATAAAGTGCCTGTTGCCCTTGAGGAATAAATTGCCTGTGTTACATTAAAAAAATGATAAGCTACTAATATTGCAATAGTTAATGGATGACAAACTGATAACAGGTTGATAGTTACTAGGTATCTCCACCAAAGAGGACAGTTGCAGGACTGCAGCATCCACCCCTTTAAAAGTATAACACAGTACAGTATCAGCAAAGCATCTATATACTGTGAGAGTAGAACCCGCAGCCTTCTGAATCAAAAGCCAGTACACTACCTGTTGTGCTATTAACAATGCAAGCAGACTCAGCATAAGCAGCAGTAAACTGCTCTTCCCCTGAAGCTCATAGCTTGTTGTAAAATCCATTCAACATTCAACTGTATCTCTCAACTTTGCAGCACATGAGCATGAGAAATCTGGAAAAAGCCAAAATTTATTGGGGGGGGGCAAAAGCCCAAATACCAGGGACACATTTTAAACATTACTTGTATAACCTTGGAAAGTTGCTACAATAAAATGCTGTGCTACCACCATGCATTTCACTGCCAAGTCTTGAACCCAGGACCCTGTGGACTATAGTCAGAGCAACATACCACTATGCCAAATCAGCTGTTTCTTGAAAGACAGAAAGACAAACTTAAATATTTATCATTTAGTTAATTCAGAACTCACTGTAGCTCTCAAACTCTAAGCACAAAAAAACTGCATAAAGCCAATAATGGCAGAATACAGCCGCAAAAATAGGGGGAATTTTTCAATTATTGATATTATAAACTTAGAAAATTGCTGGAATAAAATGTTTTGTGTTGCCGTGTACTTTCTGAAGAATATTAAGTCTGAAATTCAAATGTCTATCATTTAGTGAATTAAAAATCCAGAAAACCACATATTTTATAGGAACAGAACAAAAATATAAGGCAAAAACATCAATGCTTTTCACAAGTGTGTTAGTGGGTAGGGAATTCAGGCTCTTGCTACCTGGACCCAAGGTTGAGGGTTTGAGGCCGAGTTACTCTCTCTAGCCACCAGTTATAGTTAACTGGGGCATTACACCCACACACACACACACACACACACACACACACACACACACACACCAGTACTTGAGTGAAGCTGGATGCAGACTCCCATCCTCCATTAAAGTCTGAATAAATAAGCCAGTACCCCATCCCATCTCCCATCCTTCATTCAAAAGTCTGCAGCTCCTGTTTCTCAGTGCCAGAATAGGTAAATAAGCCAGTTCCCCATGCAAAAGTCTGCTTTGAGTTGCAGCAGCAGCTCCCTTTGTTTGGTGCAGAAATGTCACGCATGCGTGCTCTGCCTCTAGCTTGTTCCAAGCATGCACAGACTGCAGATCTTGCAGTCTGATCCACATCCAGTCTATGCAGGACTTCTGGGGCATCTGTAGACTGCTGCCTTCTTTCCAGATCGGTTAAACAGAAGTCCAGATTCAAGTTTCCAAGCACACATGCATGGAGTTCTGGGATTTTATTTTTTTAGTTTGGTTTACTGGGGATTTTTTTTTTAATTTTGGTGTACAGCTGTGGGGGCTGCAGTCTTGCAGTCCAATATCATGAGCCGCCACTGATCTAGAGCTATGGTTCACTATTAAATTATTTAGTTGATTCTGCATGAGAATAGAAAGACAAAAATTAAGACATAGCACGCATCCGTTTCATCTTGGGACAAAATTTTACAAGGAAGTCTATATAACGTACTTTATTTTCAGGTAAACTTTTTGCATTGAAGGTTCAATAGTCTTTTTTTCTGTCTTACAGGTTTGCATTTGGCAAGAAGAGTATATAAAATCATAAACAGGCATACATTATTTTGCAGAAATGGAAACCTGGCTACATGAGGGCTATACCACTGTGCTGTTAAATTTAATTTGTTTACTGCACTTTAGTCAATAAATATTTTGTGGCTTTAAAAATCTTTGAATGTCATAATGCGCCAAATTTCAGAATCAAATATCTTTTCCCATTCTCTTTCCAAAGCTATTACCCTCTTCTCTTCAGTACTTGGTTATTGCACTTTTATGTTTTTTCCTGCTACTATGTTCCCTCAGAGGGTACTACTTGAAAGGTATCCTGTTCCAGGTGCACAACTCCCAAGTAGAACAGTACAGTAAAAACAAGTGACTGAAATGGAAGTCCACTGGGTAAGATCTGTATTAAGCTTTTCCCCTTTCCTCAAGGTGCAATATTTTGAGAATTGGTTATTTTTAATATAACACCAGTTATCTCTTGGCTAACAGTGAAGACATCAATAAAATCAAAAGTAAAACAGCAGTGTAGCAATCCTCTCAATACAGGATGTAAACAATGTATACACAACAAAGCTTTTGAGAAAATGATCTCTTCTTCAGTGCTTAGTTCTAAGGGTGCCAGACTTGGAGTGAATTTGAGGTTATCCATCCATTCATCTAGATTAGCTCTGAATAGTGTAAGAAAAGTACTGTGATTTATATATGGTGGAAAGCAATTCCTAAGAAGTGGTTTTCGATGAGATACAAATCTGTCCATCCAACATGTTCTGTTTATGTTACAAAAGAGATTTAGATCTCTTAAGCAAGCTGATTATGTCCACAGTGGACTTGTGCATGTGGGCCTGATAGGATAAGGTCATGGGATTCAGGTGTCTAGGCAGCAAGACATTTACTGTAGTACTTTTGGTTGGGGACATATGGCTGAAGTGACATTCAGCTGCAGCGAAATATGGCTGTTGCAGATTCCTTGTGGCCAAAGAGAAGAATGTGGTCCCATGCCCACAATTTCAATAACCAAATGTAGATGGGGAGAATAGTGTCCATGGTCCCCAAAATGTCCTTGTTCTCCAAAGAAACATGACACCACCAGGTAGTATGGCAGGCAGCGCAGGCTAGCCAGTGGGCATGCCAGTGGCAGTAATAAGGCAGAGCACAGTGGACAGTGCCTATAATTGATGGGTATGGACTATTACCCACTTCACAGTGTCTAGGGAACATTACCTAAAATGCATACTGGATCATAAATATCACTACTGTTCCATGCAAGATTTCTTCTATGATGTAGTACACTTCTACATGTTTTGGTTAATAAGCATGCAATGTACACTGAGCAGAACACTCAGTACTTCTTACAGGCCCATGCACTTGTTTATTAAAGCTGTAGGCATAGTAGTGTGAGCCTTTCTTTGCCCACAAGGAATTTGCAATAGCCATAGTACTCCACAGCTGAATGCCACTTCAGCCATGTGTCTCCAACAAACAGTACCCCAGGAAAATGTCTTGATGCCTAGGTGCCTAACCCTGTTTATATTCATTTTACAAACATTTTTAAAAAGAGGCCAATCAGAATTACCACCACTTAGGCTGTGAGCCTAGCTAAGCACCTTTACAGATTCACAGCTTGTAATCTCCCACTAAGTTGTACCCTCAAAGGTACCCTCAAAAGGTCCATACTTAGTACCTCATTAAACCTCTCTCTCCAATGCGTCTACTATGCATTTGCATAATTTTATACAAACAAAAGAAATGTATTGTTGACCTATTGAATCAATAGTATCAATGTAAAATTGTTACTAAGCTTCTTTTTAATGCAACTTTAACTTTATGCATGTAACCCAACATATGTGAATATTTTTGCTATAACTGCTGTTATATCAATATTGTTTAAAATTTTACTACTAGAGCTTTTCTCCTCGGATCTCCACTGAAAATGGGCCACAAGTCCAGTCGGACAAACCCGGTTAACAAATGTCAATAAATAAATAAAGTTAGCCACACCCAGAAACAGTAAAAAATATAGTGGTAAATGTCCCTAAAACACAGCCCATAGTGCATTGCTACACACTTTTGGTCAGCAATGTTCCCTGAATTGCCAATATTGTGTGTGTGTGTGTGTGTGTGTGTGTGTGTGTGTGTGTGTGTGTGTGTGTGTGTGTGTGTGTGTGTGTGTGTGTTTCTATATGTACATATCAGTACATAATCACAGTAGAGATTTATCAACAGAAAACACCTCAAAAAAATTCATAAACCATAACAATTATTGCAAGTAAAATAATCTAAAAATAGTGATAAAAAATGTAAACAAATAAAAATAGCATTTACCCATGATGGGTCAGTTACTTGTCTAGCAGTTGTAGCAGTGGATTAAAACTATGAGCTGTTAATGAACTACTTCCTGTAGTATAGGGTTTGAGTCCTTCAGCCTTCCTTTGCCTGCTTGAGCAAGATAATTAACCTGATACTACTTTTGGACAATGGAGAATTTGGGCTAGGCTCCTTAATGGTCTCCTGGACTGCATGCCTAGTGTACCTAACTATGACTGCTATGAACCTATGACCATTTACAATCATTAGGACATAGTGAAGAAAGTGCTGTTAAATGGGGTCCTTGCCACCCCGCACATACCTACGACTTAAATAAAGTAACTTCGGGGTCATACAACTGCGGCAACAGGGAAAAACTTGCTGAAGTATGTTACAGTCAAGCTCCTCAAGTTCAACTATAACATTATTTGACTACCTTCACCAGTGAAGACATTTTTCACAAAACACAGTAGGAGATTAAAGCACACACTAATCAAACTATTGAAACCCATGAAGGTTTGATCGCACACACAGACACACACACGCACACGATTAAATAATGGTTGGTTGCCATACAAAACATTCTTTAAAACGTATTGAGCAATCATTCTATCAAGCTTAAAACATACCAACACTCAGTATACCAAAAAAAAACAAATTTCCTTTTCCGATACACTAGCCAAAATCCAACCACATTCAGCTCAAATTTGTCTGAATAGCAGTAGTGTTATGGGATAGGGCTTTACGCTAAGATGCATTTTAGGGTTAGCATGCATTTCTATGGTAGAGTAGGTGGGCAACTACTCAAGGCAGCTCAGATGCTCACCTTGCATGCACAGATAAACACACCCCAAATTAATCCCCTAAACCCCTAAATTCCAGCTCCCTCTTAACCATTTCTATACTCCCACTTGCAGTGATACCTGTTGGCAACAACTTCTTTTTTCAATTATTCTTACCAACTGTTAAAATTATTAGTGCTAATATTTAAAAAAAATGTCCATGACATGAGACATTTATCCGTCATTATTTTGGGCTGTTTCCATTATCTTGGAGATAAGATGTTAGGAGCGCTGCTGCCTTGCATCACAGTACAAGACCTGCAGATAGTTGTAGACTAACCATTCTGTTTCTTTATGAAACACTAAACATCATACA
>NC_056750.1:276456778-276476778 GCF_019279795.1 Protopterus annectens
CGAGTCAGGAATATACCTTTTTTACCTAAAGCCGTTCTACCCAGAGTCTGGATAGCAAAGGGGAGATCATATCATCCCACATTGGAGAAAGTTCATGTGTGTGTAATTCAGGTGGAGATGGAAAATTTGTTAAGGATCCAACCAAACTCCTACATAAGCGAATGAAGCGATATTTTCAATAGTACTGTTAAGATGATCAAGAATTTTTAAAGGCCTGGAGTTGTTATTGTGCCAGGAAGCATTGTTTTTCTTTTACAGGAATTTAGTAGTAACTTTATCACTGACCCATTGAATAAAGGCATGAAAATGGGCTTGAAGTTCAAGAGAAAAGAGAAATGTTTGGAGCAGAACTAGACCTAAATTACTAATAATACTAGTTAAATATTTTGAATCGGAACAAGCTCCATCAAAACTGGCCAAACTGATAAATCAACAGAAGAATTCTGCTTATATACATGAAGTAAAATATATCAAAATGAATTGCAATAGTAGGTATAATCTTGGAATTTAAAGATTTCATTCACAGCCTGTATAAAGAAGATTTAACAGTATTTATTATGGAGGAATTAGAGTACTAATCAGCTAAGATTTCCTCAACTAAATCTAGATCGTAAAACTCTATTATGTAAATCTATTAAAATTTCAGAAATTAAAAGCATAACTAATAGTTTCCAAAAATTAAACTATTTGAAAAGAGTAAAAATGGTACTGATACCTAAAGTTATAGCTGATAAACAAGAGATTCACTTTATAGGTCTATTGCATTAATGAAGCTGGACATTAGATTATATGCTAAGATAGTTGTGGATAGGTTAAATGTTGCTGTACAGAATGTCTTGCATCAAACTAGGTTTTATAGTTAATAGGTGAACATTTGCTCAGTCAATAACATTTGAATCTCTGCAGTCATAAATTTAAAAAATGGGTGAACTTCTATGCACTAATGATAGATGCATAAGAAACTTTCAGCAAGATTACTCTAACATCTCTACTTTCATTATTAGCCAAGTCTGGATGCCTAGAAGAATTTAATCAGTATATTAAAATACTTTATAAAAACCTTACAACCCAAATATTGATCAATAAATGCTTTTTGGTACCTATAAGTCTTAAAATAGTGTTCATTATGGCCTCCCTCTTTCTCCATATCTTTTTAATATTTATATTCAAGTTTTATTTCCATCTTTTTTGATCTCCTCAGCCATCATTATTACTGGCCTGGACCCTCGGTGTCCCAAATTGACAATGGGCCTACCAACCATCCCCTACCTTGGACTTACTCTGGTGTTTCTGGGGCTAGTTATGGATGTGAAGGGTATCCTGGGGGACTCATCCATTCATGCTTCCATCTGTTTTGTATTATATGCCCCTACCCACATTCCCTTTCCTTCTCAAAAATGTTTTATTTTTCAAATACAATTGAATAAATTCCATAGTATTTGTATATAACATCTTAAATAACTATGTACACTATTTACATCAGCCTGACACTATAACAGAGTTCAATATATACAATTACTTTATAGGTAGAGCAATCCAGTTATCAGAGTGTATCTGTTCAGTTATTGTAAAGTGTCAATTAATGATGAGACTTTTTTTCCATGGATTGTTAATAATTGGCTTATAATGAATCCTTAATTCTTTAATTTTAATTTCCAACAATGCTGTGGTCTTCAGTAGGCTGTAGAAGTCTTCCAAAGTCAGTTTTGTGTTTTGTATTCCATCTTCTTGTTACACACTTCTTTGAGATTGCAAGTATTGTCCAAACTAGATACATATTTGACTCATTCAATTGAAAACATTTGTACACATTTAAAAATAATTGAGCTTTAGATAAGTTAAATGAGTCATTAAATAAAGCTTGTAAAAAGTTTTTAATACCATTCAAAATGGCTTAATTTTAACACAGTCAAAAAAAGATGGGATTCCAATCTGCATTCTATATTTGCTCACACCTCCTACATATTCCCTTTGTGGAAGAATTAATTTTAGTAATTTTATGTGGAGTTAAGAATGCTCTGTGCAAGCATTTCCAATTAAAAACTTTCCAGTATTGTGTAAAGGATGTATGTTTTCTTGATAAAATATTTAATTTCTTCAGTTAGTTGTAATGAGTTTCATTTTTGTTAAATATTTCCAGTATCAGGATTTGGGTGTTTTATAATTTATCAATATATTGTAAAATTTCAAAATACTATTTCCCATGTCATAATCATTTATATATGATTTCATGTAGGTATTTTGTAAATTTAGGTATTTCTTTAAATGAAGAATTACTAATTATTCTGCATAAATCTTGGAAATACGTCAGAATGCTTTGCATAGTTAGCCAATCTTGTTGTGGAATTTTGTATGGTTTCTATTGTTTGGATATCCAAAGCTTTTAGTTCTTTGATACATTGAAACCAACAAACAAATTCTTTCTGTCCCCAGGAATTAATTAATTATGTGTATATTTTGTGTGGATAGCTCTTTGTAACTATGAATGGTGTTAAAACATCAAACTAGATTTTTAAATCTATATTTGTATTAATAATTTTCCTAAATGAGTCAATGTAATAAATTAATCATACAAGTTTTAGTGGGCTTAGTTATGTTATATTGCATACTAATACATAATGTGTGCCATGGCAAATTGTTTTTATCTGTTGTTTGAAATTTTTTTTATAAATCAAATTCATTTATTGATATTACAGTTTAGAAATTCTTTCCAATTTGCAGAATAATTTGGTCTTATCCAATCTGAGATTGTTTTAGATATTGATGATTTTAATAGGTTTCTTTAACAGGAAAGTTTTTTTTTTAATCCTGCCTGTTTCCATGGTCTGATATGATATATTAAAGCTATTCTGCTTCTTTTTTCTTTCTTCTGCTTCTTTGGGGAAACTATAAAAAATGTATTAGACATGAGTTTATTTCTTTGAGTATATTCCTTTCTGGTAACAGTTGTATTGCCAAAGCTATAGCTTGGGTATTGGTTTTCATTTAGGATTGATGTGATTAAGGAATATCTCCAATGGTACAGAGGTTTGGGGATTTGTTTTCCTTTAAGATTGGTGTGATTAAGGAATTTCTCCAAGAGGGTGGTATTAAAGCTTGTGACTGAATTTCTAATAGAGTTTTATGGAAGAGGGGTAGTATTTTTTGAAGGAAAAAGTTTATATATTTCAGCAATTATGCCATCTATACCGGGAGCTTTATTATTTTACCCTCTTTTATTGTATCTGTAATTTCTTTGTAGGACATGGGTGCTTGCAGATCTAGTTTTATTTTTTTATATTAGAACATTTTTCATCTAGATTTAATTGACCAATGTGTATATTTTCTTTTTGGAAATCTTCCATATAGTGATTTCTATAGGCATCAAGAATGTCACCTATATCTGGGACATTTTTCCTTTTCTTTTCATGGCAGATACTTTTAATATTATTAGCTTTTGATTGTATTTTGATTCTTGTAGATATTTGGGAGAAGTGGCCAAGGTATTAATTTTTAGTTTTTCTAAAGCTAAACTAGTTTTGTGTGTTGGAATTTCATTGTATTTATTGTTTAATACTTCTTTATTTTTCATCTCCAAATTATTTTGATTTTTGTCAGCTTTTACTGACACAAGTTTGGATTGTAGACCTAATAATTCAGAATCCTATTCTCTGATTTTTTTTTATACCAAGTTAGAGTTTTACCATATATGTAAGCTTTTAATGAGTCCCATACCATTATTTTATTGATCTATGTGGTGTAATTAATATCTAAGAAGAACTGTAATTCAGATAATAACCAGGGTTTGAGCTCTTTAATTTTAGTTATATATGCTGGAATTCTGGAATTAAAGATTAATGGTTTGTACCCATTTTGAAGTTTTAGTATCAATTAATTGTGGTCTGAAAAGGGGCATGGAGTGATTGAGAAATTAATGATTTTAGAGTGTAAGTGATGAGCAGCAAATATTTCATTTATTCTACTTTGGGTACCAAATTTGTGATCTTGATGGGAAAGCAACAAAGATTTATATTCTTTAAATTTGAAAGTATCTTCAAGATGAAATGATTCTACCCACTTGTTTAAAGCTTTTGATACAGCAGATGGTTTGTCCCAAGAAGAAAGAAAAATAGAAAATAAGAATAGAATTTATTGTTGTTTGTATTGTCTTTTTATATTAATTATTTTTCATTTTCATTATTTAGTATCGGACCTAATATTCCTTAGACAGGAAATTATGTCATTTGTCTTTAATGATACTGAGTATATATCGCAGTTGTTATACTGCTTTGTGTTATGTACCACTGATGAAAGCAATAAGTCTGGTTTTCTCAATAAATCTTCACACTCCTAAGGTGCTGGCTTTCTTTTTTGTCTTATTATAGTTTGCCTGGCCTGTGCATCTACCATACTTGCTAGCCTGTCTCTTTGTGACTATGTGTACTCAGCTGGCTGTTGGTGTGAGGAGTGTTGAAGCAGGAGCCATTTTGTGGCATTCGGTGTTAGTAGAGGAGGTTTCCTCACACTTTTGTTTGAAACTTTTTCCTTTCATCATTTTGTTGTTCATATGTGCACCCTGTCTTTTATATCTTCTGGTTTGGCTAAACCATGGATAGTCGAAAATATGCTGGCCTTTTCTTTTTGTATCACTGACAGGATTTATTTCACTATTGTGTAGCAGTGGAAGGGTGACGATTTACCAATTTTTGCAAATCAGCATTCTATAGCATCAAAGCACAAAGCGTGGTCATTGGGTCTTTAATAAGCTAAGTTTCTGTTCATTAATATTCAGTTTGGAATGCTTCATTTGCCTTCCTTATAGATGGTGATTCATGGACTATATTTTTGGTCAGTGTTTCAGACTAATTTAAGTTCGTCCTTCTTTTATGGGGCTTTGGGCATTGTTTTTGGCCTATTTTTTCATCGTGGCCATTTTTTTTTTGCTTAAAGCGACACACTTTCCTTTTGGCTGACACTTGCCTGGATTTTCGCAATTACAACAAGGGTCGTGTTGGAATTGGCATTGTTTTGGGAATTCACTAGCGTTTATGAGATCAGGGGTCATTTTCATTTGGACACATGTTCCGGAATTGACAGTACATGGGATTGATCTGTGCTTATATGCAACACCTGAATAGACTGCAGTCTACCGGGCTTGCACCAAGGAAGGATTATGTGAAAACAGGGAGAATGGATATTCAACTTGCATTGGTTTCCAATTTATCAGGGCTGACTTTAAGAACCAAAATGGCTTATTTGGCACTTGTTCGCAGATATGCTGGTTGTATATTTTGGTCTGGGACTCTAATCACTTTGATAATGTTCAAAAATGGTTTGCACTTATGTATATACATTTTTTGATCTAGTTACATATGTATTATTCAGATAGATGGTGCTTCTGTGACTAAGGAGAAAACGAGCATTCAGCCCACATTCGGGCAGAGAGAATCTGGGCCTAATTTCACTTTTCATAAGTATTTACATCAATGAGACTGCTAATTGTTAGAGAAAGCATTCTCTTTTGGTCGGATTGTTAAATGGATGAAGAATGGAACATTTTGGCTATTTTCTCATTTTTACTTTGGGTGGCTTGGTTGGTGAAAGTCATTTTCTATGGGCTTATGGACTAGGGGGTTATCTTGTATATAGTGGCTTATATTTAACATAGGCATTTTCTGTTTCTCACATAGAGCTTCAGTGTATTTTCTTTACATGTTGGTTCACTTTTTTTCATGTCTATTATCTCCATGTTCAGAATGATCCCCTGTACTGTTTTTGCAGGATGCTAGTTAATATTCAGTTGGCCTTAACATTCTAACACAGATTGTACTGCTTGGGGAAACCAGAACCTTGTGATTTTTCTAACCATTTTTGACTTGCATATGACAAGGTGAAGCAATTTAGGAAACTATTATAAAACAATCATTTGTTTTCACATTGCATCTATCTATCCAGCTAGTCAGTTTGGACATTACCATTAATGAGATTGTGAGTAGTCTGTATTATATTGGAGTTAACAAGATATAGGATCAGACCTTTGTATATTTTATCACAAGATGATAGGTTGACATTTTGCAAATTGGTGGATTATTTATTTTTTGGGCAACAATCTTGTGTTGTGAAAGAGTATTACAAAAATTGGTTATTACATAACTGACAATAGAGAATTGGGTACTCTATTTTTGTTAGAAGGCTTTTTCATCATTTGGGGATTGATCAGCCAACAGTAATCATACAGATCTGTCCGGGAACATGTGCATGTTTATCCCTTTTAGTGGTTGGCATTTATAACTATATTTAACAAGTGGATCTCACAACATAAAATATTTTTTTTGGGTTAGAATTGATGATTTGCATATTTTGTGTGCATTTACCATATGTCTTTTTGGTTAATTAAGGAAAGGGTTTTTTACCTTTGACCTGTCTTTTTGATTCTTTCAGCAAACATTTATATTTGTTCTTGACTTAAATGGATTCAGTATAATATATTTTGTACCAGTAAGCCAGGTTCAAGCATAGGGGGACTATTCTTACAGCATCCTTGACAGTCTGCTTAAGAGACGTCCTATAGGCTCCATTTTGGTGGTATCACATCACGGTTGACTATCAGTGACTTTAGGGCGATTGAAGCAAATTAGCAACTTATGGTCATGGATCTTAAACTACTTCAGGGCCTTTGTGCAGATAAGGATGACATTCATATATTTGGAATTAAACCTATGGAAGAGGGCACAAAGGAGAACAGCCAGCTTGATCCAGTTGACGTTTGTAATTTGCTCTTCACTCAACTTGGCAAGAAGGTCAAAACTTTACGCACTAACATTTGGCACCTAAAGCTTTTCTAAGCATATCAAAATCAAAATATTACCCCGAGGAGTTTAAGGACTAAATTACAGCCATTAGTTTGTAAGCCTGATGACATACTATTAAGGGATTGGAACATGGCACAGCAACAAGCGTCCATGTCCTTTGTTAACATTTTAGCACCTTACTATAACATAATAAAATATTATAAAAGAACAATTGAGGTCAACATATGTGATGTACAAAAAATATGTGAAGAGTTGAAAAAACATGAAGAACAAACGAATTTTAAGGATAATCTTAGCAGACTCTCAAAGGAATTGATTACCTTTCAAAATAATTTGAAAGATAAAAAGTTACGCAAGTTTTCCAGAGATATGGAAGATTATGAGAGGGGTAGGCCGTCTGAGTCACAGAGAAATGTTAGGTTTGCTGATGGAACAAAAAACACCACTCAGATATGCAAAAAAAGACACAGATCTATATTGAAAAAAGGCAGACCACACACCACAACTTCGGGGAGGACTCCTCCACCACTGACACTGAATCCACATACATTAGTGATTCCCCTGATTCCAAGAGGGGTCGGAGTTCAGAATACCATTTAGGGGTAGGAGGCACAGTGGGGGGACGTAAGCACAGGGCTAAAAACTATAGAAGATCTTTTCCAATCAATAGTAAAATAAATGTAGAGTGTTCAAATGTGCACAATATTTCCAAATATGTTTTATCATCTGAAGAGGAATCACTGCTGAATAAAGGTCTTGGTTTTATCCCAGGTTTTTTTGTGGATGAAAGCATTTTTGTCTCTGATATACTGTCATTTTACAGAAAGCTTAATCTGAAATTGTATTTTGGCCAATAGGACCATTCTCAGAGATCAACTTGAATTTAGATTCTACAAATCCAATTTTAGTCCACCCATGGACAAACATGTGGCCATTTTTCAACAGGCAGTTATCAAAGATTTGCATTTCCATTCACGTTCTTCACAGATTATCAGACATAATCTAACAGTGGCAGAACAAAAAGCTCTTGCAGATCTTAGGGCCAACACTATTTCCATCCTACCAGTGGACAAGGGTGGGGCGGTGGTAGTCATGGACTCCAGTTATTACTGGGCTGAGGGAAGAAGACAATTGTCCTACCCTCAGCATTACATGAACATGCCCACTGACCCCACTCTGAATTTCAAAAAAGAGATTGACAGCTTTCTGTAGGAAGCGGTGGATCAGGGAATTATCAGTAATAAAACTAAAGAATTAGTGGTAAAAGATCTGGGCAAACAATATCTTTATCTTTTGCCCAAAATTCACAAATCTTTGAGTATGCCACCAGGTAGACCTATTGTTTCGGGCATAGGCTCCCTTACGGAGCCATTATCAGCATTTTTGACGGAATATTTGCAACTGCTATTGTCACATGTTAGAGCCAGGTTAAAGGACACAACTGAATTTCTACTAATTGTATCAGAGTCTGAATTAGAACCCCACTGGTTGATATGCACCCTGGATGTTAAGTCACTCTACACCAGCATTCCACACTGGGCAGGATTAACAGCATTAGAATTTTGGCTAAATAAGGCCAATATCTACAGTCCAGGTTTCACCACGTTGCTCATTTGCATGGCCGAGCATGTCCTTACCATAAACTTCTTCTATTTTAAACATGAGTGTTACTGGCAAATACAAGTACAGCAATGGAGGCAGCTTTTGCCCCAATATATGCTGATTTATATATGGGATATATTGATGAACACATCATATACAGTGAGTCATATAACCTGTATTTGCCAGAGATTGACATATGGAGATGTTTTTTGGATGTCTGTTGGCTTATATGGAAAGAAGGCAGTGATTTATTTGGAGGAATTCATTGAATACCTCAATGGAAATAAATGGGGGGCTGAGTTTACAGTGAGTTTTCATAAAAATGAGATTCACTTTTTGGATGTTAATTTACAGCGTCAACCAGATAATACATTATGCACTACTGTTTATTGAGAATATCCACAATACAACAACAGCCTGTTACACGCTTCCAGTCTCCATCCCAAACACACCATTAATAATATTCCGAAATCTCAGTTTTTGCGTTTGAAGAGAATCTGTTCTTCACAGCAGGATTTGACACAATCCCATCAGGATTTAGCCAACAGATTTCTAGCTAGGGGATATGGTACACAGAATGTGAACTTGGCCATGCAATGGGCCAACAACCAATCCAGGGGTACCTTATTAGAATACAGACATAAACCCAGGAAGGAGAACAAAGATACCTTGAGAATGGTCACTACATTTGGCAGAAATACAGCCTTTCTTACTGATGTTATTGACAAACACTGGAATATTTTGAAGGCCAATGAATAATTGGGTGACCTTTTGGGGGACAAATGCTCATTTTCCTTCAGGCGGGGTAAAACCTTAGGGTCCCATTTCTCTCACTATAAGAAAATTATGCATCAGGATATTATTTGCCATCAAACTACATTAACAAGGGAGAGACTGGTTGGTTCTTATCCTTGTGGACACTGCACCTTCTGTAAATATGTCTTTAAAACCAAATCCTTCACCAGTAAAAATACTGGGCAGCTGTATAACATGAATTTTTACGCCAAATGTGGAACGGATTGGGTTATATATTTGGCCACCTGCACCTGTCAAGCCTTTTATGTGGGGCAAACTTCTAGACAATTCAGATGCTGAATATCAGAACATTTAGGAGACATTGGGAATGCAAGGGCCACCAATGCTCTATATAGACATTCACTGGTTCATCACACAACCAAACTTACTTTTACAGTCATAGACAAAATATCGGGCAACAGATCTTTCAAAACAGGGTGGCATGGTATATTAAACATGAAGGAAAGGAAATGGATTGTCAAATTAGGGGCTTTATTCCCACCGGGATTAAATGACAAACTGTAGGGTTCTGTTATTTCCTTTCTCTTCATGGGTCTTGATACTATTTATAAATCTATTAACAATTCTTTGGTTTGTCTCAAGAAGAAAGAAAAATAGAAAATAAGAATAGAATTTATTGTTGTTTGTATTGTCTTTTTATATTAATTATTTTTCATTTTCATTATTTAGTATCAGACCTAATATTCCTTAGACGGGAAATGATGTAATTTGTCTTTAATAATACTTTTTATTTTTTTTTTATTTTTTTATTTTAATTTAACATTTGTTGACCGGGAAAGTCTGACTAGGTTCCACAGATCCTGTTTTCAGCGAAGGTCCGGGGAGAAATGCTCCAGAAGCATGTCTTTAGAATGTGGGAGGAAACCGGAGTACCCAGAGGAAACCCACGCGAATGCAGAGAGAACATGCAAACTCCACACAGAAGGCACCCCAGTCGAGAATCGAACCGGAGAACCTCTTGCTGTGAGGCGACAGCATTAACCGCTGGACCACTGTGCCGCCCTGAATATATATATATATATATATATATATATATATATATATATATATATATATATATATATATATATATAGATATATATATATATATATATAGATATATATATATAGATATAGATATATATATATATAGATATAGATATATACTGAGTATATATTGCAGTTGTTCTACTGCTTCTTGTTATGTACCACTGATGAAAGCAATAAGCTGAAACCAGTCTAGTTTTCTCAATAAATCTTCATGCTCCTAAGGTGCTGGCTTTCTTTTCTGTCTTGTTATAGTTTGCCTGGCCTGTACATCTACCGTACTTGCTAGCCTGCCTCTCTGTGACTACGTAAATTCAAATAACACCAGAATTTTGAATAAATAGTCACAATTTAGGGAATCAAAGGCTTTCTCTATATCTAAGCCAATTATGAGTGTTTCTTTATTTTCCTTATTCATATAATGTATAAGAGAAATTATCCTTTTAATATAGTCATGTGTGTCTATGATATATAATCAGTTTGATCATTATTGTTTTGGATAGTGGTATTTTCATTTTGTTAGTTAATATTGTCATAAATATCTTGTAGTCTTTATTTAATAATGATATAGGTTTATATGAGGTACAGAGGTTTGGGGATTTGCTTTCCTTTAGGATTGATGTGATTAAGGAATATCTCCAAAGGTACAGAGGTTTGGGGATATGTTTTCCTTTAGGATTGGTGTTATTAAGGAATATCTCCAAGAGGGTGGTATTGAAGCTTGTGACTGAATTTCTAATAGAGTTTTATGGAAGAGGGGTAGTGTCTTTTGAAGGAAAAAGTTTATATATTTCAGTAATTATGCCATCTATACCTGGAGCTTTATTATTTTTCCCTCTTTTATTGTATCTGTAATTTCTTTGTAGGATATGGGTGCTTGCAGATCTAGTTTTAATTTTTTTAATTTTTTTTTTATATTAGAACATTTTTCATCTAGATTGAATTGATCAATATGTATATTTTCTTTTTGGAAATCTTCCATATAATGATTTCTATAGGCATCAAGAATGTCACCTATATCTGGGACATTTTTCCTTTACTTTTCATGACAGATACTTAATGTTACTAGCTTTTGATTGTTTTTTTTTGATTGTTGTGGATAGATTGTGTAGATATTTGGGAGAAATGGCCAAGGTATTAATTTTTAGTTTTTTCTAAAGCTAAACTAGTTTTGTGTGTTGGAATTTCATTGTATTTATTGTTTAATACTTCCACTTTCTTTTTCATCTCCAAATTATTTTGATTTTTGTCAGCTTGTAGTGACAAAAGTTTGGATTGTAGACCTAATAATTCAGAATCCTATTCTCTGATTTTTTTTATACCAAGTTAGGGTTTTACCATATATGTAAGCTTTTAATGAGTCCCATACCATTATTTTATTTATCTCTGTGGTGTAATTAATATCTAAGAAGAACTGCAATTCAGATAATAAACAGGGTTTGAGCTCTTTAATTTTCATTATATATGCTGGAATACTGGAGTTAAAGATTAATGGTTTGTACCCATTTTGAAGTTTTAGTATCAATGAATTGTGGTCTGAAAAGGGGCATGGAGTGATTTGAGAAATTAATGACTTTGGTGTGTAAGTGATGGGCAGCAAATATTTTATCTATTCTAGTTTGGGTACCAAATCTGTGATCTTGATGGGAAAACAACAAAGATTTATATTCTTTAAGTTTGAAAGTATCCACGAGATGAAATGATTCTACCTACTTGTTTAAAGCTTTTAATACAGCAGATGTGCACAGCAGTCTTTTATTGTAGTTTCAGAAATATCAAATGTACTGTTAAAATCTCCTCCTAATATTAAGTTGTCTTTATAATTATTGGAAATGAAATCCAAGTGTTTTTTTTAACGGTTCCTGATCCAATGCCTGAGAACCAGTGTAGATTGGCTGGTGTCCATATTCTGTTATTATATTTAACTATTACTAATGTCATAAGGCCTTCTTTATCTTCATACTTACAAGTGATTTCTGGATTAATCACATTTGGTTTCCATAAAATGTTACCCCTTTTGTCTTTGTCTTATAAGTGGATTGCACCAATATCATATATTCCTTAGGATTCCATTTGTAATAGTCACTTGTTTTGAAATGAGTTTCTTGAAGGAAGACAATTTGTGCTTTGTTCAGTTTTAACTATTTCAGTAGATTTGATCTCTTGCTAGGATTGTTTAAGCCATTGGTATTTAAAGATAATGAAGTTAAATCCATCTTAGGTTATTTAGACTATTTTTTTTGTTTTGTTGTGACTATTAAACATTTTCCTCTAATAACTATAAGGTATATGTTTGAGATTTTAAAGGAAATTATCAGTTCTATACTTTGAGTGTTTACCAATAAAGTAATGTTTTGGTCGGGTATACTAAAACTGTTTTTGTGAAATAAATCTAAATTAATACATGTTAACAAAACTAAGATCCGCACTAGCCATGGAATGAAAATCATTCCTAATCTGATGGATAAACCTAAGTCCATCAGATTATCACTCATACCTTGACAATCCAGAACTTCTGAGCTCCATAAATTGAATTATCATATGGAGAAAATTTGTAACAGGAATAAGCAATATTTATATTATTTTGAACATATATAGTACTATTGTAGGTTAGACAGAATTCTAATACAATATAAATGTCTACTTATTGTATAAGCAATTAATATTTACATGAAAGATGGATGACAAGCAATTCAGTCCTAGAAAAGTAGGATGCATCATATATAAAACCTCAGTAAAAGATTATAGCACACAGTTATTTAACATATTCACCCTTATTGATGAAGTTTTGCAAAACTTATTAATACAAATAGATGTTAATAATATTTATACCTAATGTTTATAATACAATGTATTTTACTGGATATATCAGAGGTTATGTTTCATTGTTTACCAGCATTTAAGTAATCACTTTGTTTGTTGCTAACTTACTTAAAGCATCAAGTTTGTTTTATGTACACATTGATGAAAGTTTGTGCATTTTAATTATCAGTGCATCCCTCTTCCCCCCATTTCCTACACACAAGGATTTTCATATCTGTCATTTCTTGTTATAAAATCAGTGAAATTATAGGTTAAAAACAACAAATTCACGTATTGTAATTAATGATTACAAGTTCCCTTTCCATATTCATAAATTGCCATTTTATGGCATATACTGAAAGTTTTTAGATTTAAATGTCAGCATTCTATTTTGTATAATCAGTAAAGGTTAAAATGAGTGATTGTCGATTTAATACTATTTGTTCAGAATGTGATTGTTATATTCTGTGACATTCCTAGTTCAGGCTTCTATTGTTTCCCTTGAAAAACTTTGTCAGTTTGATGTCCTGTATAAAACAGTAGGTACCTTGGTAATGGCTTAAGTATTGTGTATTAAGTATTATGTATGTTCAAGATGTGATACAAAACCACAATTCAAGTTAAAGCAATTATATGACTTGTTATGCACATTTACCTATATGAGAAAATCATCATGCTTTCCCTTGATGTTCAATATAGTGTATGTCATTTATGACAAGTTAGTACAGTAGTGTTATTTAACTCGGGCCCATGTTATTAAATTGTCTATTGTCAATTTAATACTATTTGTTCAGAATACGATTGTTACATTCTGTGACATTTCAAGTTCAGGCTTCTATTGTTTCTCTTGAACAATTTTGTCAGTTTGATGTCATGTATAAAACATTAGTTACCTTGGTAACCACTTATGTATTATATATGGTCAAGATGGGTTACAAAAACTGCAATTCAAGTTAAAGCAATTAAATGACTTGTTATGCACATTTACTTATATGAGAAAATCATCATGCTTCCCCTTGATGTTCAATGTAGTGTATGTCATGTTAAGACAGTAGTATTAATATACACAATCCAATGTTATTAAATCCTGTCTTTAATATCTAAATTCAGCAGACTGCTTCATCTTGTATGGCTATATATTTTATGTCTAGATTTACTAAAATCATACATTACATAACTATTGTGTGTGTGTGTGTGTGTGTGTGTGTGTGTGTGTGTGTGTGTGTGTGTGTGTGTGTGTGTGTGTGTTCTTATCAAGAATCAACTTAATGAGCTAAATGAAGTGTTGGGAGACCATCAATATTTGTACATGTGGTTTAAAACAACCCTTTTACTATATATATATTTTTTAAAACCAAAAATGTCATTGCCGAGAATCATCTCAGAGGCTCATAGGCTCATCTGAGCTATTAAGCAATACCGTCACTGTCTTCGTTACCATAGCAACCTGGGAGCATCTGTTTCTGTTAATGTATCTGTGTACTGCATACTAGAGGCTCACAATGTACCTGAAGCAAGGCTTCACTTCATTGCAACTTCAAGCCTAAATTCCCACCCCTTCAGCAAGGCAGCAGCCAGGAAAAGAACAGCGAGTAAACAGATAAAAAAAAAAAAAGCTCCCAATAAGCCAGCACAACAAGAGACCACACATTCCTCCAGCCCTCCCACCTCTCACTCAGCAGATGCACAAATGAACGATTCTCCACCAAAGCATCCCAATCCACAGCCCCATCCACCCTCTTCCCCTAGACCCAAGCCAAAACACCAAATGTCCCCTCCCGACACACAAGCACCAGCAAACCTCGACCACAAGCCGCAACCCACAGTCCCCTGGAGATGAAAATGGCAACGTATAACAGCTGCCAGATACAGCTGCATCCACATACATCATGCCAGGCTCAAACAACACTCGAAGCTACGATACTTGCCATAATTGATATTAATTATGTTTAGACAGAATAATGACATCTGCACTACCCTCCAGACACAGCCGCATCCACGCACACCACATTAGGATTGATCAAACAGCACTCGAAGCTATGATACCCAAGATAATTGATATTAGCTATGTTTAGACAAAATAATGATGACATTTGTACTAAGAGCTTGCTACTATTACCCAACCAGGATATACATGGCATTTCTAAATCATACTTTAATTGAAGAAGGCATTTGTCTCCATGACAGCATCTTCTCTTTTCTTCAAAACACTCTACTGTTGCTGCTAATATATATGATCTTAATTTGTTACATTTGAGTCTGAACTCTGATGAATGGTACCTTGTTGAATTAGTTAATTAATTACTTAAGTAAAATCAATGAAAAATGAACAAGATAAGTATTCATTGAGTTTAAGTAGGAGAATAGAAACTTCTATGACTGTATTATATGTTGCTTTGTTTGGCTTATATATAATGTAAATAGTAACCCATCTTGACCTACCTTTGTTTGTGAAGAATTATTGGACTCTCTGAACATTCTGAATAAATCATTACTGTTTCTCAGTTGTTTAAGAATCCCTCTTTTTTTTTTTTTTTTTTTTTTTTTAATAAAAACAGATGACAAGTGATGTACCATACCAAATGATACTTTGAAAGATGTAATTGTTAGTTGTTTTTTGGGACGGCAATCTTGGAATCAGTTTTTTGTTTCTTCTTTCCAGCATTAGTCCAAGGATTTGTTTATTTTATTCTTTTAAGAGGAGGAGCCATCCATTCCATTTCTTCTGGGATCTGCACTATGTTGTTGTTTTTTAATGAATATAGTAGGTTCTTCTAAGTCATTAAAGGTTCTCCTCTCATTGGCAAAAAGTAGGTTTATCTTGGCTGGAAAGGCCAGCTGTCATTTAATGTTGTTTTGCTTCAACAGTTTTATTATTCACCAGACTTTTTTCCTTTGTTCTAGTATTCTGGAAGAATAATCATTGTCAAACCTTATCAAGCTTTGACTGTATTTTAAGGGTGATTTTCTCCAAGCAGATTTTAATATTAGTTCCTTGTGCAGAAATGAAAGACATTTTATTACTATGGATCTAGGTGGAGTATTTGTTGAGTTAGAAGCAGGTTTTCTCAGTGCTGTATGCGCCCTTTCAATCCCAAATGAATGTCCCGCTTTCAAGTCTAAAAATTCAGGATTCCGGGTTGTTAAAAATGAAATAATGTCTTCTCCTTCAGTGCTTTCAGGCAGACCAAAGATCCTTATGTTGTTTTGCCTTCCCCTGTTTTCTAAGTCAGCTATTTTGTTAAGTAGCCATGTATTATGTTTAAGCAGAAATTCTTTTTATTATGTTTAAGCAGAAATTCTTTTTGGAATTCTTCCTCTTTGAATATCCCTTCAATGTCATTTAGAAAAGTCTTTATATTTCTTGTTTTTTTATGCTGTTGCTGTAATAGTTCGTTAAGGGTATCAGTCTGTTTTGAAAATTTAATTTGAGGTTTTCTAAGTCATTTTTAAAGCCATCCATCTTCAAAGATGGTTCCTGTAAGGTAGATGTCATAGATTGCAGTTCTTTTTTCAAAGCAGCATCTGCATGAAGAGTTGTTCATATTCAGTGATTCAATATATCTCCAAGTTACTTGACAGGAAAATTGTTGTACATCTCCAACAAAATTTATATTTATGCAGTTTAGTAGTTTATCTATAGATGTCTGACATTTTAAACTTGAAAATAATAAATTGTTCCTATATTATTATAGTAGTTTATGGAGCTCTCAAAATTCACTGCTCTCAGTTAGCCATCTAGGCTCCCCCTCCCCCATTCCCTTTCACTGCCATGGGCATCCCCATCCTTTCCTGACACTCAATCTCTCACCCAAGTCACTAAACAAATCAGAGTCAACTGGGTCATAGTTGGGGTATTTTTCCCTGTACGCCACTGAACTCCACTGGAGCAGCCCAGGTTTTACTATTAACTTTATCCCAAATGGCTGACTATATTGTTCTAATTTTAAAATATGAATGAATGCCTTTGCAGGCAAAGTCAATATCTATCTTACTTGCCCAAACATTGATTTGCCTAAAATATTAAGAACTATTTAGATTTTCCAGTTTTAAATATACAAAAATCCCAATTTTTTTTTTTGTTTTTTTTTTAAATACCAATTACTGTTTAGATTTAACATCCACTTGGAGGACTGAAGTCATCACACAATGAGAAATACTTGGAATAGATTTTTCTACCACAACTACTATAATAATGTCTATAAAGTATTCATAGAGCAAGGTAGACCCTATGGGAATGGACCCCAATTAGTATTGTTTCAATCTTTGATGTCAGCCAGAAGTTCTCTTGACAGCACCCATATTGTGCCCAGTAATGACTCCCTCTGCAATTTGTATGTATCTATCTTTTTTTAGATATTCAAAGATGACCATTCACGTTCCTGTCCAGAGATGCAGCCAGATTAATACTTTTCACAACATCCTATTTAATTTTACCTCCACTGTGCACATTATTCCTATGAAACTTTTTAATAACCTAGCATCTGACCTGTCAACATTTTATGGCATGTTAGGAGTAGCAGAATCATATAGTTTAAATGAATATGTGGAAAGAAGTGAGGCAGAATGAGTCTACCTGATTTATTTGCTTATTATTTAATTTTATAAGGTTATCTAGACTCATCAGACCTATAAACTTTAATCCCATTAATAACTCTTGCAGCCCTGCTTGAGTACACATTTGTCATAGATGTATACAATTATAAATCTAATCCAAGGGCTGTCCTTTATCTCAGCACATGATGAGACTGAAAATAAACAAATTGATCAAATAACATATAGACCACTTTCAAAAATGTATGAAACATCTAAATCTAGATATTGTAGCTACATTATTTCAGTCCATTCACAGCAAACTAAACATTCTAATAAATAATGCAACTATTGATCGCACATCATTCTTGCTTCTGAAAAACAGTATAGTTTGGAGTTTTCTTAAAAATGTAGATTTTGCATCATCTCATTTTTGTAAAATATTTAATCCACCCTAAGGATGCATACCACTGATAGCATTAATTTATAATACTGTAAAGTTTCAATTCAGTTATAAAGAAGATAATTTCATTAAAACTGATCTTTTCAAAAAGATGAGCATTGCATTTTTGGCATCAGAGCCTACATCTTTGATTTATCAAATGTATTTAATGATAACATTTCAAAATGGATTTCTATGTACAAAATTATGGACTAAATAGGACTCTCTTTAGCATAAAACACATTCTTTTCAAAACACTATATTATATTCAGTTTATGATATTAAATTATGCCTATATAACTCCAGATAGTAAAGCAACTTTTAAGCTCTCTCTACCTGATACCTGCACTGCCTATAGGGCACAAAATCCTGATCGATTTAATATGCTATGGAGATGTAATTGTGCTGTGCCGCTATATGCAGTTTTACAGCAGATTGGCCACTTTTTTCCTAGGTCTTATGTGCCCAACTATTTCTTTTTTGGCCTGAAACTGTCCATGATGTATGCTATGAAAAATACAGTGTATATATCCTTGTCGCCTTGGCAAGATTTTGTGAAAAGCAGGCTCTACCTTGTGAAGGTACTCACCAAGACTTGAAGATGAATTTAATTTCAGCAATACTATTCTCCTCTGCTTGCTGATTTATCAGCTCTTCATTTTTTATTTCTCCAAGTCTTTTGGGTTTCTAATACCATGATGGGAAAGGACCCCAATTAGTATTGTTTCAATCTTTGATGTCAGCTAGAAGTTCTCTTGACAGCACCCATATTGTGCCCAGTAATGACTCCCTCTGCAATTTGTATGGAGGTACATGCATTGGTAACATATCTAAATATGATTGTAAATTTTTTTTTATAAGACCAGTTGCTCCTACTACTATTGGAACTGTCTGAGCATCTTTCGTCCACGTTGCTCTCATTTCTGCCTGCAAATTCTGTTATTTTATGACTTTGTGTCTCTCTGAACGCAAGACACTGTAATCACTGGGTGTAGCAGTTTCAATAATCAATGCTACTTTTGCCTTCTTTTCATGGCCACTATATCTGGTTTTCTTGCATCTGTCTTTTGAATTGTTGTTAATGGGTGATCCCATGTGATGTAGACTTCATTATTTTCTATGATATTGTGTGGTTCATGTTTCCAGTGTTTTTCAGCCACTTCAGTATTATAATGTTTGCATAATCCCCAGTGCAACAGTCTTGCCACATTATTATTCCCTTCAATATACAGTCCTTCTGCCATTAGTATGTCACAGCCAGAAACAAGGTGTGCAGCTGTTTCAATTCTGTTTTACAAAACCTACATTGATCGGTTTCTTTCACATGTTCAATGGACTTTGTAAATCATTGTGTAAGTAATCCACTGTCTTGGGCCTCCATTATTAACCTTTCATCCTTTGGTTTGATTTTGCCTCTCCTTAACCATTCCTGTGTTTGATCCTGATCAGCATGAGGTTGTTTCAGGAGTTTTCCATACTTGCAACTATATTTCTGCATTCTTCACATTTCTTACCTTCTCATCTGATCCGTCTTATTATATTCTTTCTTTTGCTTTTTGGCACATTCAGTTGCTTCCTGATTTTTTATCTACTTCTGGTTTGATTTCCAGTCCCACTTGATGCCGCTATTATTCTGCTAGACTAAGAAGCGAAGTCATATTAGATTTATCCTCCTCATGTTTCAAAACTTTCACTATATTTTGATCTTATGAGGTTAGCAGGTATGTATGCAGTCTGATGATTGCAGATATGTACATATAATCAGTTTCAAGGGAGGCTCATACCTGCTTCTGAGTGGGGAATATATAATCTTGGTATGCACTGATTTTTATGAATCATTTGATGAGCATGAAGCATCCTGCTAGTTTTCCTGTTTAATCTATCCAACACCTTTTGGGGCCAGTCAGTCACTCCAACACTGTAAGTTAGGACTGGAAGAGCAAACCAGTTTATAGCTTGAACTTTGTTCCGAGATGTCAACACTGTTT
>NC_056750.1:276481778-276604278 GCF_019279795.1 Protopterus annectens
ACATTGACAGTCTCAAAAAAATTCCAGCTTTACTCAGTAGCATATCGCCTACTTTGAGGTGACCTCTGCTTAACATATTAAGCAATGTCAAATCCAGAGCTGTTGGACATGCTACACTAAAGAAATCCAAATTTCTCCAAGCTACACGCTCTAGGGATCTAAACATTGTCACCACAATTAACAGGACATGCTAGAGTTATAGATTCCTGGTCCAGAGACTTCCCATACTCTGGAACAGGCTATCCATCTATGTCAAGCAAAGTTCTTCATTAGCACTCTTCAAAAAAATCTTGAGGAGTGGATGAGAAATAGGAAATACACCCCGGGGATCACTTCTGTGTGTCTGCTCAACAGTGGCACAGGAAAATAACTTTCTTGGGTGGTGTAAGCCAGGAAACATTGTTGGCTAGGCTTATGTAGGCCTTCAGGCCGATAGCCTAGAACCTACCTATATAGCTAAAATTTTGGTGTCATTCAAAGGGGATCCAGTGCCTGTCAGCCTGGGATGACATGCTCGACAAGCCACGTTGCTTTGCCATGGATGGCTTGCACCTGTCACCCCTGGGCTTTCGGATATTGGCAAAGGCTCTTGCCACCCCCATAGTGCCTTTTTTAGGCAAGGCTCAAAAGTCAAACCCACCTCCATAGACAGCACAAGGAACAAGAAACTAAGGGTAATGCTGCTAAACGCCAGAAGTCTTAACCTCAAGATGCATGCACTCGAAGCTCTCCTCAGTATGGAGAACATCAATATCTGTGCAGTGACAGAAACTTGGTTCAAGGCTCCAGAGAGCACCCCAGCACTACCAGGTTATACCTCATATCATGCTTTTCGGCCCCAAAACCCGGACCGAACCACTAAAGGAGGGGGAGTTTCCATATTTATCAAGGATATCCACACCTCCGGGTTAGTGGCATTGCACGAAGTATCTGAGACCATCCATGTGCAACTGACAGTGGGCAAGACTGCTTTTCAGTTTATAGCATCCTACAGACCACCCTCTCAAAGTCAGGAATCCCACTCAGCTTTCCTGAAAACATTGGAGAACATGAAGATCTCTCCGAACACCATTATATTGGGCGACTTCAACTACCCAAACATAGACTGGGAGCATTACTCAAGCCCCAACACCTTAGCCCAAAGGTTCCTGGAAATTATAAACTCAAATGCTATGGAACAACTAGTCACCACTCCCACAAGAGGGGAAAACATACTAGACCTGATAATTACCAACATGGGGACTCTATGCTCCATACCAGAAGTATATCCCTCATTGGTAAGATCAGACCATAAATTAATTTCACTGGATATCCACATCCCGACCCCACCCCCATCCCAGAAAACCACAGTGAAAAACTTCTCAAAAGCGAACTTCACACTTCTCAAAACTGAAGTGGAATCCTTCAAGGCCCCAGAGCCAGTGGAAACTATGGCCCAAACTGCAGAATCCTATATAAACGCATTCTACAGACATCTCCAGGAATGCATGGATCATGCTATCCCAAACAAAATTAACACACAATCATCCAAAGGCAGGCGTCCAGTCTGGTGGACCCCAGCCATAAATAAACTGTACAACAGAAGGAGGAAGCTACTACATGATAGAGCAAAATCCCTAAAAGGGAAGGCATCTCTGATCAGTACTAGTAAAAAATTACGATCCCTCATAAAATCCGCCAAGGCCAGCTTCGAGAGAAAAATTGCACAGGACACTAAAGACAATCATAAGGCTTTTTTCAGTTATGTTAGGATCCTGGGATGCAACTCCCAGACTTGTTCTGAGTTGATTCTAAACGACAAAAAATACACTGAACCCACAGACATCGCCAATATCCTGGCAGACAGGTTCAGTGCAAACTCCCCCCCCCCCCCAAAAAGAGCAAGTATCTATCCCGGCAGAGTGCAGCCTCCCAAACATCTCTGATGCTCAGGTGACGGCCACCCTCTCCAAAGCAAAAAACACTGCTTCCATGGGACCAGATGGCGTCCCGGGTTGTGTCCTACATGAACTCCAAGAAGAACAAATCCCTCAAGTAAAACTGCTGTACAATCTCAGTCTCACTACAGGATATGTGCCCAAAGAATGGCGTACAGCAACAGTGGTCCCACTTTACAAAGGTGGCACCTCTGCGGACCCTGGAAACTATCGCCCCATAAGCCTGACTAGCCTAGTCTGCAAGGCTATGGAGAGGATCATCATAGAACTCATAAACAAAGACATTGGGGACCTACAAACACTAGATCCTACCCAATTTGGCTTCATCAAGGGCAGATCCTGCCTTTTGAACCTGGTCGACTTCTTCGAAACAGTCACCAAGGCCATAGATGAAGGGAAGGTAGTCCACACAGCCTATCTCGACCTGACAAAGGCATTTGACACAATACCCCACTCGGGCATCATAGATCAGCTATCCAGCCTAAATATAAACCCCTATGTCACAAGATGGGTCGCAAACTGGCTCAAAGACAGAACCCACAGAGTCAGAGTTGCTGGGGCCATGTCAGACTCGAAACCGGTCACAAGTGGTGTCCCACAAAGTTCTGTCCTGGGACTTCTCTTGTTTGGTATTTACTTTTCTGAGGTACAGGCCAACGTGGGAGGACTATGGTTCACCAAGTTCGCAGATGACTGCAAACTGGGCGCCATAATCGACTCTCCAGCTGACACAAACATCCTTCAAAAAGGTCTCGCAGAGACGGAAAACTGGTGCCAGAGCCATGGTCTAAAGCTAAATGCCAAAAAGTGTATAGTCATACCCTTTGGCAAAAACAATGTGCCCACAAATTACCACATAGGTGGTAACCCATTAAGTACAGAGAAAGTAATTAGGGATCTGGGGACCCAAGTTGACAGCAATCTCTCCTTTGACAACCACATTGCCAAAGTGGTTAGAAAGACCTTCTACATAGCTCACCTCATCATGAAAGGATTCACATCTAGATCAAGAGAGGTAATCGTGCCCCTTTATTCATCCCTCATCAGGCCCATCATAGAATACAATGCCCCTTTGGGATGTACCTTACCCGACACCTGCAGCAATTAGAAAGACCCCAAAAGTACCTCACCAGGAGGATCAAGGGACTCAAACAGATGCCATATGCTGCTCGGTTAAAAAAACTCCAGCTCTACTCAGTTGCATACCGCCTACTTTGAGGCGATCTATGCCTGACATATAAAGCTATGTCCAACCCAGAATTAATGGACATGCTCCACCTCAGTAAATCTAAATCCCTTAGAGCCATGCGCTCGAGGGACTTGAACCTCAGCACAGAAATGAATAGAACATGCTGGACGGACAGATTCATAACCCAGAGGCTCCCTTCGCTCTGGAATAGAATTCCAATTCATGTTAGGCAGAGCACCTCACTGACTCTCTTTAAGAAGAATCTTGATGAGTGGATGGGGGATCGTAGGTTTGTCCCGGGGATTACTTCCGTGTCACTATTAGACAGAGGCACAGTAAACTAAACTTTAAAAAGGGCACAGTATACTCAAATCAAGGGGTGGCGTAATCCAAACACAATCGGGCTAGGCTTATAAATGCCCCAGGGCAGATAGCCTAGTATGAACCTATATATATATATATATAAATATATATATATATATATATATATATAGATCTATATATATATATATACATACATATATATATATATATATATATATATATATATATATATATAATCCTCTGTGAGGTACTTCTGTGGCCTTTCTATATGGCTTACAGACAGAACTCACACTGTAAGAATAGTGGGCTCCAGGTCCAACTCTAAACAAGTCACAAGTGATGTCCCACAAGGCAAGGTCCTGGGACCCCTGCTATTCAGCATATACTTCTCAGAAGTACAGGCAAACATTGGAGGACTATGGCTAACCAAGTTCGCCAATGACTGCAAACTGCGAGTCATAATTGACTCTCCGGCTGACATGGACAATTTCCAAAAGGGCCTTACTGAGGCGGACACCTGGGGTCAAAGTCATGGTCTCAAGCTAAATGCCAAAAAATGCATACTCATCCCATTTTGGAAAAACAAAACACCCATGAATTACCCCATAGGTGGCAGCCCACTTAATACAGAAGAGGTAATAAGACATCTGGGGACCCAGGAAGATAGTAATCATTCCTTTGACAATCATATTGCCAAAGTAGTTAGGAAATCCTTCAATATAGGCCATCTAAATACTAAAGGGTTCGCATCAAGAAATAGCGGTTATAGTGCCCCTCTACTTGTCCCTCATCAGACCCATCATAGAGTACAATGCCCCATTTGGGATGTACCTCGGAAGACACTTCCAACAGCAGGAAAGACCACAAAAGTACCTCACCAAGAGGATTACTGGCCTCAAACTTATATATATATATATATATATATATATATATATATATATATATATATATATATATATATGTATTGCATAAGCTGGTTGCATATTTGCTTTAATTACAGCATTTAGTCTTCTTGGGTACACACCTGCCATCAATTAGAGAGTCTCTGATTAACCTCAAATAAAGTTCAGTTGGCTTAGCAGGGTTTTCCTGACATTTCCTGCTACAGCAAAAGCCATGGTTCACAGAGAGCTTGCAAACCATCAAAAAGATCTCATTGTTGAAAGGTATCAGTCAGGAGAAGGGTACAAAAAAAAAAAATTCCACAGCTTTCGATATACCATGAAACACAGTGAAGATAGTCATCAAAAAGTGAAGAAAATATGGGATAACAGTGACCTTGCAAAGAACTGGATGTACCTCCAAATTTGTTGAAAAGACCAGATGAAAACTGGTCATGGAGGCTGCCAAGAGACCTACAGCAAGGAGCTGCAGGAATTTCTGGCAAGTACTGGTTGTGTACTACATATATCAATAATCTCCCGTTTTCTCCATATGTCTGGACTATGGAGTAGGGTTGCAAGACAGAAACCTTTTCTTACAGTAAAAAACATCCAGGCTCGGCTAAAATTTGGAAAACAATACATCAAGTCTCCCAAAAGCATGTGGGAAAATGTTATGGTCTGATGAGACCAAGGTTGAACATTTTGGCCACAATTCCAAAAGGTATGTTTGGTGCAAAAACAACACTTCACATCACCAAAAGAACACCATCACCATGATAAAGCATGGCACTGGCAGTATCATGCTTTGGGGTTGCTTTTCTTCAGTTGGAACTGGGGCTTTAGGCAAGGTGGAGGGAATTATCATCCGTTCCAAATACCAGTCACTTTTGGCCTAAAACCTTCAGGAATCTGCAAGAAAGCTGAAGATGAAGAAGAATTTCACCTTTCAATACTACATAGTCTCCAAGCATACATCCAAATCAACGAAATAATGGCTTCACCAGAAGAAAATTAAAGTTTTGGAATGGCCCAGCCAGAACCCAGACCTAAATACAATGGAAAATCTGTGGGGTGACCTGAAGAAGGCTTGAGCACAAGAGGTGCCTTCACAATATGATAGATTTGGAGCACTTTTGCAAGGAAGAGTGGGCAAATATTTGCAAGTCAAGATGTGCCATGCTGATAGACTCCTATCCAAGAAAACTGAATGTTGTAATTAAATCAAAAGGTGCTTCAACAAAGTATTAGTTTAAGGGTGTGCACACTTATGCAACCAGTTTATTCTACATTTTTTAATTTTTTATATTTTTTCCCCTAACAGATATTTTCAGTTGAATTGTACAGTTTATAGATCACATTCAAGGTGGGGAAAGTTTTGAATGATTTTTTGTGGTCTCATTTTTTATATCACAAAAACCTGGCATTTTAACAGGGGTGTGTGCACTTTTTATATCCACTGTACATACATATGCCAGAAGAGCAGAGTTATGTGAATATCCAATATATCAAATGGATGTTTCTTTGGACATTTGCTTTGCCAAAAAAATTATGTGTGATGTATATTAAGCATGTATGTGTCTGTGTGAATGTGTATGCATTAGGGTTAGAGTAAGGATTAGGTAAGGGGATAGATTAAGTCCATCTTTGATTGTGACAGTTCAGGAATAGTTTCAGGGTTAGGTTAGGGGATAGATTTAGTGTATGTGGGTGTGTTTGTGTGCATGGTGAGTGTCTGAGCCATCTTGTGTATTGGTAGTGTTTATGGGAAGGAAATTTTTAGTACAGTATGATTAGGCATAGGTTATGGTTAGCACCTATTACTAAGATAGAACAGGGGGGTGAAAATCGACAAAAAAGAACCACAAACTGTAGACAGTCTCAGCTGAGACTTCTAAGTATGAGCACTTTCAGCCTTAGCAGATGTTCATTAACTAACTACAATTTACATGACATGAAGCATTTATATGCTTTAACATACTGCTCATTGTGAATCCACTCAAGCTGGGGTCATTAAATGTATGTCATTGGCTGTTTGGGCAAGCTGAAGTAGGACAGGTCTCATCTTTCATATCTGTTCCACATATCTACTCCTGTGGTAGGTCATAGGTTATAGCTTATCTGCTGTATTCCAGTCATATTTAGCTACTGTCTAATTACAGACACTTCATATACCTACTGTCACTGTTGTGCATTAACTTATCTGTGATGCAAAAAGTTTATGTTATTTGTTGCATTTAAAATGGGCAGCAAGTTCTGACAAATACATGAGAACCAGTCATGTTATTACCATTAAACTTAACTGCAGTCAGAACTATGCTGGGAACTGTTTAGCTGTCCCAGTGACTGGGTGCACCTACCTTGTGTCCCTTATGACAGGCAATGTACCACCCTTTGTATGAAAGGATGATACAACTATGATGATGATAGCTCCTGGCACATGCTTTTAACTGATATATGTGCTAGGTCCAAGGTATATGAAAGTGAACAGAGTTAAATATGACTGACTTTTATTTCATCATGCTGCATCTAATGACAAAAGATGTCAAAACAGGTACGTTATAAGAGTTAGGCAGCAACATGTGTCTCATAAGTTGTAATTACATGTTTTGAAGACAAATGATACCAGTATTATGGTAGTCATATGAAAGTTGCCATAGATGTAATCCCTCATGCAGCGGTGTAGCTTCCCCCATGGGAATCGATGAGCCTACAGTAACTGTATGTTATACCTGTGAATCGGTGAGCCTACAGTAACTGTATGTTATACCTGTGAATCGGTGAGCCTACAGTAACTGTATGTTATACCTGTGAATCGGTGAGCCTACAGTAACTGTATGTTATACCTGTGCTTGTTTCATAAGGCCTTTGCAGAGATATCTGGGGGAAGTAGACATGATATAACTGGACTGTGAAATCCATGATTGTATACTGAGGCTGCCTGATCATTAATTATAAAAAAATACATTACTCAGCCTATAGCTGAGACAAGTACAGATTAATTCATGCATTATTATAGTTCTAAGAAGCATTAGGTATAATATGAAGACCACTGTCAGTGGTCAAACATACTAAAACAGTCAAGATATTGCAGGTTGTACAAGTAACACAAGCACAGCCTGTGGTAGGGGTAATTACAAATGTTTGAATCTTTTTTTAAAAAGAGAACATCTAAATGCGTGAAGCTAGGGCTAAATTATAGTCCGTGGTGAATGTATTCAGGAAAGGAAGGTACCATAGCCTGTGGGCTTGTAACCTGAAAGTTTCATTACTAAAACTTAGAGTCTGGTTGGGTGACTATGCTGATATAAAGAAAACGAGTATTTTTGGCCTTAAGCAAAATCATAAGTTTGCAACTAATATTAAAACCGATGCAAGTAAGTAAAAATTAAAAACTCTGTAGTCTGAAGCTCTTTTACTGTCTACCAATAACTAGGATGGGGGGGGGGGTTCATCGGTGAAAAACAGTACAGTTACATTAAGTGCATTCTTATGGTTAATTTCACTAAATGATAAATGTATGTTCATGACAAACGTCATGTTGAGACTAGAAGAAAACGAAGCAAAAGATGAAGCTACATTGAACAATGAGTGTCTGTAAAGCACTGTCAAATCCTTGTATAAATTACTGGAGGAAAGTTTTAAAATGTTTGTTTGTTAGGAATACTAGTACTGACAAATGCACTGGAGATCAGACTGAGAAAATTCTGTTTCAGGAGGCAGTTTTACACATATCACGGGTTTAGAAGCACTTAATTTTAAGTTACCTAATATTTTCATCCTGGTCCTGCTTTAGTCAGCCTACATGAATATAATATTTAAAAAAAATGCATTAAGCATGCAATGTAGGACTATGAAAAAATGAATCTGTTAATTAAAACAATTATGATCCTTTTTTTATGTTCAAATACATATTTTATGGAGAAAGGCAATGCCCAGATATGCTCTGAGCTACAACAGAATGGCATTAAATATACTGATCCCAAGGATGTTGCCAATATCCTGGCAGATCGATTTAGTGCCAACTTCACCCCTTTAAGGGCCCATCTCAATACCAAAAAATTGCCAAATTGTGGTAATCACGGCCACACAGGTAAAAACCACACTCTCCAAAGCTAAGAATACAGCACCCATGAGACCAGATGACATCCTGGGCTGTGGACTACATGAACTACAAAATGAACTGGCACCTCACCTAAGTGTCATATTTAATCATAGCTTCACCTCAGGCTTCATGCCCACTGAGTGGCGCACAGCTACAGTTATCCCACTCCACAAGGGAGGATCCACCTTGGATCCCGGGAACTACCGTCCTATCAGTCTGATGAGCCTGATCTGCAAGAGCATGGGACTTATAAACAAAGACATTGGCAACCTTCAACCACTGGATCCCACCCAGTTTGGGTTCGTGAAGGGCCGATCTTGTCTCTTGAACCTGATTGACTTCTTGGAATCAGTCTGCAGAGCTGTGGATGAGGGTAAGGCGGTCCACACAGCCTATCTGGACCTCGCCAATGTGTTTGACACCATCCTTCACTCTGGAATCATCGATTTAAACTTACTAAGCTGGGTATAAATTCCTACGTCACTCGATGGGTTGCCAACTGGCTTACTGATAGAACCCAGAATGTAAAAGTAGCCAACTCCAAATCCAGCTCCAGACAAGTGACAAGTGGAGTACCTCAGGGTTCAGTCCTGGGACCACTCTTGTTTGGCATCTACTTCTCTGAATTAAAGGCCAACACTAAGGGACTCTGGCTAACAAAGTTTGCAAATGACTGCAAACTGGGAGCCATTATTGAATCCCCAAATGATGTGGATATTCTACAAAAGGGCCTTACAGAAATAGATGCTTGGTGCCAAAGCCATGGGCTCAAGCTTAATGCCAAGAAATGTATAGTTATCCCCTTTGGGAAAAACCATGTACCCATGAATTACCACATAGGTGGCAGTACACTAAACACCGAAAATGTGATGAGAGACTTAGGGACACAGGTAGACAGTGGTCTCTCCTTTGATAACCACATCATTAAAATAGTCAGGAAATCCTATGTGGCACACCACCACTAAGGGCTTTTAATCCAGAAAAAAGGAGGTTATTGTCCCACTGTACTCATCCCTCATTAGACTCATTAGTACAATGCCCCATTTGGTATGTACCTCACAAGACATCTGCAACAGGTGGAAAAGCTGCAGAAATACCTCACTAAAAGAATCACAGGCCTAAAGCAGATGCCCTATGCTGACCATCTAAAAAAAACTCCATCTATACTCTGTGGCATATCCTCTACTCGGAGATTATCTCTGCTTAACATACAAGGCCATGTCAAACCCTGAGCTGTTGGACATGCTCCACTTAAAGAAATCCCAATCCCTCAGAGCCACACGCTCCAGGATCTAAACTTTGTCATCACAATGAACAAAACATGCTGGAGGGATAGGTTCCTGACCCAGAGGCTGCCCATACATGTCAAGCAGAGTGCCTCCTTCACCATCTTCAAAAGGAACCGTGATGATTGGATGGGAGATAGGAAATTCACCCTGGGGATCATGTCAGTCACCCTGCTAGACAGGGGTCCAGGGAAGTAAATATTGTGGGAAGAAATAGCCAGGAAATTGTTATGGCTAAGATTGTATAGGCCCTAGGGCCGATAGCCTAGTACCAACCTATGAACCTATAAGTTTGTGTTCAGTCCTAGGTGGCAGCAGGTGTTTAGGTGAATCTGTCACTGTACCATTTGTTATTTTCTGCACTAAGTTGAACACAAATTTCTCAAAGTTTCTGCAGCGTAGAGCATGTCTGGCTAGTGGATTATTACGATCTTTTAGCGGGATGTGTTTAGTGACTGTGCCTTTAGGACATTAATACTCTTGCCTGTGTAGAATGCCCTACATGCTGTAGAGCTTGTCCTGTAAACTACAAACATGCTTTTATAGCAGTCTTCTCGCTTTGTGTATTGTTTTTTTTTTTTTTTTTTTTTGTTCTTGACATGGGACAATACAAGCTGTTTTTCTTACTGATAGTCAAAACATCTATATGTATCCACACATATATTATCTCAGTGAGGTAACTGCATTCTAAGTGACAGATTGTCAAATTCATTGAATGTACTTTTGGCAATAGTGGCGTTTTCTCCTTTCTTCACTGTCGTGCAGTCTCATAAATGGTAAATATAATTTCAGGGAGGTGTGCTGAGGACTTACTGTGATATTTGCTGAAAGTAGTTATGGCAAATTTATTTTTTTACTTCCAATTGTATCCATGCCTTCCTGTAAAGTTGAGAAGGCTGTATAGAAATTGCCCTGCAGCAGGATTGTATTCCACACATCGCCATTGTCTAACATAGGCAGTGCCATTACCTGTACTTTTTTCAGTATGCAGCATTAACTCATACTTCCAACTGCATTTGGGATAGTGTGGATTCCCTTTTGCTTGGAATGAGGAATAGAAACTACACTGTCCATGATGACTTTTGTGAGTTCATCTTTGCATAATATGTAATGAGGGCCCAGAACTCTGATGCAGAGGGATTCAGCTCCGACTGTGACCTACATGATGACCCAAGTTTGATTGGCAGCTTATGCAATGAAAAGTCAGGGCGGGAGAGATGGCCATGAGCAGCCATTGCCTGCTCACCAAGCTGGGCAGGAAGGAGGAGCTTCGGAGTTACTGCTTGGCTGACACTAATGGAAAGCACCGGGTGTTAACACCTGTGGCGTACATTCCTGTTGATCATGCTACCCCTTTGGAAATGCATATGCTGGGGATGTCAAGAGAATGGAGGTACACTTTCCACAGAAAGTAGTAACTGTGGACCTCGCTAGAGAGATTTTCAATAGTTGGGAGCCCCAGGAAGTTGGGAAGGCTGTTACACGGGGCATGGAAGCTAGCCCACACACCCTATCATGCAACTCTCACCACAGGATGAAAGGATGGACTGAATAGGCACCGCAGCCAGAACAAATGGGTCATAAGACTCTTCTCAAGCTTGGAGATGCCTGGCTTTCTTACCAATGGAATGAGCTGGGCAGTTGGATTAATGTAGCTGAAGAGTCATGCAGGTGCAGTGAAGCACAATGACAATACACTGTGTTGGTATCTGACCCGGAGTGAGGGGGCAGATATGGGAATTCCAGGTCACAGATAATGCAAACAAACTTTTTTCTGCTCTAGACCAGGAAACTTTTCTTTGCAAGTAAAGATGTTCACGTCACATGTAAAACAAGTTATGCATTAATATTAATTTTAAAATTATACATTTCTACCATTTCCACAGACAACATTCTGAAGGGCTGTAGCCTATTAATATTGTGGTGTGTCACAACAGGCAGGATGTCATATGTAAATAGGTTAATGGAATAACCATGTTAGTTATCACCTATTAGAGGCATGTCTTTACAAATGAACAACATAATTGTTAATTTTAACAGAACTAAGAAAAGCAGAAATCCTCGCTTTGTGCCACATATAAAAAAAAAAAGTTATAAAGATCCATGTTCCAGCCTCACACATGCCTCTCACTTAAGCTACCCCTAGGTTATCTGGCGTACATTGACCCCTGACACTTTTGACATTAAACTTGGCCTGCCTACCAGGCCAAAATTTGTTTGACTCGTGCAAACTCATTCAGTATTACTGTGACCCCCCCCCCCCCACCCAAAAAGTATGCATTATTTATAACCTAAAATCAAAAGTGAAATTTGGTGATGATGCTCAAAAAACTCTGTGTTCTGCAATTACTCTGTGGTACCTCTAAGAATGTTTTATATGGGCATTAAATTCTCCTGGAATTTTATTTAGTGTAGTGATGGTGACCTTTAATAAATTTTTGTCATGATGGCTATCTCATTCCACAGTTTTTCAAGACAATACTGGACATGTTTTCAGTTCCTATTCCTCCTTCTGAAAAGGAACAGAGAAGGCTTTGTACTGGTCATCATTAGGTCCAGTTAGGGAAATGTCAGCTAAAAAATCCTGCATCTTTTCATCTTTAATAGTTATCATGGAGTCCTTCACTTTTGTCACATGCTCAAAAAAAGGGTTTCCATCACTGCAGAGGAGAAAAGATTTCATCCCTGAGTCCAAATGGCTCAAGTATATATTTCTGTAGTTAAGAAGTCTTAGAGGTGGGTTAATTTATTGGCATTTGGAGGTATAAAATGAAATTTAATCCTGTCTTCTGTAGCTGTGACCTTAACATCTAATATTTGCTACTGCTTGGGTTTAAGGGGGAAAAAAGATGATTTAGAGTCCATATTTACTGGTTTGGAAAAATAGATTCTGACAGCAAGCCATCTTTGCTTAATTTCCTTACACTACAGAATTTTATACTCCACAAGCCAGACTAACAAATAAGAGTTCAAAAATATTTACATTAGTCTAATAATACTGTCTAGGCAGGAGTCGTCAACATGCTGACTAAAATTTGTCTAAGAGATTTTTAAAATGCCATTGGGATTTTTATCACTCTGGAAAAAATATCCAAGCCAGTGACTTATGTCTTCATGACTGCAGTACAAAATGGTTTATTTGTAAAGATCAGGAATCTGGTATGGTGATCATGTTTATCAGGACTACCCGATGTCCTTTATGTGCAGGCATTTAAACTTTACTCAGTTTGAGGCGTGCCATTTATTATCTGAGCTCTAAAGAGTTCAACGTAAGAGCCTGTTCTGACACCAAAATAGACCATATTCCTGCATAAAAACATCATGCAGCTAAACAGTTTAAACTTAAATGTATACACCTAACCACTTTTTTATATATATGTGACCATACCCAGTTGCTTCATATCAAGCCACATAAGTGAATTTAGGAGGCACCAAATTCATTTAGAATGAACTCTTCCTCACCCCTTTTCCTGCCACCTACAAATTCAGCCATAGAACTAAACTGTCAGCAGTCTTCATATTATGTTATAATTGAATTCCTACAGCTGCATCATTACTATCACAGCTATTCATAGCAACACTTTGCAATATGAAGTTGTCTTCAGCCAAGTACCT
Organism: Protopterus annectens; assembly: GCF_019279795.1. Taxonomy (NCBI): domain Eukaryota; kingdom Metazoa; phylum Chordata; order Ceratodontiformes; family Protopteridae; genus Protopterus; species Protopterus annectens. Next base: position 276,495,116 of record NC_056750.1, read on the forward strand.
CATCTAGTCAAAGCAGAGGTGGTTTATTCTTATAATACCCATATAATCCCAAAAAGAGCACAAAACATGACATTGGCATATGCAAGTCCCAGCACTGCTATGCAACTTTGTGCTAAGAAAGAGAGAAGATTGTGAAAACTAGCTCCTTGGCAAAAGAGCAATCATGTAAGCAATATGTTTAAAACCTGTTCCTAGCAGTAAGATCAGTTGCCTACAACAAATTGACTGTTGGCATAATTTGCAATTTTCCTTTTGTTAATTATTTTTCTGCTTTTTGAAGTTACTATACTTCGGTAGCAAGGGACTCTATCCACAGTATGTGTAGCGCTCATAGTGCCTGTGCTGGAATGAAAATCCGATTACTTTCCCGTGCCGTGCCAGCCTGAGGCTGGCATTGTACAGCACTCCATTTCACATCCCAAATAATGTAGGTGAGCTATTCCCAAAATTGCACTACAGCGTTATTCAAAAATTGGTTATATTTCTTTGGGAGAGCACATGGCTAATTAGCATAACAGCACCCCTGGACTACTGTGTTTGCATTTCGGTTTGCCACCAAGACCACTGCCAGTACCACAAGCCAGTGCTTCATCCTTCAGCAGCAGTATGCTAGTCTCTGAATCATTCGGGCATAACACACCACGAATAACTGCAGATGACAAGTTCTCATAGTGTGTTATGCTTTTCTGAATCCCAGTATTGATGCTCCAACAGCCTCTGATAACACCTATACCTCCATTTTGACTGGATCACTGCCAATTTCTTTAGCCATTTCAAACTTTCCTCCTAATAGTAGGACTGATGAGTAGATTACAGCTCTAAAGTCTGTGCCATGTTACTTGAGCAACTAAAAGTTTTCACTCCCTTAAAACTGGTCTTGCTCCCTCATGATTCCTCAATTTACTTCAGCTTGTAATGAGTGCTTCAACTTAAAGTATGGCATGATATTATACACAATAAATAAAATAAGGACAAGAAATACACTGTTCTTTGCTACAATGTTTGCTGCAATGCAAGGTGGCACAGGAACAGAATGAGTATCCAAATAAAAACATACTGTACTTAAATGCAGCTATAGGGTATGTAGATGAACCACCCAGCAAGTATACAAGTGGGTCTTACTATGCAGTACAACTGTACAAGTAAAAAAGTCATGCAAGTGATATTTATACCCAAAAGCACAGAAGAAAAGTCATAGATGGCTGCATGCAGAATTGCATAATCTTGTGAAAACAATATACGAGCTGACAGCAGTATATCTCAATATAAAACGGTGCTTACAGCAGCAATGCTGGACATACTATGGAACCTATTAATAGGTCATTCCAAGCTTTCCATACAGCTAAGTAGCCATATATTGTGTTTAGCTGCATATCTATTGTTTCCATAAAATGGAAGGAAAAGGGTATTCAGGGAAGTAGGAAACGGAGATCAACTGGAGTCTTACACAAAAGGGCAACATGCAAGAGTGTGCTGAATGGGGGAAGAATGGTACTTTGTTTATCATGATAGGGTGCCATTTATGCTTTTTGATGGGGAGACTTGGGATGTACAGAGGGTAGGCAAATGGCATTTGGGATGGTTGGACAATGCAGAGGTTATGAAGAGTAACACAGAACCAAAGGAGTACATATGGCAATCTGAGTCATGATCTGCACATGCAGAAAGAGAAAAAGCACATCAGAAAACTATGACAGTTGTAAGGTGAGATGATAAACAATATATACATATATATTAGGAAAATGTGTGTCCCCTGCACATACATTTAAATATGTATAGTGAGTATTTCACAGGTATACATGGGGGATATACCATGCAGTGTGCAGTCATTGTAGCATGATGCAACACAGCTCCATCCTAAAGGAGGAGCATGCAGAAATCTACACAAAATATAGTAAGCATATTGCATGCAATCCCATAGCTACTACTTACACCTGATATAGAAGGTCCACACAGTAGCAGACCTAATTTCTAGAAGAAGCACGACAATTGCTTACAAGTAGGAACAGCAGTCCCTTTCTTGCAACAGGACAAAAAGCATAAAATGTAAAAATTTGGGTAAAAAGTACTTACTATACTTTCTTAGGTATTCTGCCTGATTTTTGCTTCCCATGCATGAGCTCATCTCTCTCTCTCTCTCTCTCTCTCTCACACACACACACACACACACACACACACACACACACACACACACACACATATGTGCGCATACACCAGGGTGCAAAGCATGGGTGCCATTGAACTTGTTAGTGGATATGCATCATGCTGTGCCATCCCTTGCAATTGGAAGCCATGACATTAATGCTCCCAGAGCTGGAAAACCCATGAGCGGAGTTCTTTCAGACAACAGTTGCACACAGTCCTTGTCAGGGGCGAGCAGCATTCCTGATTCACCAAGTCAGCTTAGTGGTCCCTAGTCAGTCATGTTGTGCACCCCAAAACATCACAAGGGGATATTATGCATGTATGATATGAAATAGCCATCCTCTCGGGACTCCCACCTCTGTATCAGGCCATGGTCAGTATCCTCACATTATCACAGCAGGAAATTGCCTTTAACACAAAATGCCTGTCAGCTCATGTGCCCAATCTCAGACTTCTGTGATATCTCCCCTTCCACTTTTTGTAGACAGACATATTGCTACGTCCTTACCCACGTGTGCATATGATGATGATTGCGTCACCCTACACTCTCCCTGCTGTGTGGTACATATGGATATGTCTGATGCATAGTGAGGCCTGCCCTTGCACTGACCTGCATAACCTGATATTTACATTGCATGCATTATGTCTGTTCCTTGTGGCAATGAAGTACAACAGTGCATTTCTGGGGACCCATACATCTGGACTGGACAACACCCATTTCCTGTGCTGGTATGTGCTGTTCCCATCAATGTTTGTGTGGTTGTGAGGCTGCCAATTGTTGCTCTTTCACCATACTTGCAAGGGACACTGGTGGTATTGTCTTTCCTGCTGACCTTTTAAGTGTACAGTCCAGAAAACAAAAATGACCAAACAAACTGCTCAAACCCAACTGTTTATTCTACCATACAGTCTGGTACCTCAGCTATTCACCTTCACAGCATCTAAATCACAGTTGAAATGCCTTTCTTTTATACAGGTACAAACACCATATAATTAATTTAACAAACCATCAAACGTTTAATCATACAATTAAAGCAGATCTACTTTAAAAAAAATTATGTAATTTTAGTATTAAAAGTTTCTTTACATAATTATCCAAATACATTGCTAAAACCCAAAAAGCTGCAGCGGTACAGCGGTTAGCATTGTTGCCTCAATTAAGAGGTTTTTCCTGTTTAATTCTTGGTTGGAGTGCCTACTGTGTGGAGTCTGCGTGTTCTCCCCGCGGTCAAGTGATGTTTAAAGACACGGAGGTAGGTGTGTGCATGAATGCGTGTGCCTTCTTTGAAGGTTGGGCGTTGGGCTGGCACCTCAGCACCGCAAAAATCCACTGCTAATCATTAGTAAACGGGAGTTCCACTGTGGCGACCCCTAACCAGGAAAAGCCAAAAGACATCAGTTTATTGTCTAAAACTCAACATTTATTTCTTGATTTAATCCTCTAGGGGGCAGTGTTTTATAATTTATTATTAATTTTGTTTGTATTTCAATTAATTTACTTAATCACCTCCCCTAGGTAGATAAGGTTGTGCTAACACAAAAAAAAAGGAAAACTTCCATCTGATCCCTCATGCTCTTTCATAAAATGTTCTGCCATTGGAATCTTGGTGTTTTGATTTCTTATATCCCACAAATGTTCTAATATATGGATATTCACCCTTGCGTTTTGTTTGACCCACATACCACATAGGAGTTGAACAATTATACCCTCTAATATATACAACCCCTCTCTTGAATTACAATTAAAAGCATTGTTGGCGGTGTATTTTCTACCATTAATAATTAATAATATTGTGCCAGTAAGATTCTACTCTTTTGGGCATACCCTACAATGGCCACATGGAAACATTCCTTTACGTTCACTCATTGCATATTACATACAGAATTCAAAATTTCTTTTTAAGTTATTACTCCTTTTATAAAAAAAAAATTATTTTGGGGAAATAGCTTACTAATAATTTCATCATTACTAACAATGTGCCATAAACCCCTAACAACATCCTGCAAATTCTGAGAAAAAGGGAAAAATTTAGTAACAAAAAAAAAATTCTTCTCCATTTTTACCCAGATCTAAATTATTTTCATGTTCACATCTGTTATGCATCCTCATTTTCCTGCCCTCCAAAACGCACTATTTAGTTTTACTAAGTTGTTCCCCAGTGTAACCACTTTCTTTAAGCCTGTTTTCCACTGCACATAATTCCTTTGCTCTCAATTCTATATCAAATGTATTATCAAAAATCCTCTTAAACTCTCCATAGAGTAAAGAATATAATATGTGCTTGGAATGCATAGTAGCGGCATGCAAGAAATTATTCACTGCTGTATGCTTTCTGAAAGGTTTAAATTTCACAATTGTCCCCTCTTCATAAAGAGTGACCTCAAGAAAATTATTACATTTCTTATCTGCCTCATATGGAAACTTCAGTCCCTGGATGTTGCTATTAAGGGCCTCAAAAAATTCCAAAAAAATCACTTTCATTTCCCTTTCCAATAAAAATGGTCACCTATGTATCTCTTAAAAAAACATAACATTTTCAATATAATACTTTGTAGGATACACAAATTTTTTTTTCAATCACCCATATGAATAACTGTTTAAGTGAGGGCAAAAGGTGTCACCATTGCAGATCATTTTAACTGCAGAAAAAACTTAATTCTCAAAACAAAATAATTGTGAGTCAAACAAAATTCCAACAAATACAAAAAAGAGGTGTGTGGTCCTTCTCCCATCATATTGCCCACAGCTTCAAGTCTCCATCTAGGATGAATATTGGTGTATAATGAACGTACATCTACTGTTATCCAGTAGCAGTCATCTTGCCAAAACAAACTTTTAACCTCACTCAATAATTCCTATGTGTTAATATGTGCAGGTACTTCCCCAAAAACATTTTCAACTACAAACCAAAAACTTCCCACATTTTGTAAGTAAGACCCTATTTGAGATATAATAGGCCTACTGGTGTGTGTGTGTGTGTGTGTGTGTGTGTGTGTGTGTGTGTGTGTGTGTGTGTGTGTAGATTTTTATGCACCTTGGGGATAGCATATAACACAGGATTTATTGGTTTCTTAATATAAAGCCTCTCGTCATCATTAGTGTCAAAAACCTAGCCTTTCTCCTCTCTCCAAAATTTCTAATAAGGTCATATTAAAACTAAAAAGGGGGTTACTGGTCAGTTTATAATCATTCCTTGCATTTGTGTGGGTTTCCTCTGGGTGGTCCAGTTTCCTCCCATATTAGATAGATGCGTCTGGAGCATTTCTGCTTGGGCCTCTGCTGAAAATTGGTTTTGTTCTAAGTTGGACTTTCCCAGTAAACGTTAAATAAATAAAAAATAAATTTCTAACATCTAATAAATCATGTACCATTTTTAAATATTTATCTCTGTCCATGGCCACCCAATTTCCCCCTTTATCTTCCAGTTTAAACACATAATCATGCCTTAATTTCTGAAGCTGTTTCAAAGCTAACTATTTCGTTTTTGTTAAACTGCAAGTTTGCAAGAATGTAAAAACCTACTAAACCTCTATTCAATTTCTTTACATACCACTTTTTCAAATAAATGATAGCAGGGACATTATGTGGGGGTAAAAATTACTTATACAAATAAGAAGAAGTTCTACTAGTTTCCCATAACCAGGACAAAAATTCTCCCTTTCATCCATCTCCGTGTCATGTTCATCAAAGAATTCATTCATTACAAAGTGGAGATCTTTTTCATGAATGGACAAATTCAGTAAGGAATCATCCTCATATTTTGAAAAATCAGTGCACTCACTAGAACTTACTTGTGTGTTTTTTTACTTTCAAAGTATACTTTTAACAATAGTTTTCTACAAAACCTTTTAACTTCAGTTAGCAATTCCGCCAAAGATGGATTGGGAATAGGAACAAATTTACTTCCTTTTAACAAAACTGACTTTGCTTCAGAGGTAATGTCCAAGTTGGACAAATTAATAACAGTTAACTCATTATTTGCTCACTAGGAAAAAAGTCTCCATTTAAAATGTTCACAATATCAAAGTTCAAAGCATTGCTACTACTTGTAACGTTTCCTTACCCTTCTCCCTCTACCATGGCTATTCAGTTGAAAGGATCAAACGCTATTCATATCTGATGCCATATTAACATTCATACTGCCCTTTGTCTGCACATTTTAGAAAGATGCACTTTTTTACTGGAGCTTGTTTCTCCTGAAGAGATTGAAGAATCACATCTGGTCAGACTACCATTTCTAACCTTTAACCTCCCATGTCATGGTTTACATTCCCATGAATAAATCAGGTTTCTTCAAAATCTTGAAGATCCCTGGATAATTTCTACTTTTTTTTTTTTTTACTGAATAACCTCTGTTTCAACCTTCTCCACTTTAGATTTAATATTCACCATCCTTTCCCTGATTTTGTAATTGGATGATCTCACCTTTAATCTTCTCATGCAACTTTAAATTTATTTTAATAAGGCCACAAAGCCAACTGATCATACATTGCAAGGATACATGCTTCCATTATTCCAACAGGTCACCCTCTTTTCAAAAATCCATGGCTGGAAGACGATTCACCCATAAGCCTCTGGGAGTAATATTAAGGCTGAGTAGTTCTCCAATAATTTGGTATCATAAAATGATACCTCCTTAACCATCAGTCCCTCCAGATGATCAAACTTGCCTAAAGCATCAGTGCTGTTAGCAATCTACTACGGATCATTTAAAGCAAGTTTCTTTTCTTTGTCTTTAAAAATATCCACAAAGCCCAATTTATTCTGTACATTTGGGGTTCATGATGTACCCAGATCCTCCAACATAGTAAACAAAAGCAAGGTGGCAAAACTTCAGAAAGCAAAAAAATACCAAACAAATTGCTCAACACGAACTGTTTATTCCACCATACAGTCTGGTACCGTGGCCATTTGCCTTCACAAAATTTAAATCACAGTTGAAAGTGCCTTACTTTTATACAAATGCAAACCATCAGAAATGTAATTATTGAATTAATACAAATATTCTTTAAAAAACATATTTATGTATTTTTAGTATTAAAAGTTTATTTACATAACCATTACCAACTGCATTTTCTAAAAACAAACCTTTCTTGATGTAATCCTCTAGTGGACAATGTTTATATATGGATCTAGGATGTTTGATCAAGAGATCAAATGTCCAAATCCATAAAAACCGAACACACTTTAACGAAAGCGCTTTAATCAGCTTTTGTTAAAGCGTGTCAATAAAAAAAAAAAAACACTACATTTACATTTTTGCAGGGGTGCTTCACCCCCCCTGCACCCCCTATGTGGGGGGCTGTGCCCCCACACCCCCCTATTTTAATATTCTCCCTCCAAGATTGCACTACAGTGGAGAAAAGGGAATGTTCCCTTATCCGCACCATAGTACGGCCTCGGCAACAGGCATACTTGCGTGAAAATGCTTCTTTGGTGAAAAGCACTTTAGCATAAGTATGTTCGCGCCTAATGGATTTGGACATTTGATCTTTCGATCCAAACATCCTAGATCCATATATATAAATCTCCTCTGAAGTAAAAATAAAACCTGGACCCCTAACTAAGCCAGGAGTATTCTAAGGATAACCACCTGCTATTAAGTGAGAACCTGGCAAGCCCCTATAAACCCTGAGAACACTTCTGCCCTTGCATAACTATTCACAGAAACCCTGTACTGGCATGTTAATATCTGTATACAGGCAGCTGTATCCACCAGGAAGAAGTACAGAGCTAACTCAAAAAAAACAAGCCACCCTGGTGGAATCACTAAATCAACTGGATGTATGACAAGAGGAAGAATATCATGTCACAAATTAGGAGGTGCAGCACCCAGCAGGATAAAACACTCTCATTAAACTAAACAAACAACTCCGAGGACAAATAAAGTCTACTAAAGCCAAATGTGAGGTAAGTTTGGCCTCACAGGTCAAGGACAACCACAAAGCATTCTTTAGCTATGTCCACAACCTCAAAGGCTGAGTCAGAAGATATAGCAAACCTCCTGGCTGATATATTTAGCTCCAACATTACTCCGCTCTCCCCCTTAACCTTCCCTTAGCAAATATCATCAAGTATAACTCTCCCTACTATCACTAGGGAACAGGTCCTTAATGCTGTCTCTGAGACCAAGAACACTGCATCACAGACAATATCCCAGGATGCCTTCTAAATAGAATGAAACAAGACCTATCAGGGCCTCTGAAATTACTATTTAACTGTAGCCTGCAAACAGGCTTCGTGCCTCATCACTAGAGAAAAGCAACAGTCATCCCTCTGCACAAAGGTGGGCCATCTCCAGACACTGGAAAAAACAGACCCATAAATCTCACTAGTCTTGTTTGTAAAGCCATGAAAATAATTATCATGGAGATGATCACTGGACCCAGCCCAGTTTGGTTTCATAAAGGGCAGAACATGCCAACTCAACCTGGTGGACTTTTTTGTGAAGGTCACCAAAGCAATGGATGAGGATGAAATCATTCACACTGCCTACCTTGATCTGACCGAAGCATTTGACACAATACCCTACTCGGGCATTGTTGACAAACTCAAGAGGTTAGATACAAACGTAAATGTCACCCAGTGGATAGCCACCTGGCTCACAGGACCTAGGACGTTAGAAATGGGGAGTTCACCTCTACAAAGTGACCAGTCACAAGTGGAGTCTCTCAGGGATCAGTCCTTGGACCTCTCCTTTTTGGCATTTACTTCTCAGAATTCAAGGTGAATGTCAGTGGTCTCTGGCTGACTAAATTTGGAGATGTTTGCAAATTAGGAACTGTCATTGAATTGCATACTGACACAAATGTTCTCCAGGAGGGGCTGACGAAGACAAACAACTGGTGTCAGAGTCATGGACTAAAACTAAATGCCAAGAAATGCATAATAATATCCTTTGGAAAGTCATCCAACCCTGGTAACTATCATATTGACAACACACACCCCTTAAGAGTTGACCCAGTAGTCAGGGACTTAGGGACACACGTAGATAGTAATCTAGTCTTTGATCATCATGTGTCTACAGTGTTGAGGAAATCTTTCTATGTTGTGCAACTTATAAACAAAGGTATGGCATCTAAGTTTAAGGAAGTCATTGTTCCACTGTATTCAGCATTCATCAGACCTATCATTGAGTACAATGCCCCCTTTGGTATGTACCTAAACAGGCATATCCATCAACTGGAACGTCCACAGAGGTTCCTCACTAAAAGAATACAGGGTGTGACATGTCCTATGCAGACCACCTCAAGGCCCTATCCCTGTTTCTGTCTCCTACAGGCTTTTGAGGGAAAATCTATGCTTGGCATACAGGACATTGTCAGACCCCACTCTGACGGACCTCCTGCATATCCATAAAACAAACAGTACCAGAATTACCCATTCTAAAGACTTTAAAACCTTGCCTGTGATATAAATAGGACCTGCTGTAGAGAGAGGTATGTATCCCAGAGACTACCCTGTCTATGGAACAGGCTTCCCATCCATGTGAAGCAAAGTTCCTCCTGAATCCAACTCAAGTGCAAATTAGACAATTAGATAGGAAACTGGAAATTCATGCCTGGTTTGGCACCTGTGTCTGATGCAAACAGGTAACCTGTAAATGTTTTTTCTCCCAGGCCCATGCTTACACTTATCAAAAGAATCAGAACTCATCAGAGATTTGGGATGAATGGCTAGGCTTAAAAAGACCATTGTGGTCATTAGCCTAGTAAACACCTATGAACCTATATGAGTATATAATTTACGACTTTCAACAGGTGTGACGGAGACTGCAGATTCCTGTAGACACTGTGTGTAAAGAACTGTTCCAATTGACTCTAAAGTTATAAACAATGTAGATGTGGTAAGTAAATCACTGATGGCACTTTTCCATCGGTAGCAAATGTCACCATGTGTATACTGGCAGGAACCCGCAGCATTGCTAAGTGATATGCTGCTGCATGATTGACCTAGACTCTGAGCATTTTTACTGCATGTAATACTGAAATATTCAGTGTGATTTGCCCTTTTATGGTCAGACATACACAGCTATGCAATTTCCTTTATAAATTACTGTGATTCATGACTATGCTAACCTTGTATATATTTTAATATCTCCAGGACCTTATTTTGCTATCCCATCTAATTTGCACGTCATTATGGATGCATTGGCATGTGTCTTCTATTTATCATTTGAGCTTACTGCATTGGAGTTTAACATGAAACTTGGAATTGATATTAGCCTATACTCCTGTATAAACTGTCTCAATGTGGACTGCCCTCTTCTTCATTACTGCAGTCCAGTAGGTATTTAATTTACAGACTCCAGTCTGTAAAATGGCAGCATACTCTTATCTCCATACCTGCAAGTCTCCACTGGTGTACCCCAATGCTATATTTTTGGTCCTCTCCTCTTTAGTATGTTTATCAGTGACCGCTGTACCTCTTTAGGTCCAGCCTCTCTTGTAAAATATGCTGATAATTCTACACTTATATGTGCATCTAATAATTTGCCGCAACTCCTCCATATCACACAGAAGACATTTTCCTCGATTGAGAAATGGCTCCATAATGCCCAGCTATGACTCAACCATAAAAAAACAAAGTTATTGCTATTTTTCTCAAAATTACACATGCCTAATAAAGTGAATTTCAAATTCTGTTTAGTAAAAAAACTGACATTGAAGTAGTCTTCCATACAAAATTTCTTGGAGTGATTATAGCCGATTATATTAAATTAGACCTGCATTTCCAACATAACCTAAAAAAGACTCACCAAAAATTAGGAATGCTTTACAGACATAAAGCTTTCCTTAGCAACACCACCAAAACCACTCTTACTATAGCCTACCTTCTCACATCTGTCGTATACTGTGCACCCATCTTAACCAACCAGCAGGCTACAATAAAAAATAAACTGGAGGAATGCTGTATTAAGGTTACAAAATTTTCTACCAATAAACAGTCCCACTACTGCTGTATTACCCTTAGGATTATGAATTGGAGTGAATAGCCTTACCACATAGATTACATACAGCTTATTTCCACATACAACATTATCCACAAAGCCGATGACTGCCCTGCTTTTACTCCTATTTTCTATGCATATCGCCCTAATGGATTACTTTGATCTAATGAGCAACATTTCCCAGCATATATTAATCCCACAATGCCTCTGGCCAAAGTATCTATACATACTGTGTCGCTTAAAAGTGGAATTCTATGCTTCTGCAAATTAAATCTACCTCTAATATCTCCAACTTCAAACAAGTACTAAGAGGCGACCTAAATGGGTTCCTGTACTACCCCAGACTGAACTAGTCCCTCGCTCCTTTCACCACCAGCAGACTTTGACTATGTTAAGAGAGAAGGAATTAGTAAATCTATTTGTTAGGCAGAAATCTGATATATTTTTGCCATGGCTATATTATCTAGTCATCTCTGCTCCAAACACTGCACTCGGTGTGTTTAATGCCATCTCTATGAACTGCAGTTTGTGAATTCTTTATCTATTAACAATGTTCCTTTTCCACTTGTTACAGCTGTTCAAATCTTTGCACTATGTATGTATAGGTTCACACTATATGAAAGGGAGCTGATTTTCTTTTTTTACTTAATATGTAATTCTTGTGTATTAGGCTTTGTAACTGTATTATGACAATGTGGAGGTTTTCTCTCCAGGTCTCCACAGAAAATGGGAGGTTATCCAGGATGAATTTTCTTGGTAAACAAATGTCAAGTAAATAAATAAATAGCCTGTATTTCTATCTGCATTGCTAGTTCTACCACAAGTACACACTACACAATTCACACCTGTAAATACACGTGAAGTCCCTGTTGTGTAATTATTTTTACAGATTTTATGTTTGTACTATTTATGGTGTGCCATCTTTCAAAGTAATTAATTTAGTACTATAAAGTAATTTATATGCATCACTTTATAGAAGTCCATGATTGATGTGTATAATAAACCACTTTTTTTTTTTTTTTTAATCATGCTCTTTCTGTAATTATACACACACAGACATGCACAAAATCCTAGTCATACTGATACACATATGCATAATTTTGGAGCCTTAACAACTCATCTAGCCGCAGTATACATTTGAAATGTTGGAGGAAATCATATTCTTTCTAGATATTTTGCACCTGGATGTTCCTTGGTAACTGATCAAAGATAATTAAAAGGATTTTCTGCCACTGTTAGTAAGACATTTTTACACTGACACAAGATAATGAGATGTAACAATTACAGTAAACAATAAAGGTTACATTTTTATCTAGATGTTTCCCTTTTTCTTTTGCTATTGGAGATAGCAGAATGTCAGTTCCCATAGTCATGTTCACTGCATGACATTTAAAATTCAGTCATAAGACAACATGACATCAGAAAAGTATCTCCCGGTGACACTGAATCAAAGGCGTTGTGGAAAGTACTGACATATGTTTCCTTTGGTGCATTGGCTGTAATTCAAGTACCATCTGCTTTAGTCAGCTATGGTACATTAACAACAAATTATGAGCCACTGCATTTATTTGTTTTGACACTGTGTGATATTTACCCAAAATAAAATAATACTTCAATTGATTCATTTACTAATTTGTATGCCGACCTTAAAACAAATATTGCTACCAGGAGGTACTTCACGGTCAAGCCTACCTCTGCACAGAGACACATGATGTATACCAATTGACTATATGATTTATAGTTTAGTTCTTTGTCATTTCAGTAGGTGACTGTGATGGAGAAATGTGTAGAATAGTTATAACTGAGGGTGGAGTAAATCTGCACTACAAGTGTGGGCAGAACAGCTCAAATTATTAACTTTATATGAATTGAAGGTATGTTTATGATATATACTACATCTAATTGTATAGAAGAACTTTAATAGGTTCATAAATATGTACTACATGGTTTACTATGGTTTGTGTGAAGGACAGTCTGTCGGCAGCACTGCTGCTGAAAATCAGAATGTCGTACACACAACATAACTGGATGGGATAGTCGAACGCACTTATGCAAATGCAGTAATGCATTCGCATAAATGTATTTGACTATCTGCACGGAGATCGTGGTATAGTGGGGATTGGAAATTCATCCATATCCCCACTGTAGTGCGATCTCGGAGTTAGAATTTATTAGTAGCGGGGGGTGTGGGGGGTGCACCACAAAACATATGTCATATAGGAGTCTGATTTACATCAGCTCCTATACAGCTTTCATATGATGGTTTCAGCCACAATGTCGACTCAAATGTGTCGATCATTTGGGTCGACATTGTAGCCAGTCAGAATGTTTGTGTTCGGGTTTACTTTTCGTTGTTTTGTTCGAACAAACAATAGTAAACCGTACTACATAATCAGTTTACAGGCTACTAATACACTAGGCAATAGATTACATTTAAAAGTTTCCTTCACCATTAAGGAGAACAATGCAAGATCAAATACTGTAGAATTTGAGGCTGTCCATTTAATTGTCTAGGCTCACACCGGAGGCTGGCAAGGGGTACTACTCTGTTTTACATGCAATAGAAGTTTGCTCCAGAGGTGGGAGATATATTAGAAGGTGACTGTATAATATCAATGTCTCATACTTATTAGGTGATGAAGGTTTAGTTCCTTTAACTTGGTATTTGAGTAATTGGTTCTACAAAGGAATATGAGGTCAAGGATAGCTGGATCATTCATGGATCAAAAGGCAAGGCACAGATCTTCATGGAGAAGTCTATAAGAGTATAATAAGTCTATAATAAAGATATAGCGGTGCCAGTCTGTCCAGATAATTGAGGGTCTTGTGTCCATGGATCTTTTTATTTAGGAATCTTTTAAGTCTCTTAAATTGAATGGTATGTTTAGACAAATACTTATCAGAAGAGATATATTTAATAATGAATTTGAAGAGATGTCAATCAAGTTAAATTAAGACTTCTCTGCATATAGAGGAGATCTATTTAGCTCCTCCTCTTTCCAAAAATAAGTCTTTCTGAGCTGCTGTGAGGATGCGCTGGTCAAAAGATAAGGAATTATTGACAAGAATGCTTAAATCCCATAAGACAATGTCTGATAGCAGAGCTCTGTCAGCTGTAATGTATATATGGGCATGTTTATTTTACCAAATGAACTAGACTACATTTTTTCACATTTTATTTTAGACCTTGTCCTTGCAACATTGTTAAAGTAGTCTAACCTGTGTTGGAGCAATTGTGAGTCAGTGAAATAGTGAATAATAATAGCCAATTTATTGTCATCTACAAAGTTAGATAACCATAGGGCAGGAATTTTGGCCTGAATGTCTGAGAAATATTAACCAGATAGGGGAGGCGCAATACTGAGCCCTCTGGCACACCACTGGTACCTATTTTTTTTTTTTTTTTTTGTCTTTCAGTAGTAGCAGCTGCAACTCTAGCCACATGGATTCTCTCAGGCAATCAGTTAGCTAGCTATCAGATGTTATATTGATTTATATTCAGATTTACAAGTCTGATAGTACCTTCAAGTAAATAGTGACAAAAGTGTTGACCAGGTACAGCTATGCTAGAATGTACTGCATAATCACTGCCCACTATTTGGTGAAGTTACAAAAGAAATTTTGGAAGTTAAAGAATCAGGACCTGTCTTTGAAAAAAACTGAGAAGGTCTGGAATTAAGAGATTTTAAATATCCAGATTAAGTAATTCTGAGACCATATATTCAATATCTTTACACATGAGAGCAGTGAGACTAATGGGTCTATATTTAAATATCCAGATTAATTATGAGACAATGCATTCGACATCTTTACATATGAGATTAGTGAGACTAATGGATCTGTAGTTACCAGGTTAGGGGTTGGGATACCCTTATGTCACAGGATTATAATTGCTGTTTTACAGGCTTCAGAAATATAACCCCTGGAGAGGCTTAGATTAAGGAGGTTAAATTGGGGCTCAGTATATAATAGAGTATGTTGTTCAGGCTTGCTAATGAAGAGTTCTTATCTTTTAAGAGGGCCAAGAGGACATGTTCCTTAGTAATTATAAGTGGTGGTTAGGAAAGCTATTGGATATTAACAATTTCCTTTAGGTCTGGGTGCATAGTATTATAATGGAGTAGCTCAAATTGTCGGTGTTTGTTCTGAACATTCTGACATAATTACGTAAAGATGTGCAAGTACTTTTGTTTTTAGTGGCGTTTATATCTGGCTTTGAGCTTTGTAATGGTTCCCTTAAACTTTTTAACTAATTTGCTTAAGGGCGCTGTTAAGATATGTTGCATGAAACTTCTTTTAAACTAATTACTACCTTTCTGAAATATCTTTGTTTTACAGTCAGTTTTACTTCTAGTTCCTAGTTAAAGATTTTAGTATGTTCTTTAGATTTTTCTTCTTTTAGTTA
Organism: Protopterus annectens; assembly: GCF_019279795.1. Lineage (NCBI taxonomy): Eukaryota > Metazoa > Chordata > Ceratodontiformes > Protopteridae > Protopterus > Protopterus annectens. The sequence goes on from NC_056750.1 coordinate 276,510,617, forward strand.
TACTGTTTACTCATTATTTCTCTATAACCACATCTGGAAAATTATGTTATAGTAGATACTGGACAATGACTTAACATTCAACTACAAACCATTCTAGGTAAGTATAAAATGTACTTCTTCAGAAAAAACACTTCATACTTGCATTGTGGTTTCACTCCTACATCATCATCATCTGTCTTCCTGGAAAGTAAGAAACTAGAACAGATGCATTTAGCATAAAACTGCAGTGCCCTATACATTAATTTAGGTAGTGAGGCATTGTGGGTTCAGTTTTTCATAATGTCATGGCAGGGGTTTTCAGCTCAATGAAAGCTTTCATTGACCATTCTTTATCAATGAAATAAAATGCAAAAACAACACACTTTTTATGCAGTGTAACGTGCTGCATTTTTAAATTTTGCTAAACATTTGTTGCAAGTAAATCCACAAGTACTACCACCAAAATACAAAGTATAACAACAGCAACTGAAGAAACAGTCCTTGGTTCTGAGAACTGTTTCTTTAGTTGCTGCTGTTATTCTTCATAAAACATTTGTTGCAGCTAGAGACTGCCTTATAAATACAACTATTTAACTGGGAGTAGGTTTGGAGGCATAGATGGCAGCTTTAGAAAGGGGATACATTAGAGGAGGATATCACATGAATATGTTTACTTCATTAAATAGCTGAAGAAGGTTTTCTTTCTTGAAGTGTCCAAAGACAGAAGTATTTGCAAGGGAAGTACCACAAGTATTAAAGAAAAGTGATGGTCAGGTAAGGGAAGGTGATAAATATGGAGGCGTGCAAGAAGTTGCCATATTTGTGAGGAGAAGATCATGGGTACTTTGTCACTATGAGTTAGCATTTATATTGTCAAGGAAGCATTAAAGATGACAACCATGGGTAGAGCAGTCAGCCAGATTATTGATGGATGGTTGAAGTCCCTGAGGAAACAGATGTTAAGTTCTAATGGGGATTTTAGCTAAGGTGTTAAGATAGATATCATGTTCAGAAGACATAGACAGTGTTCTTTGGCTAACTATGAATGTGTAGATCATTTTGAGGTGATTGGGACATCTAGAAATTCAAATCTGATACCCCATCAGTCTTGAGATGATGATAGCCCTGACAAATACTTATACCTCCATGCAGTTTTCAGTAGGTCTGTAGACATGATGGGTACTAAACAAAGGAACAGATTAAATTACTTCATTGCTTTGAACCCACACCTTTGTAAGTACACTGACATGATGGTGTTTAAGTTGCAGGGGGGGGGCCTCAGAATTTGGCATGCATCCATCTGTCTGTCTGTATATCTATCTGCTTTTGCAATGCTTCCTGCCATTAAGTACAGCCACTTTAAAATGTTCTGAATTAAAATTTATTGGGTTAAAATATTGAACAAAGGTAGACTATCTAAAAACTGCACTATGGGAGCAGCAAAGTTTTTAGCCGGAATGAGAAAACGTCAGAGGAGATGCAGGCCATCCCTGAGAAAGTAGGGAGGCTTGCCAGTCATCATAACTCATGACACATTATATCTATCAGAATTATACAAGCTATATGAAATTATTTAAGCCAATTATATTCTCTTTGAATCCCAGTGTTGTTCTTGGTGATAGCAAAATACCGCTTAAAGACTGTGTAATTCTTGCCTCATACACATGCATAGTAAGCTCAGTTATATCCTATTGCATGTCCCTATGGCTGCAAATCCTTAGCTCACCTCCCCAGCCGCCACTACATATGGACTACTATGAAGTCATAACTATATTTGCCGGGATCTTGGTTGTAGAAAAGTAGGTACCTATAACCCTGCTCCTATCCAGCCTTATGAGAGTGATATCTGTATGCCTGAAAATAGTGTCCCCTATTACTAAGGCATTACCATGATGAATGGAGTCTGCACTGCTGTGACGGTTAGAGCAATGTGGACTGGCTATACATATTTAAAGTATAAGTGCTATTTTGAGTATAAACAGTTGATTGTAAAGAATGTATCTAGATAAACCTCGTGCAATAGCTTGAAGCACTTGGCCAGCTACTGTGTATCCCCATGCTGAGCTAATAAGTAAAATAATAGACAAAAAAAGGATAGAGGCAATGAGTGAAACAGAAACAAATATTAGGATAAATGGAGTTTGTTAGTGAATAAGAAAAGTGCACAGAGATAAATGTTGCAAATACCTGATGCAGAAAGATGGGGAAGAAATTACTGAAAGCATACAATGTAAGAAGACAGATGTAGCATGAGAAAAGGAAGCAAAAATAATGAAAAGGGCTGGAAATAAAAGAAAAATTACGACGACAATGAACATAAGAAGACATAAACAGCAGCGATGACAAAGGCTGGGGATAAATAAGTTTATCTGACCAGAGCTTAGTCAACATGGAAATCTGTCACATTTACTGAAATCAGAATGTTATCTACTAGTAGGAGTTATTGTCCACAAGATCATGCAGCTTTGAGGGTAGGGAATTCTCTGTTTCAGTTCCATAGTTCTTCAGCCTTGGAGTTAATTTATTCAGTAATGGGCAGTATACTTGGCTTGGTTTCCTTGCAAAAATGCATTGTTTTATTGTTTAAATTAACATTTTTTTCATTATCAACAGTGTTTTTTTCTCTGTCTATAACTTCAAAAAATTGTTGAATCATACAAGTGGCTAAAAAGATAGGTAATGGTGGCAAACTGTCATGAAAAAGCAGGGAATACAAAATAAATATTTTTTCTAAATGTTTTTATTAAGATTTATAGTACAATAAAATATAACATTATCACTTGTATAGACATTGAAAAGATAAAAAAAAAAAATAAAAACAACTGTTTACATTGTGTCTTGATAAGGTAAAAAGACTAAAAACTTTAAGTAGTATATGAAGTTATCTTCCATTCGACTTGATCAATGTTTAATTATTTAACAGTTGCTCAAGTTTCATCCACAAATTATAAGAAGTGGTTGTTTTTGAAGTTCTTTCTTTGTCAATAGTTCTAGATGACATACTTCAGTTGCAATATTAAAAAATTGTTTTGTTGATGGGGTCGAATCACTTTTCCAGTTTGTAGTAATCACTTTTCCTACAATTGACAGGAGACTCCAAAGAGGAGGAAGATTTCTTATTTTACCCACAATGGAATTGGAGTTTTAAATAAGATTAATGATTTATTCAGTTCAAAATTATCAGAGAATAAAGCCTGTAAAAAAGAATTGTTATTAATCTAAAATGGTTTTATTATATTACATTCATATATCTTGTACTGCCACCATGGGTGTTCGACTTACATCTCCAACATCCAACCTTTTTTATTCACTAGCTCAATTTTGTATGGTGTAATGAATGCTTTATGCATACTTTTCCAAGAAAATAGCTTCCATTTTAAGGATCAAGTGGTTTGTTTAGAGGATTACAGCATCCTTTTTTTTCATCTTGATTTGGATGGATTTGAAATAATCCCAATAACTTTCCTTGAAGTATTCCGAATTATTTTAATTGTCTTATAGATTTTAGATAGAAGTCCTTTTTCTGTAATATTTTGATGCATCAAAAGAGTTTTGAGGTCTATAAATTTTGGGACTGATTTTTTTTTTTATTGATTGCATTAAATTTACTCTCTTCTCTGTTGATTATCTTCAATTTTGAATATCTAACCACATTTCATTACCTAAAAAAAATTCTAACATGAAGTCCATAGAATGTTTCTTTTATCTGTCCATCAACTGATGCCAAAATAATAGATTTTTACTGTAAAAGCAGACATTGCAAGTTATATTAAAAGTGTTTAAATTATTTTATGTATAAGCTATAGATAATATTAAGAATAGCCAAGCTTTATATTCTCTCTCTCTATAGATATGTGTGTGTGTGTGTGTGTGTGTGTGTGTGTGTGTGTGTATGTCTATATATATATATATATATATATATACACACACACATACTTTCTAAAATCAACCAGTGTCATGGAGATGTAAAAATAATGCATTAGTTGGTTTTGAGGCAGTTATTGTTAAATATCTTATTATAATGTGCATATTTTAGATGGTTAGCTTTTAAAACACTCTCCTGTATTTGTTTATTTCCATTTGGTAGTGTAATTATTTGATCATAAAGTAATAAAGTAATTGTCTTCATAATTGTGGATAAAGAATATAATTCTAGATCAGGAAAGCCTATTCCCCATAATTCCAACTTTTTAAATGTTGACCAAGAGCCACTCTAGGTTTGTTAGGGTACCAAACAAATCTAAGCATTAAAGTATTAAATTCTGTGATGTACTACTTTGGTGTGGGAAGTGCTGGTGATTGTATTATATATAATAATTTGGCAGTATTATCATTTTTATTATTGATTTAGTCTCTCTTCAAAGGTAAATAAGAATATGTTCCATTTATTTATACGTTTTTTAAATATTTTCTAAACTATTCCTATAATTATATTTATTATGTCTTTAATGTTTTTAGTGAGAAATGTTTTGTTTTATCTTGCTTGTGCAATATATTTAGAAAATCCTTCGTCCATGTCATGTATATTAGAATTTATACACAGAATTCTTGTTTTGTTTTCATTAAACCCGAGTCCAGATTTAGACGGAAATATTTCTATAGCCTCAAATAAGGAATTGAGTGAATTTTTGTTATCTTTCAATGTTAGAAGTACATCATCAGCAAACAGAAGTATTTTTGAATTTAAATTGTTGTTTATTTGCATTCCTTTTATCTGTTTTTGATCTTATGTAATTTGCAAATGGTTGCATTACCAAAGTGAAAAGTAAAGGTGAGAATGGACATCTTTGCTTTGTTCTTTTAGTAATTATACTTGATTCCAAGACATAAGAACGTATTTTATCATATGATAAGGAATTTTAATATAGAATATTTATAAGCTGCAGAAAAACCCTTTCAAATTTTGCATTCTTCCAAGACCAATAGTAGATATTTCAAATTAACTGTATTAAAATCCCTTAATCGTGGAAGAAACTGTAAAGTTCTAGCTACTAAGATAGGCATTAATATATTGTAATCAATATTTAATAATGATATTGGTCTGTAAGAGGAGCATTCTACTGCTTTTTATCTGCATTTAAGTTTGAAGATATAAGCATGCATTTCCAGGAAGGTGGAACTGTTAATGAATCTTTTACTAATTGAAAAACATGGAATAAGATATTGAACTCTTCCTTAGGCATGAGCTTGAGGAGTTCTGATATGATTCCATAGTTACCTGGAGCTTTATTAGATTTTAATTTATTAATTTGTTTTTTGAGTTCTAACATTAATATGGGTCTGATAATTTTAATTGCTTATATGTTATTCTATTTGTAGTGTATTTCCTAATGAAGACTTTGATTAAATCTTGTGAATCCAATACTGGGTTAATTTTATTAATTTTGCTAAAATAAGTTCTACACTCTCTTCAGACATCTTCTATTGCAGTGACTATTTTCTTTTTATCAAGTGAGTATAATTCCATGATGTAATTTGTTTTAGCTATCATTTTTGTTTTGGATGCTATTTTACACATTGGCGTAGAATTTATAGAGTGGTATGTTAGTTTTATCTTTTCTAAATTTAATTTTAAGGTTTAGGATTTTTATGTATTTGCTTTATAGTTTAATAATGTTTTATTGAGATGATATTGCTGTTTTGACTCTCTAGTTTTAATTTATCAGTTCTCCTTTGTATTTCAAGTAGTTCCTTATCCCATTTTTTTTTATTTCATGCATATCAGTTTATGATTTTACCATTTAAGTAGGATTTTAAAGCATCCCATATATAAATGTCAAATGCATCTTTAGTATTAAATGCAATCAATGTTCGCATCACCTTATGAAAAAAATCTTTGAAATCTTTTAGGTTGGTTATATATGCTGGTATTCAGTTAATGTGAACATTTTTATTATGTTTTAAAAGTATTTAAAATGTTATGGTATGATCAGAAAGCAGACATGTGACTAAACTTTATATAGAATAGTAATCAAATCATTGGAAACATAGACTATATCCGTTCTGGATTGTGTTCCATAACTATTTAAAAAATGCATGAAAAATAGTGAATCCGAGACTGCATATTCATTAATGTCTTTGATATTAAATAACTCAGTGAAATTTATGATAAAGCGAAGAAACAAGACAAACTAAGAGAAATCAGTGAAATGTATTAAAGCTTTGGCTGTGGCTAATATTGTACATTTCTCTGTTGTATTAGTATCTTTTTCATTTAATATACATTTAAAAATCTCCTGCCAAAATGATGCTACCTTTTGATAAATCTGATCAAGATGTAGTTTAACTGTTTTAACACCTATACCAGGTATCCAATAAATATTTAATTAAAATATAAATATTCCCATTAATTTCTAAAGTGACTAAACAAAACCTACATTTATCATCTCTAAGTATTTAATATATTTGGTACTACACTTCTTCTTTTCTGATCATAATGTCATCATGACGTGAACCAGCTGTAATAGTATAGTGTTTGTTGTTAATAAATGACACATATAGGCTTAATAATTGTGTTTCTTGAATGAATATGACCTGAGAAGAGTAGTTTTAAATATTTGTTAAAACTACCTCTTTGCAACCATTGTTTTATTGATTAATGTTAATATAAATACCCTTTAAACACTTTGATTAAACAGTTTGAAACATCATATAACAACAATATGTGTACAACACTTGAATAATGCATGTTAATATATATAAGTTGATAGGATGTAGCATTAATGGATGTAAATTGGATATGCATACTTGTAGACACCTAATAAAAGTTAAGTGTTACATAGTGTTAAACATAAAATTAGTTTAACTTTCATTCCCCACATGAAGTATAACACTCCTGACATAGATAGTGACTCTATCTAAGTCATACTATCCAACAATAGAAGCAGACTTCTGATCTACTATTCCATAAATGTATTTAAATAAAAATAAAAGAAATAAGAAAATAAGATGAAGAAAAAAATGTTACTTATTTTAAAAAAATTCTCAGTATACATGTTTCTTTAAATTAAATGGATTAAGCAATATATGTTTCTATTATGTATAGTATTTATAATAGTGTATTATCTGTATATAAATGAGTTCCACTTACCTCATTATTTAACAATAATGTAACCTTTTATACATAACTGGAATGTAGTTTCTGTGCAAATAAAACATAATGGCAGTAGGTTGCATCTGGATATTCAAGACTTGTCTATACCAGGCTTTATTGTGAATTATTAAATCTGTGTCATGTCTGCTTTGATGTGACTTCCATAGTACCAGACAATCATTTATGTTTTCCCATAGAGACTGTAATGTATACATTCTGCAACCCTAAAGAATACAAAGCAAAAAAAAAAAAAAGATCAACAGTGTTCTTAATTTGATTATTTTTGCAGTCAGTGTACGTTTCATAAACTACCTACATAATCAATCTGCACATATTTCTCATTTGCACAAATTGGGGACACAAAAAACTGGAGATGGTTAAAAAAACAGATTATATCTTTTTGTCACTATATCATCAGCATTCTTTTTTTCTCTTTCCCCCCTTCTTAAGTTTGCAAGATACAGTATTCAATGTCTGTCCTACCCACTCAACCCAAGCCGACTCATCAAACCACTGAAAACCCATGCAAAGTCCCGATAGCACAATACTATGCTCTTGATTAAGGTGCTGATTGTTAGAAGAAACTGCCATGTGCTTAACTTAAACACCCCTAATAAGTACCTGCTAAGGCCCCTCATGGCTAAACCCTAGTCACAACTAAAAGAAATAGGACCTGGCCAACTTCTGCACAACATGCCTTGCTTAAACCCTTAATCTCCCACATAGCAAAGCACCCTGCTCCCACAATATACCCAAAGTACCCCATACCTGAAATGCTTCCAGCAACCCTACCTATCAAATTCCTTAAGAGTAAAGAAATGGTTCTTGTGGTACTCCTAAACCCTAACCTAGTATGCAACATCACCGATAGCTACCACTCCATATGAACCATAATAGTTTCACCAGATCAGATCATGGGCCCTCTACTAACATAGTGACCTGCACAGATGCCTGTAAATGCACCCCAAAACTCCACCCAAATCTGACATGCCTAACTGCGTACTTACCATGTTAAAATTACCGGAAACCTTGTTACCCGATGATCCCAAAAGCAACCCAACCTCAACTGCTAAATCCATCCCACCCATGTTCTATCCCAAAATTCCCTTTAACTGCTAACTAAACAATGCTGTACCATGCCTCTAATTTACCTTGAGCATCCCTGAAGCCACATTAATCTTAATCTATACACACTTACAAGCCTGAATTAGTACCTAGAATCATTTCATTACCTGCAACCTCACTGCTTTCCAAGCCAGTGTCCAGAACTTCCAACAGCAGCATCCTCTGTCCTATCACTTCCTCAGACCCACCAGTCTGTGCTGAACTGTCTGTGACTGCCATTGCAAAAAACTCCAACTGGTGAAAGATCCATCATAGCACTGCCATCTGCAAAGAAAAATTAAATGCAAGTCATATGAAACAGCAAAATTCTACCAGAAACTAGCCCCTTTCATCTACCTCCCCAACTGTCGTCCAGCTTCACCATACACAACTCAAACAACTAAACTCCCTCTCTGACAGTCCAACTCATAACCTATGAAATACACTCAAAACCCCCCCTCTAATTTTATCAACTTCTGAGCACAAGGAAATAAGTTTATATGATATGTTCAGAACTAGTTCAAAATGATGTGAAGATTACTGATCCTACAGACATTGCCAACATACTGGCTGACAGGTTCAGTGCAAACTTCTCCCTCCCCCCCAAAAGGAGAGATATCTATACCAAGCGATTGCAGCCCCCCAAACATCTCCAACGCCCAAGTGAGAACTGCTCTCTCCAAAGCAAAAAACACAGCATCCATGGGACCTGATGGTGTCCCCGGCTGTGTGCTCCACGAACTCAACGAGGAATTAAACCCACAGCTAGGACAGCTGTTTAATCATAGTCTTACCTCTGGATATGTACCCAGGGAGTGGCGCACTGCAATTGTGGTCCCACTTTACAAAGGCGGTGCCTCCACCGACCCTGGAAATTACCGGCCCATTAGCTTGACAAGCCTTATCTGTAAAGCCATGGAGAGGATCATAATGGACCTCATAAATAAAGACATAGGGAATTTGCAGACTTTGGATCCATCCCAGTTTGGCTTTGTCAAAGGCAGATCATGCCTTCTAAACTTGGTTGACTTTTTCGAAACAGTCACCAAAGCCATTGATGAGGGAAAGGCAGTCCATACAGCCTACCTCGATCTGGCGAAGGCCTTCGATACAATACCCCACTCGGGTATCATTGAAAAACTCATCAGCTTAAATGTTAACCCATACATCACAAGATGGGTTGCAAACTGGCTGAGTGACAGAACTCACAGGGTCAGAGTTGCTGGCGCCATGTCAGACTCAAAGCCTGTCACAAGTGGTGTACCACAGGGCTCAGTCCTGGGCCCACTCTTGTTTGGCATCTACTTTTCCAAGTACAAGCAAACACAGGAGGGTTATGGCTGACAAAGTTTGCAGATGACTGCAAACTGGGCCATAGTAGAAAACACATCTGACACAGATATCCTTCAGAAGGGTCTCACAGAAATGGATAACTGGTGCCAGAGCCATGGCCTAAAGTTAAATGCCAAAAAATGCATAGTCATACCCTTCGGGAAAAACAAGGTTACCCCTAGCTACCAAATAGGTGGCAATCCACTGAGCACAGAAGAAGTTATCAGGGACCTGGGGACCCAAGTTGATAGTAGTCTGTCATTCGACACCCATGTAGCCAAAGTAGTTAGGAAGACCTTCTACATTGCCCACCTTATCATGAAGGGATTCTCATCTAGATCAAGGGAGGTCATAGTCTCCCTATACTCATCACTCATCAGACCAATGATTGAGTACAATGCCCCATTCGGAATGTATCTAACCCGACACCTGCAGCAGCTTGAGAGGCCACAAAAGTTCCTCACCAAAAGGATAAAGGGTCTCAAACATCTGTCCTATGCTGCCCGACTGAAAGAACTTCAACTCTATTCAGTCGCTTACCGCCTGCTCAGAGGTGACCTTTGCCTAACATACAAGGCCATGTCAAACCCAGATTTGATGAATATGCTTCACCTCAAAAAATCTAGATCCGTCAGAGCCACAAGGGCGGGAGACTTAAACCTTGACACGGCTATTAATAGGACGTGCTGGAGGGATAGATTCATCACCCAAAGACTCCCTATGCTGTGGAACAAAATCCCGGTATATGTGAGGCAGAGCACCTCGCTGGCCTTGTTCAAGAGAAATCTTGACCAATGGATGGGAGATCGCAGATATACCCCAGGGATTACCTCAGTGTCACTGCTCGACAGAGGCACAGCAAAATAATGGGTATAGTTCCCCATACTAAAGGGGTGGCGTAAGCCACAAAACTATGGGCTAGGCTTGTAAATGCCCTCGGGCAGATAGCCTAGTATGAACCTATGAACCTATGTAGTCCCCCCCATCCCCCTTAGCGACTGAAAGAGTTAACTGATAACATATCGATTGTGTCATCACCATAAAATATTAAATAACTGAAGTGAGCACCATTCTGCTCCCCCTCCCGAGCTATCCCCCCAACCATGGTCACCCCACTGACATCACCATGACTGTCTTAAAACCCACCCACGCCATGCTGCCCTGGCTCACTGATCATTCCTCTACCCCTGCCACAATAAAGGCTAGAACAAAGAAACAGTCCATGAGTCGAGTCTCCTGCTATGAGCTGTCCATCACAGTAGGCAACAGCTCCATGCCTGTAACAATGCGGTGACATGAACTTTATGAAGAAAGAAAAACTGCATGATGTAGCTTCTACTGCCGAGCATGGCATGTTGGAGATGCCTAGGGATGGACTAACTCTGCAGAATCACCCCATGTGGTCAGCTTCTGAAAGAGAAAACAAAATTAAAATTGAATAATCTAACCTACATGAACACACATAGCAAGTTAACTCCAAAATATGATTACTTGCCCAGCTACACTTGACTAAATCCCTTAAGACCCTCCCTTATCTCATTTCCTCCCAATCATCCCTCCCTCCATTTAACCCTTCCACCTTCCCAGCCCACTTAGTTCCCACTAATATCAAGCTAAGCCCTCTTGAAGATGTCCCGGGACAACTTGGTTTCGTGCAAACCTCATTTATCTAATGAGAAAGCACAAAGTGCACAAACCTGTGTAGTAGTGTAGCACCCATATCCAGGTCTGCTCAGAAGTGGGTACGTTTCTTATGTTCAGTAGGGTAAACAGGCATGGAAAGAAGCAATGGCTACCAGGTATGCAAATTCCTGTGTAACATCATATACACAGTGGTTATACTTCTTGCATATTTATACAATTGAACACCACATATTCCATCTGTCATTAAATGGGTGCTCAAAGATTTATTAATTCCTTACAAGACAGATAACATTGATGAACACATAACTTCATAAATTAATACAGATACAAGTTAATTTTGTAACAAAAGCAGTTAACTGTATGGGTTCAGTTACAGAAATAATAAAGTTAAAGCTAAATATTAACTGTCTGTAGAAGGAAGTGCACAAATCTACTCTTCTTATTAAGGTTCAGTAACTATGTTCCTGTGTATCATTTACTACATTTGTTATTGCTTTGGAGTGACTTCATTGCCTTACTGAGTGGTTTACTCTGCTCAGACCAGTGTACATCTGTGTCTTTAATTTCATTCCTCTGACACAGTCACAATGCAGAGCAAAAATAATATGCTCTTTACTAGCTGATTATACCTGTAGATTATTTGTCTTGATAGATTATATGACACTGTTGAGTGAATAGAACAAGTCCTCGCTTCTCTTTTCCAGTTAATTAATGATGTAACTTTATAATTTCAAAGAGTTGCCTATAATAAGTGGTTATAAACTGGGGTTATTAAAAACAGAGATGTATATCAATGAGTGTGTTGCATATACTTAGGCTTGGGAGTCACTACAGCGGTCTAAAGTACTACTATTGTTTTTCTTTTTGATTGTTTTCATATGATACTTGTAATATAGAAAGGTCTGTAAATATAATTGCATATTCTTCCTCTGAGGTATAATACAGGACTGCTTAAAATAAAAATACATGACCGCAATACAGAAAAAGCAGCTATCACATGTTGTATGTTAAATGTCATTCATAGATATATTTTTTTTTTTCAAAAAGCAAAATTTGTGTATAATTGCAGATATATCTTTCAACTGTGCAGATTTTCACAAAATGTCCAGATCCCTGCTCTATGCTCTTAGCTCTTTTCTCAGAAGATTGTATTTTCTTTTAACAAATCAGTGGCCAATCATTAGATTGAGGTTAGAAACAATGCCAAAGATTCATGTTTATGACTTCATAGCTCCCAAAAATCTTTGCCAGTGGAAAACCTGTATCTCTATCAGCCTTCAAAAAGTCCCCACCCCCCTTTTTTCCTTCCACTTTTCTTTCTATTTCTTCAAGAGCTGTGTTTAAAAAGCTGTCCTTTTTTGAGCTCTTGTTCTAGCTCTATTCATATTTTTTTCTTCCCTTATCCCCTAGTTATCCCAATCCAAGAGGTTGAGAGATACATCTACAAATCAATAAACAGGTCCCTACACTGCATTGCAAAATGCCTGCCACCTAAGGAAAGCAAGATGGCGTGAACAGCAGCTTTACTGTTCAAGTTAACAGGAATCTGTAGTAGACCCTCCCCTGCTCTCCCACATATAGCACATACACCAACAGTCTCTCACAAGTAAAGTCATGGCAGAGGCAATACCCCTCTTGTAACATAAGAGTATCCAAAAAGTGCCTATCATAAAGAAAATCAACTCGAACTAATTTTTATGTGCTAAAAACAGCCATTCTGGCTGTTTCAATGTACACTCTTTACATCATGTATTACTGATATGAATGTTCTTGTCAGCACACACACGAATATTCAGTGATTTAACTACGTCATCAGCAAATCTCAAGGGGGAAGGAGGGATTTGAATGGGACTTGCTGCTACGTATCTTTTAAGGCACTCTAGGAACACTAGCCCACAAAACTTCAAACTCAGAAGGATCTGATCTAATATCTCAAAAATTGTTATTGTCCACAAGTTAACTGCACACCCATATGCAAGTGTGAGAGCCAGCCTCAATGCTGCAGAGTTTGAATTTGTGGTGAGTTGAGTGTTCCCAGAGTTTGACATGAGAAAAAAAGCTTTGACAATCATACAACTTTACTTGAGTTCAGCACAACCCAAATCACTGATTATTCATATCTACAAAGTGCAGATTCTGAAACCTGCTGCCACCTCTCAATTATTTGAACAGAAAACAAAGCATATTGCTATTAATCAGCTGCACATACAGATATGAAAAGTCCAAGGCACAATGAACTGCATCCCAAATCAATCATCATTTCCATCACATCCATGAAATAAGCATACAAATAGTGTGCAAAATACCCATATCTCCCAAACACATGAAAATAGGACCCATGGCACCTGAGCCTCACAATCCCTTTCAAAATCCAGCTGGACAAGCTACCAGGGAAACAATACATAACTAGGCATTTATCTAATCACAATATTTATTACCAGATTGCATTAATATCAGGAACACCAACTTGTCATGATACTATCAGAAAAGATTAACTCAAATAGGAGACTATATTGACTTCTTTTAAAGGGCGCTGAATACTATTAGTGTTGCAATACCATATGTCTCCCATTCCTGGTAATTAAATTACTGTATTAACAACCAAACCCCATTAACATTTTTAATATACTGTTATGTATGATTGTTTATTTATTGAATTATTTCAGAACTTAGTTATGCTATATTAAATAAGCTTATGGTTATTATTTTAAAACGAATCCTATGACAAGTATTTGCTATATTAATTCTAGTTATTAGTGCATATGTATTGAAGAACTGAAGTATTTTTCATCTTAATCATGAGCAACTATTGATATGTTATGTAAAAAAGAAAGCAAAACAAAATAAACATTGAAATAGAGATTGATATATGTAAATAAGTAACAATAAGAAGTAAACATGGTTACCTTTTTGGTGTTTAGATCCATATTTCTTTTTTGTGGTAAAAAGGATTTGGAATGAAATATGGACAATACTCATGTAGAAGTATGCATTAAACAGCCTATCAGAAATAATAATAGGTTGTTTAAACAGTCATTTTTCTTTCAATTTCTTTTTTTTTTTTTTTTTTCTCATTTGTTTTCCATCTTTTTTTCTGCCACTCTTTTTAGGGAACTGTTATTCCAGTCCATGGCTTTTACTTGTTCACTTATATTTTTTGTTTTCAAGAAATACAATGCTGAATCCAAGTCTTCAAATACTCTTGTCCCATCTGGAAGAAATATTTTGAGTATAGCAGGGAAAAGTAAATTAACCTTTATTTGTTTTCTCTTGAGCTCCTTAATTAATGGTAGGAAACATTTCCAGTGATATCACTGTGGAGGAGCAATCATTATCAACCCTTATCAATTTCCCTTCATGTTTGATGGGAAGTTTTAACCAAACTGTCTTGAGCATCAACTCCTTGTCTTGTGAAGAGAAAAACTTTACAACAGTAGATCTCATTGACTAATTATTTTCATAAAAAAATAGCAGACAAAAAATAGCACACATAGATCTATGAGATATCTTGATACCATATGAAATTGCTTTAGGCAGGTCAAGCATGTCAGGAAGCCAGGATGTTAAAAAGCTTGTCTTGTTGGTCCCTTCTTTTTTCTCAGGTAAGCCAAAAATGTGGATATTGTTCCTGTGAGATCTGTTCTCTAAATCCTCTATTTTATTCAATAATAAGGTATTTTATTTTAGTACGAACACAGTGTTTTCTTCTTCCGATAGTCTCTTTTCTACATCATTTAAAGCTTTTTCTATTCCTGAAATCTATACTTTCTGTTTATTTAAGAGACTCTTGAATTTGTTCCATTTGCTTAGTGTACCTCTCTTTAAAATTATCCAAATTATTGTCTATTTTGTTCATTATCAGATACAGTTCCTGTATATTTGTCAAAACTATTTGGAATGCCTTCTTCAGAGAGGTATTTTGAGTGTTTTGATATGACTTATTCTGTAAGTGTGAAGATTTTCCAGCTAATAGTTTAACAGGAAATATAGGAATAATCAAATAATTTCTTGATGTTATCAACCAGGATTGTTTAAATTATTAGTTTTTTATTTTTTTTTTTTTGGGGGGGGGGGGGCAGTAACTTAAAAATATAATTTCCTGTCAGAAATATGTTAAGAATGGCAGAGCTGGTGAAATCTGCTCCTATCTCCTCAGCACCCTAGCCACCACAAAAGACATTATTAACTGATGAAATAATTAGCTAAGCAAAACTGTGCTGCAAATTATTATTTCAAAAGCCCAGATTACATACAATGATGATATTGCAGCAGAATTCAGAAATGTCAATTGAAAAAAATAACATGACCAGTGAAGGGAAAGTGGAAGGAGCCTCAGGAGACAAAATGTTGAAGAGAAGAAGGTTAAAGGGCTGATGAGTGTGAAATGAGACACTCTGAGTGGTCCAAAGGCAGCACAAAGTAATGTACACATTCAATTCAGAAAGAAAAGTGACTCAGTAAAATGGAATGAAAAATCAACAACAAATGCAGAATATTCAAGCAGTGAATGTAATGCTTTCTTATATAAAGGGAAATGGCTGTCATGTCAAACCATTTTTGTCACTATCACCAAATTAATCCTATGTAATTTTTTAAATGAACCGAATAATATGCATCCCTATAAATCAGTAACAATGCCCTCTCAGTGGTCAGATGGCCATCTTTAGAGTATCCAAAAGTTAACTGTTACCCATCGAATCTGCCTTACACGAGGGAAACAATTAGCCATATACTAAGAGTACAGAGATCAGACTGTAAATGTAATGTCTTAAACTGGAGATTGACAACCATTCTTCCCAATCTTTGTCATTAGCAGTCATAGTAACATGCAAATAGTCACAGGTTTCCTTCATAGTTAGGTAATGAGAGCAAAGTAAAAGGTAGGAAAGCAAGGCAGAAAGCATGAATGGCTGAGCAGATTTGTGGCAAAAACCCTTATGCAAATGAAATGTAAATGTGAAAATTGATTAAATGGATGTTGCATTTGCTATGTACAGTATTCTGTATGGCATAGATAAATTACTGACTTGGCTAATTAATTCCTGACATATGCAGAACACATTCATTTTATTGCAGGTAGCAAAAGAAATTACAAATGATTTAATATATGGCATTAGTCTTCAAGTTAATATAGGTAATGATGAATGAATTGCCAAGAAAGAGAAAACTGGCATATATGCCGGTCAGTAGTCCATTTCTTAGAATTTAAAAGTAGAAGAGCATGGCACCTGTAATGGTAGGAAATTGCAGTTGTTTGGTCTTTAATTATACAGCTATTTATCTGTTAACCAGCTAAATAGACCAGTCAAAACACCATTTCACAAATGACTCATTAATCACTTTCTTTCGTTTCCCTTCTGCTTCATTCATTCCAGCTTACCTTGCTGCCAATGTCCATCTCTAGGTCTGCCGACCTCTGCTACAGGTCCTAGGCCTTCTCCACTCTGTAGCTGGAGGCATCACAGAACCTAGGCATTTGGGGAGGTTGTGCCATTCTCCTTCCACTGGGGAATTTTTTTTCATTTATGACCTACCCCTTGGTTCCCTCTCCCCTGCATTCACCCTTTTACATCTGACCTCTACCCCCCACATGTGGACCTAAATAAATACCCATCCCTTGAGAATGGGCATACCTATCCATCCTTGCTAGAACTGCAGATGCCTGAACCAGTAATTGAACTCGGTTTGACTAAGCCATAATTAAGTCCATGCCACAACACGGCCAAAGACCACTAAAAAAAAAAAAAAAAGATGAAAGCTAGGGATATAAAGAAAAAGAAACTAAAGAATATGCTTATTCATCAGAAAACTGCATTAATTTGTTAACTGACACCACAACTAAGGATTAAAGAGTGATTGGAACAATTGCATCTGTGAGCATTGTTTATTCATTTTTCCTACTTTTATTCACGCATGTGGCTTTATACATGAAGCACTATCCACTGCACTTTAAGTTTTAAATGGAGAGTGAATACGTTTAAGTACTACAAAGAAGAGTTTATGTTGACCTATTATCTCATTAATTCAACCATCCATGAATTCTGTATCACAGTAAAAATATGTGTTGGGACAGAAAATGTACACCTTAAATTGATATGGCTCAATTGTTTTCATAATGTTTCCATGTGACTGAAACCCTGTTTTACTATACAGATTCTGAACAAAGTTTGATTCAGCTTTGCATTTCATCCAAAACAAAACAGGATGTCACTGACTCAAAGATGAACTTGCATAGAAAAGCAATATCTGACACCAACATTTTAGCTTCAACTGATGAAGTATTCTCAGAAATTAAAGTGATACAACAATCATATTCTTTCCAGTGACGCTGTTTAATCGGCCACTATCAGTTAAATGTTAAGTGCATTATGTGCTAATGATTTTCCTACAATGAGTTTGCATTTTACAGGTGTTTCCCATTACAGTGATCTACACTGGTGTGTGACGGACAGTATGACATGCTATAAGGCTGAATAGGTATCCTGTTTTTATACATTAATACAATTTCTTTGTCATAGCAGTGTCCAGTCACAAAAACAAGTGTCATTGTACAAATAACATTAACTGCAGACCACACTAAGAAATACTAGCTGTAAAAGTAATTTCTGACATTATAAATATATTTTTCACAGCCACTTCTCGAAGAGAGTAAACTGTCAAAAACTGCATGAATAGCTGCTAGCATGTAAAAAACACACTGTTATGTTCTCCTGGAATTGAACTTAGTACCGTTGTTAATAATGATGTAACCCCCAACTGTCAAACCTGAAACCAATCATGCTACAGTACAACAATGGTAACAGTCAAGTTTCCAATGGTAACACTAACTGATCAAATGAGTCACATTAAAACAGAATTCAAAGTAAAAATCGCAGATGGAGAAATAGCAGAAAACAAACAGTAGATAAAAATCCATGTACCTCCTTCTTCATCTCCTAGCCTAACAGATCATGATATCAGTGGGCAGACTGCAAACTAGTATACAACTTATAATTCTAGCTGCTGTCTCTTAGTCTTTACTAGATTTAATTTACTGATTTGTTATCCAGGTAAGTGACATGGTCCTAGCACCCTTTTCAGCATAACTCAAGTGTTGTGGGAGCAAGCAAAGCAGTATTACAGATATAAATTGGTGCATACATACATACAGTTTATCCATACATTTAAGCTAGCGGTATTCAAAAGGAAATAAAGTAAGTGTTCATAAAAGGAAGCAATTTACAATGGTTAGCTTATGCTAGTATTGCAAAACTAAGTAGCAGAAACAAAAGTTGACTAAATAGATAAGGGGACATTGTGTAATAAGTTCTGTTCATGAGTTGTTGTCATATTGCACATGTGTGCATTCAATTAAAAAAAGTCCATAAAGCCCTTCTCCTAAAAGAATAGGCCAGCAGGACTTTAGTCCTAGCCTTAAAATTAACAGCCAGCAAAATTTTAGCTCTGCACCTAAAGATATCATCCAACAAAATTTCAGTTCCAGACCTAAATATATTGGCCACAGAAGTTCAGTCCCATTTCTAAAGATTTCAGCCAAAATAACTTAATCTCTAACTGTAGAGATATCACCCAGCAAAATGTCTGCCCCAATCCTAAAAATATCGGCCAACAGAACTTTAGCCCCACACCTTAAGATATCAATCGGCAGAACTTTAATAACTATGTAATGGCAATATGATAAATACATACATACACATTATGTTTAACTATCTATATCTGTAGATCTTGTGCAGTCCAGAGTCTATGCTAGCTGTGCATTTTAGCATTGTATCCACTACCTCTCTCCCTTGCTTTGTAATACAAAGAATGCTTCTCCTTAGAAAATCACAAATTAGTTTTGAACATAGACATAACAAGTGAATGTGACTTGGATACAAGAAATGGTAACCATCCATGTTTATTGTTTTATTGTTGTATTTCAAATATCTTTAGTGCTGATACTGTTATGTGTTTCACAGTGTGGGTAATGGTTCATATTAGTTTTCAGGTAAATGTTGATAGGACATCTCTCTCTCTCTCATGTGGGATAAGAACATCTCCAGTCATCTATTCACAGCTACCTCAGCAGAACCACTACTAGGCAAGAGTATCAGGTTGGGGGAGAATGAATAAAACCTGATGTTTGCAGTTCATGGTATTATGTATACATTCGTAATAAAAAGTAAAACATATATATTATATTTGACTGTGTCTGTATTGTCATTAGTTTAGCTCCCTAACCCTTTGTACCTGGGCAAGCTTCCCCCTTCGCCTCTGGGTTAATGAAGAGGTAAAGAGCGCAGTCACAAAAAACAAGGCATCACTTCTGGAAAGTGACTCAGTTGATAGCACAAATAAACTCTTATCAGATTGCTAGGCAGACACACCATTCAGAAGGCAAAAACAGGATACAGCAACTCTTTGAATACCATTTGGAAAGTGCTTCCAATTTGCTGCAACTATTTACAAACCATATTTTTTCACTGATTGCTTTGATGATGTGGGGTCTTTATAAAGTTAGGTCTGCATTATTTTTACTGCAAAGTTCATATGAGGATCATTGCACGATAAGATTATTTCAAAGAGGTGGACAGTGTCTTTCATTTAGTAATTTAAAGATGAGAAAAGACAGTGGCTAAAAAAAAGTATTGTTTAAAGCAGAACAATGATGTTCTTTTCAAGATAAAAGGCGAAAGAGATGGAAAATGGCACTTACTGTAGTTGTCAGTGAACAGGATCATAGGATTATAGGCAAGTACTAGGCTAGCTGCCCTTGTAGGCCATTTTAAGCCTAACAGAGTATCGTTTCACAAAGGCAATACTTACCCAAACCTTGATGTGAGAACAATAGTCCATTCCGGCTAATTGGCCCATGTGTTCCCCTTTACTGGGGTCAGGGTAAACCAGGAGGGACCATCAAGGTAGTTCATATTTTTCCTTTTCTCCCCAGCCCTAGATGTATCCACTGACACACACACAGACACACACACAGACACACACACAGACACACACACAGACACACACACAGACACACACACAGACAGACACACAGACAGACACACAGACAGACACACAGACAGACACACAGACAGACAGACAGACAGACAGACAGACACACACACACACAGACACACACACACAGACACACACACACAGACACACACACACACACACAGACACACACACACAGACACACACACAGAGACACAACTCTCTCCCTGATTTTACAGAACATCCCTTATTTTGCTTCTTTTACTTACTTTGTGTCTTATAAATCAAGGACAACTACAGTCCGTCAGTAATGCCAAGCTTAGAATTTTATACTTACTATTGAGAAAATGTTTCATGCTGCAAAGTCAGTTGTTCTGTTAACTTTTTTACTTGATTAAGTCTAATATATGAAGTGTGTTCCTGGTCTCCCCCACATACTATTGCTCAGAATATGCTTTTTGTTGCAAAACCTGTTTTTGCATTAACTTTATGCCTTCTTGAGCTTGAGTAACATTTAACATTCCCAATGTCTAGTTACCTCCTTCAGTATACAGGCTTTGCTCATTAGTGTAGAGGAGTTTAGAGGTATGACACACATTCTTTCAACCACACACACACACCTTCCCCATCACTACCTCTGCATACCTCTCAACTGTCCAGATTTTTGCAGAATGTTAATTTTTCTGCCTCATATTTTTGGTCTGTTCTTAATAAAATTTGTGATTTGCCTGGATTTTTGTGGCAAATCAGTGAGGGCTGAATTCACTAAATATTGACAGGCATTTGACTGTCAGATTTCATAGCCTTCAGGAAATGCATGACAACATAAGACCTTTTATTCTAATAACTTTCTAAGTTTATAAGAGCCATATAGAAAATTTGTCTATTTTTGGGGCTTAGTCCTTCCATTACTTTTGGCCTTGTCCAGATTTTTTTGTGCTGAGAGGTTGAGTCTAGAGCAACTTCTCCGCAGACACTCACCAGATCTTAACTTTTATGTTTTCTCCTCCAATGACTGCAATGGAGGAACTCACCTTTTCAGCTGTGTTCATTTACATGGCTGACCATGCTATTTCATGCAGTTGAACTGCTTGGCTACATTAATCCCTTTTCTGTTTAGCATAGGCCACTCCACCAGAATGTCTCATTATTATATAGCATGGCTGTGGGAACAATCCACTACAGTGATCCTTCAGACCATGTCGAATCACTGTGGTGGGCCTGTTTAGGAAATGGAAAGGAACGCCACCAGTGGTAGCAACCCATATTAAGCCTTACCACTGACGGTGGCCTTTTCTGAACCCTGATCTACTTGTTTTTTTAAGGAAGAATCCCAACTGCACCTGCCATACCCAATAACTTAAATATACTAACAACTAATATTTAGCAATAGTAAAGAAAAGGGAAAATTCTTGCCATCTATGGTATTCAGCAGCCTTCACAGACAACTCATGTGTATTTTTATATGGTCAGAACTTTTCAAGTTTCACTTTGCCGTTTTACTTATTTCTGGTGTTTCACTATAACAACATGATACTTTTTTTCCTGCAATTCTGAAATTAAACTTTGAAACTTAAGGCTAATGCTGCATTTAGGATTTATAAAATTATGTTTGTTCTTATGTATGCAACTGATTTATATCAATCATTAAACTAGGTGATACTTATCTTCATATAGCAAACTGAAACTGTATACCGCAAGGTTACTCAATAACTGAAGATACCTCTAACTAATAACTCTTATCAGTGCATGAACCTGGCTCTGAGGTGCAATGGGTTGGAGCCTTTACTGCCACCCAGGTGACCATGGCACATTTAGGATCTCCAGCACTGGAGGATCCAGGCAGGCATCCAGACCCATTCAGCTCTCTTGGGGGGTCAGGGAGTCACATCTACTCTGTGGCACAATGGAAGGTGCAATCATCCTGGTAGAGATCAGGAATACCACCAGGGACAAGTAATGGTGCTTGCCTGAATTGAGTGGACATCCTCTACAGATGGCTCATTGCACTGTGCTCCCTGGGGCCTAGCTGAGTGTTCACTCTGATGTACTGTTTAGGTGGTTTTATATTAATTTCAAGTGTACAGTTTGGTGGTGGTTGTACAATGTGACTGATGATGTTTGTCCATAAAACAACACCTATTGCCAAATTACTCAGACTTGCATTTTAAAAAGCCTCTTTTTTGGTGAACGTGTGGTCAGCAGGATCCACTTAAGATTTTTTTTTGGACTTCAGTAAAGAATATATAGTGCTGATGATCATTTCAATGAACCTTTCATGTTAATGAAAGGACATCTTGTATTAACTGATTAGTACATAGCTGGTCTTTTTATGAGTATAGTCTTGTTAGAGTGTTAGGAAATTTATGAAATCCATGCTGGGACTGCACTAGTAAACTACACTTGTGTTTTTTTTTTTCTTTTGACTTTTAAGACTTGGCATAGGTGTAAGAATGGCATAAAATCTGCACTAGTCAGGGATTGCACTCTTGGAAGAATGATTATTGTTGAATGTTTAAACTGTGACGGAGATTTGGTAGATTTTAAGCAGAGATTAAATGTGCACACAACTGGTTTGACAATTTAGACCAAGGCTATATGAATTAATCTGGAAAACATAAGTAAGAATTTGGATTTGAGTTTTTGGTAGAGATTTTCCAGATGTGTAAATTATTTTGAAGGAGCGTGTTTGGCAATGACTTTGGGGAGTAAATAATGTATTGGGACTGACTTCACTGGGAGCTGACGTGGTTCCTTACTCAAGCGTCTTCATGAATATTCCCTTTGACAGATGAACCTTCCCTGATGTTAACCTGGAAATGTAATTTAAGGAGCACAGGATTAGTTTTAAAGTTTGCTCTGAAACTTTCAGCTATGTTTTGAGTTATAAACTTTCAGGTTTAAGCATTAAAAAAGCAGGTCTGTGTGCTATGAAACAATGATAGTACTGATCTTTTTAATTTTATCTGGTGTTAAAAATGCTCTATGTAACTATTTCCAGTTAAATATTTTCCAGTACTGTGCGTTAGAGGTGTAATTAACTGATAGTAAGATGTTACTTTTAATTTCTTCTGTTAACTGCAATGACTGACCTTTTGTTAAGAACTGCCAGTATGATGGTTTGGGTATTGTTTTATGTTAACTCTTTATATAGATTTGAAATGGTATTTTTCTTTTCACAACTATTGTATATAAATTCATACAGAAAACCTATTAGATTTGGAATATCTTTAAATGAGGAATTATTAATTAATCTGCATAAATCTTGAATGTACATTAAAATGCTTTGTAAGGTTAACCAGTCCTGTGTTGGAATACTGTAAGCAGTTTTTATCATATGTATATCTAAAACATTTAATTTATTTACACATTGAAACCAGCAGAAGAATCTTGTTCCCAGGAGGTTATTGTTTCCCTATATATTTTGTGAGGAAAGTTCTTAGTGATGGTAAATGGGGTTAAAAGGTCATACCAAAGTTTTAGATCTATATTTGCATTGATAAGTTTCCTGAAGGAATTGATGTAATGATTAATCAGTGTTGTTTTAGAAGGTTTTGTTATATTATATTGTATAGTTATGCATAGCATGTACCAGGGTTTGTTTGATTTGTCTACTATTACTTTTTTTAACAGATTAAATTCATTTGTTAATATAGCAGTTGTTAATTCTTTCCAGTTGGCAAAATAATTTGGGTTTATCCAGTCTATTGTAGTTTTAAGCACAGATGCTTTTATATATGTTTCTATTTCTGGGAAGTTCAATTCTCCTCCTTTCCAGGGTCTAATGTGATGAGTTAGAGCTACTCCATTCTTTTAGGATACCATAAAAATTTTATTAAACATGAGTTTATTTCTTTAAGAATGCATCTTTCAGAAATTAACTGTATTGCTAATGCTACATATAGTATTTTTGGCAATACGACCATTTTTATTAATTGCCATCTGTCTTCAAAAGTTAATATAATTTTGTTCCACCTTCATATATATATATATATATATATATATATATATATATATATATTTGTTTCAATAATGTTTTTATAATTTATTAATATTGTTTTGTTTATATTTTTGCATAACACTATTCCTAAATAATTTAGCGTAAGTTCTTGTTTTCCTATGATGGATTTATCTGTAAGTTGTAGGTCTTTTTTCTTATTTAAAAATAGAAAAAATTGATTTTGATCTATTAAAGTGTAGACCTGAAATCTTATAAAATTTCTCCATTACTTCTTCTAGCTCTCCTAATGACTCTCTGGTGTTTGATAGGGTTAATAAAATATCACCAGCAAAAAGCATTATTTTAGATATGTACTGGTCATAGACTTCTATTCCTTTTATTCTTGGATTATTGCGTATTATTTCTGCAATTATTTCTATAGCCAAAGCAAATAAAATAGGAGAATTGGGCATCATTGTTTAGTACTTTTTGTTATATGGATAGATTCTGAGGTGAAAGGACCTAATTTAATGTTTTACTATATATGTTTTTATTAATAAGATGAAGGGAGGAGGAAATTCAAATAATGCTTAAGTTTTAAATAGATATTCCCAGTTGAGGGAATCAAAGGCTTTTTCGATGTCTAATCTGATTACAAGTGTTTCTCTATCTTCTTTATTCACATAATCTATAAGAGTAAGTATCCTTTTAATATTATCATGTGTATGCTTGTTATATAAAAATCCAGTTTGATCATTATTAACTGTCTTTGAAAGTGGTATTTTCATTACGTTACCTAGGATTGACATGAATATTTTGTAATCATTATTCAGTAATGATATAGGTCTGTATGAGGTGCAAAGATCTGATGGTTTATTCTCTTTTAGAATTGGTGTTATGAGAGAATATTTCCATGAGGGTGGTATTTTTGCTTCTGATTGGACTTCTAGCAAAGTTTTATGGAAAAGGGAGATTATTGTTGAAGGGAATTGTTTGTAAATTTCCGTAGTTATACCATCTATCCCTAGAGCTTTGTTAGATTTACTCTCTTTTATCTTGTCAACAATTTCTTTGTTGGATATAGGTTTTTGTATGTCTAGTTTTAAGTTTTCTGGATTTTTTTTATATTGATAAGGTTTGTATCCAAGTTTATTTGGTTGGTATCTAAATCTTTTTTGATGTCTCCTATATCTGATACTTTTTTCCCTTTCTTTTCATGATATATACTACCAATGTTATTTGCTTTAGAATATATTTTAATTCTTGTAGATAAGTTATGTAGATATCTGGGGGAGGTGGCTAATGAATTTATTCTTAATTTTTCCAAGGCTAGACACATATTGTATGTTAGAATTTCATTATATTTTTTATTTAATTCCTCTATTTCTTTTTTGACTTCTGGACAATTCTGATTTTTTTTTAGATTTTGCTGTCGAGTCTGGTTTGCAAGTCTAATGATTCAGATTCCCACTCTCTAACTTTGTTTTTGTACCAGCTAAGGGTCTTGCAAAATAAATACACTTTTAATGAGTCCCAAACCATGACTCTTCTGATTTCTGTTGTATTAATTTCAAGAAATAATTGTAGTTCTGACAACATCCAGGGTCTGAATTCTTTAATTTTCGTGATATATGATGGAATTCTAGTTGAGAGGATTAAAGGTTTAAACTCTATTTGGAGCTTCATTATCTGAGATTCATGATCTGAGAAGGGGCTTGGATCTATTGAGAAGTTGAGGATTTTTGTTTGTAAATCTTGAACTATGAATAATTTGTTTATTCTGGTTTGTGTTCCAAATCTATGTTCTTTATGGGAAAATAATAAGGATTTACCATCTTTTACTTTAAAAGTGTCGATTAAATGAAATTAATCAATCCATTGTTTTAAGGATTTTGAAATAGTTGCTAGGCGAAAATACTTCTTGGTGGTTTCAGAAGCTTCTAAGGTACAATTAAAGTCTCCTCCCAGTATAAGATTTCCTTTATAATTGTTGGAAATAAAATGTGGTGTTTTTTAACCGTTCCTGCTCCAATTCCTGGGAACCAATATAGATTAGCTAAGGTCCATATTCTGTTATTAAATTTAATTATAACAAATGCTAGTAGACCTTCTTTGTCTTCATATTTATAAATAACTTTTGGAGTGATTATGTTTTTCTTCCAGAGAATTGATACTCCTTTTGTGTTCCTTCTATAGGAGGATTGAGCTAAGACTGCATAGTCCTTAGGGTTCCAAATAAAGCTATCATTAGTCTTAAAATGTGTTTTCTGGAGAAATACTACTTGTGCCTTATTTAGATTTAAATATTTTAATAAGTTTGATCTTTTATTTGCATTATTTAAGCCATTAGTATTTAATGATAAGAATATTAAAACCATTTCAAGTTATAGTTGGAAGAAATGTTTTACTTTTTTTTATTTTGATTATAGTAGTTATACCATATTCTCTGATAACAGTGGAAGTTATTTTTGTGTGTGTAAACTTAGGAGTGTAATTTAATGTTCTTTCTTCTTTAAATATAAGTAGGGTAAAGTTCTGGCCAGGCTTTACAAAAGTACTTCTATAAAACATTAATTCTAAAGTAGCATACAAGTAAATATGAATTTCCCATTAAACATGGATTGAAAGTCATTCCTAATCCAATAGATAAAAATAGCTCTATTGGATTATCACTCATATCTTTAACCAACAATATCAGCTGAGCTCCATATGTTAAATTATTATATGGAGAATTGTCTTAAAAGAGATATGAAATTCTATATTATTCTATTATTGTTCTATAGTATTTTATGTTAGTAGTGTAAACAATTATTATGTTGACTTAGAAAATATCCAATATTTAGTTACTCTTAAGAGATCCCAAACATGTCAGATATGCCATTTTGGATAAATTAAATGCAACAGAGGAGCATACACTAAATAAGCCAACAACAAATAGATTATTACTAAAATAATTTGACTAAAATGACTATACAGGAGACAATGTGTGATTACCAATGAAATATGAATTTACTGTAGGTGTACTGTCTTCCTTTACTTTCTCAGTCTTCAGCTCACCACCTTCAACTTACACTTATGAAAAGACATGGCTTATCAGTGGTATCCTGACTCTGAGTAGATGCGCCCTACATTCTAGTGTGCAGTGCTTTTACATATTTATAGATTTACAAAGCAGAGTCTAAGAAGGAAATATGATCACCCTGACAATTCCCATCCTGCATAGGGCACCTCCTGCTTCCAGAATGGGTACTCACATCAGGTCTAGAATGGATGTGAAGGTACCTATATGGTAATCAAGACTTACCTTGGGTAAGTATTAATCAAATAGTATTTAGAGCATCTTAGAGAGTTCTCGGGGCAGTTAGAATACCCTTAAGCCTCTCCTTCCTTGACCAAACACAGAGAATTCCCTTCCCTTTCTTTCCCTTCTTTTAAATCAGTACTAATAAAAGAAATTCAGCAAACACAGGTAAACAGAAATAACATTCAGTAGTCCGTCTTGTACATGACTCGCAATCCATTAAACAAGTCAGTGACTAACATCATTTTAGTAAACATTATAAAGACAAATTAGAAATAATTTCCTAGCTCTTTAAATTTTCTGATAAAGCAAAAAGTTAACAATAAGCTATTCTAACTAAAAGTATAAAGCATTTCAATTTTTCTTTGCATGTATACATTTCTACTTGTATTGGAGTGACAATATCTGTCTTTGAAATCTGTATAATACTTCACTTCTTCAAATCATTCCTTTTTCAGTTCAGGTTTTGTTTTGTCAAAACGCAACAATATTTCAAGGGCACAATTAATATTTAGACTGATGTTTCAAATAAATAACTTGTCAGTTGCTAATTGAGTTAGTTTAGAATGTATGGTTAGTGCAAATATAGCGTGTTGCAAAAATATGTATTTTTCCGTGTGCTCTAGAGGCTGCCATATGCAAGTGACCTATATAATGTAGTGTATATAGAGCAGATAGCTTATGGATTCAGGTTGTTAAAGTAAATTATGCTGATTAATCGGGCAGTTTCATTTAAATTCACAAGTAATCTGGGAACATTTCAGTTGAGTTTCCGAATGTGTAGTACAATGTGAGTAATTGAGTCCACTTTTCCTCATAAACATATGTCACAATTCATTAAACTAAGCAGAGTCTAGCATCCATCTAATAATCCTTATAAAGACAAAGAATAGTACTTTCTTAGCTCTTCAAACTTTCTGATATTGTAAAATGTTGACAGTAAGCTATTTTAACTGGAAGACTAAAACATGACAATACTTCCTTGTGAATATACATTTTTACTTTTACTGTAGTGTTAAGAACTGTCTTTGAAATCTATGCATTACTTCACTTCTTTCAAGTCATTCATTTTACAGTTCACATTATATTTTGTCAAAATGTCAATAGCATTTCAAGGGCACATTTAATATTTAAACTGATATTTTAAATGAATAGCTATCAGTTGCCAAGTGAGTTTGTACAGAGTATGAGGTAACTGCAAAAAAAAAAATGTTTCAAAAAGTAATATGTATCTTTTCATGTGCTCTAGAGACGGTCAGTTTCAAGTAATATATAAAATAACTTTTACAGTGCAGACAGCTTGTGGAATCAGCTTGTTAAAATGAGTAATACTTTTTAATCAAGCAGCTACATTTCAGTGCACATGTAGTTTGGGAACATTTCAGTTGTGTTTCCAGGAATATGTAATCCTATGAGGATAAATCATAAAATATATACAAATAGTCCTATTATGTATTTATTTTACCTTGTTTAGGTTATTTTTCATTTTAATAACTAAACAACATTACTTTTTCTTATTTGTTATCTGTGAGGCTAAATGCACTTCGTAGATTCACAGTGTCCTTAGAAACTGCAGCACTGCAGCAATTGTTTACTGTTGCTATGGGAATGTAAATAGAATGTGAAGAAAGCTTCACTTCTCTTAACCAACAGTACACCCCCCCTTTTTTTTCTTTATTTGTTAATACTAAAAGGAAATAATTCAAAGGACATATGTACATGACTGTAAGCATTTCGGAGTTAATCACAAACATATCCCCAATCCCAAAAAGCATAACCGTGACTATCATTAATCTAATAAATATTGTAATAACAATTACGTTCACTATTCCAATTAGTCTACCTTAAAACTAGATTATTTTAGACTATTATTTATCTATGTATAGATAGTGAGTTATTAAATGTATACAGACTATATCAGTATAGTAAATAGGAGAGAATTTAGAAAGGGAGACAAGATGCAGTTAAAATAAATGAGAAAAGAGAAAATACACATATACTATGTATGTTGATTTACAGTATAAATATTTTATGTGCTATATAACCCTCCTTCTGTGAAAGAAAAGTACCCTGTTTTACATACCTGAAGTAATGTGAAAACTATCATGTGTCATCTATTTTCAGAAAATATAGATAAAGATTCCAGTAGTTAGTTACTTTTGTTTTAAAATTCCAAGCAGTAAAATTGGTCCTCTAAAGTAATGTTAAAACAATTCATATCATAGTAGATGCTTTGAGAGATTTGGCTGTAACAGTATCAGTCATTTGCTTCTTCTTTTTAACATCTGTCCAGACATTTGTTTCTTTTGTTCTCTTGAGAGAAGGTGACATCCAATCCATATCTTCTGGTAAAGTAATTGCATTATTAGTTTTAATAAATGAAGAGGCTTCCTCTAAGTCAATAAAAGTTTATTTATTTATTTTACATTTGTTGACCAGGGAGATAAGCTCCGAGAAGTAAAAATATAATCACATTATACAAAGATTAATTTGTATGTTAAACATTGCAAGAAAAAAAACAGGGAATAATCACAGTGGTCGTTTGTTCATAGCATAGTGCTAAATATACAAATACACTTAATACAATACAAATGTAGTTGCAATACAACATATAAAAAGATAGCAGCAGAGTTAGATAATATATTAGTAAACAGGTTGACATAAAGAAGGAAAACAAAAAGCAGGAGCTGTAATAATCGGTATAAGAGTTAATAACTAGTCTGCTTAAAGAAATTAAGAGGATGTAAGTAAAAAAATCTAGAAAGGTCTAGTTCAGTTGTTAAGAAAAGGAACAAGAATATTGAGAAGAAGAGAGTAGGTAGATCCAAGCAAGAAAGGTGGTAGATCAGTCAAGTTTGGTACAGAGGCACAACCAGTGTGTTGAGAAAAACGTTTTTGTTTTTAAAGAGTGATATATAATGGGAACTGAGGGAAAGTTCGCTAGCAAGAAGGTTCCAGGATTTTCCAACAGCATTAGAGAAAATAGAGTCTCCAGCCCTGTTTGACTTACAAATATTTACCAGAAGTCTATGTGATGAACGTAAGGTCTTTAGATTGTTGTAGGGGATAATGAGGGTAGATAGTATAGGGGTATTGGTAGGATGGTAAAGGGTTTTGTGGGCAATGGTAAGTTGGTGGAACTTAAGCTGATTTTGTAATTCAAGCCATCCTAGCTGCTTTAGTTTAATAGAGTGGTGGGTTTGGAAAGGTTTACCTATAGCAAATCTGGCTATGATATTGTAGGCATTTTCCATTTTATTAAGGTTGTTTTTAGAGAGATTAGTGTATATGGGTGAGGCATAGAGGAGAGTAGAAATTAGGTGAGTGTGAGCAATAGTTATTCTTGCTGCAGGAGAGAGAAAGGATTTGATCCTGTAGAGAGAGCCCAGTTTTCTATTAACAGATTTTAAGGTATTATTAATATGGTGTCAAAGTTAAGGTTGTTATCTATGGTGATACCAAGCAGTTTGGTAGTTGGGTCTGGGGATATAGGAGTACTGTTATTGGATGTTACTGTGAAGTCTATTGGGGGGGACTTACAAGTAGGAGTGAAAAGGAGGAGTTTAGTTTTTTGGGGGTTTAGAAGGAGACAGCATCGAGTAAACCATAGTTCAACTGTGTTAAAGACCTTTTGGGTAAGGGAATGAAGTTCAGATATTGATGTGGCTGAGCATATAAGTGTCGAATCATCTGCATATTGTATGCATGTAGCTTGGGGGATTGCTAGGTGAAAGTCGTTGATAAATATAGAAAATAGGAGAGGTCCTAATATGGACCCTTGGGGGACCCCTATGTTGATGGGTAGATAGAATATTATGCTAAAGCATGGCCTGTTGTCTGTTATCCAGGTAGGATTGGAACCATTTTATAGCTAATGCATCTAGTGACAGAGATTTGAGGATTTTTATAAGTAACTGTCGATTTACCATATCGAACACCTAAAACAGATCTATAAACAGTGCAGAGGAAAGCATATTAAGGTTTCAGTGTTTATTGATACAGTGAGTGAAGGAAAGAAGGGCATTAGTAGTGCTGTGTGAAGGTCTGAAACCATGTTGAGAGTTGGAAAGTAAGTTATTATGGATTAGGTGGTCTAGCAATTGTTTATGGATGCATTTTCCATGATCTTTGCTAGGGGAGAAAAGTAGGGCAATGGGACAGTAATTGGAGAGTTCAGTGGAGTTACCTCCCTTATGAAGGGGGATAATATGGGAGACCTTCCATATGCTAGGGATGTGTCCTTTAGTGATTGTTCTATTGATAATAAAGGAAATGGGGTAGGCAATAGATTTGGCTGCCTTTTGTCTGTATTCAGTGGGTATCTGGTCAGCTGAAGGAGTGCATGGTTTAAGTTTTTGGATGAGGGCAAGAATATATGTAGTTGGGACTGGTTGGAAGAGAAATGGAGAAGGTGGGCAAGTGATATAGTTGGATATAGGTAATTCCTGAGTGGATAGCTGACTGGCAAGGTTTTGAATGGCCTCAGTGAAATGGGTATTAATGGTATTATCAGTCTTCTCTTGGTCTGTGCCTTGTAGGTTTGGTGTGATGGATTGATGGGTGTAATAATTGATTAATACTTGCCCAGAACGTTTGTGGTTGATTATGGTGGGTCTGTTGGAATTGTAGGTAGTAGTTTCTTTTGTCAGACAGTACTGCTTTTTTAGTTTTGTTTCTTAGTTGCCTGAAGTTTTGTTGATCTACTGGGTTTTTAGTTGATCGTGATTTGTTCCAGTATTTATTTGAGTGATTTTTTGCCTGGTTTCTTTTGAAAGCCATGGGGCAGATTTAGTTCTCATTCTTATAGAGTGCGTTGGGGCATGGTGGTCTAGAATGGATAAGAAGTTAAAGTAATTGACAGCTTCCTCCAGTGGGAGGTATTTTAAGGGAGACCAGTTGCAAGCTCTTAGTTCCCTTTGGAAGAGATCGGGGTTGAAGTTTTTCTTGGTTCTAATTGTTCTAGATATGGTTGGGTTAGGTAGATTGGTTTTATGCCTGATGATGTAGGTTAGTGAGTGGTCACTTACATCATCAGGGGGGATACCAGATTCATATGTCTGGAGATGACTATTTACGAGACTCCAATCTAAGGTACTTTCTTTCTTATTAGGCTTGTTTATCCTGGTAGGGGAGGTAATGGTTTGTGACAAACCAAAAAGTTTTATATGGCTTGTAGGGTGGCAACTGCTCAAACACTTCTATTGAGTGTTAAAATCACCCAGGATTATGATTTCTTGAGTCAAATTTTGAGAGAGCCAACAGAGGATATTCTCTATTGTGGCAATGTTATTAAAAGGAGGAAGATAGGTATAGATAATATAAATGGATTTGAATTTGTTAAGTTGAAGCTTGGTAATAAGAATTTCAGCGTTGGAGACTTGAGGTGGTATATAGTCAAAGGTAGTAATCTGTAGGCCGGATTTAAAAAGGATAGCTACACCTCCACCCCTTTTGGTTGTATAGTCAAGTCGCAAAATATTATAACCGGGTGGGATGACTTCATTGTCTTTAGTTGAAGGTTTTAACCAAGTTTCTGTTAAACAAAGAATGTCAAAGGAGTAGACTTCTAGGAGAGCATGGAGTTGTGCAACTTTGTTATTAAGGCTGCGTATGTTGAGTTGTGCTAATAACAGCGAGTTAAGTGGTTTAGTAAAGGAATGGATAGGATGGGTGTTGGGGTTGTGGAGTTGAGTGGTAGTAGCAGTTGTAGGGCCTGGGTTTGGATGAATGGCACCATTTTTCAAAAAGAGGTGTAGTGTTTGAAGTCTAAGATTTGGGAACTTATATAGAATTAGAGACTTTCTGGGCTTGGGAGAGTCCTATCTAATGTGGGTAATCCTATGGAATTTTGCTGGTAGATACCTAGGTGTGGATGTTATGTTAACATGGTAAGTGAGAATAGGTAGAGAAGGAGAGGTAGATAGTGTGTTGGGGTGGAGAATATGTGGATATATTGGGTGTTCATAGGAGGTTAGCAGGTAAGCTAAAGTTAGGGGTGGTAGAAGTGTAAGTATGAGTAACCTCTGTAAGAGTGTTGAGAAGGGTAGCATATGCATCTGGCAGGGTAAGTTATGTTATGTTCCAGTTATAGGTTTAGAGGTATGCTAAGTGTGGAAGGAAATAGGTGTAGGGTGTGGTAGGATAAATTGGAAGTGGTAATTGAAAATAGGGAAATTGGTGTTAATTAACAATGGTTGGGGCTATGATTGGTGTAAGAGGGAAAGGGTGTAGTTAGATGGCATAAAATTTGGACCCCTGGGGGTGGGTGGGAATTGGTGGTAGGGTAGGGGAGCGGAGTGAGCCACAGGGCAAACAGAGTGGGTAGAGACAAATGAAGGAGAATCTAAAGAATAAACTATCAGCAATGCTGATAGCTGAAGGTAAATAGGTGAGTCATGAGTGGGAAAGATCCGAGGTATATCAGGAGTCAATGAGATTAAAAAAAGAACAGGTGATGGTATACAGTTGAAGTAAAGGATGAGTGAGAAAATAGAAGCAGGGCTAAGACCTAAGGGGTATTAGTGTAATTACAGAGGAAAATACAGGAGGATAAAGCAGGAGATAAGGGTTGGGATGAGGGTGCCACCTAGTGGGCAGATCTAGTATTGCAGGTAAGTATGTAGGGAGCTAGCTGGTTTAGAACCAGAGACGGAGTGATAGCAAGTAAAAGGGGGGTTCATATGAAGTACAGGAGGTTAGTTGGATACAGGGTAGATAGGAGGGGGGAGAAAAGGCTGCTGGCTGTTCAGGCTCGTAACTTACTTTATAACTCCTAAAGCAAGTAATAGACAGTAGTTAGTTTTAAAATCAGGACTTAGTCAACCACATACTTTCTTGCTTCCTTGAGAGAGGGTACAGAGCAAAAAAAGGCTGTTTAGATGAGACCACAGAATTGGATAGGGCCCTTTGTCACCAGGTAGGTAGGCTCTTAGAGACTTTATCAGGAACAGCACAGTGGAAAGCAGGGTACTTTGGGGAGAAAGAGAAGATAAATGTAGAGGAGAGAAAAGTGTTAGCACATATCTAACAGTAATGGCAATTAACAAACAATTAGCTTACATAAAGACGCAATTAATAAAATGGCTTCTAAACATGCCCTTATTTCTGAGAGAGGCTATAGAAATCAATTGTAAGGTAGTAGTACTGTAACAATTATAAAGTAGCAAAGGCACTGTTAATAGGCTGAGTAGGACAGCTAACCATATGTTGACTCTAAGTTATAGTACATACATAGAATGCAGTAGAATAAGTTATAGTACATACATAGAATGCAGTAGAGTAGATGGAGTGTAATGTATCAAAAGAATGCAAAGTTTATAACAGGAGTCTAGACTGTAATCTCAGATTTGAGTTGGGGCAAACTAGAAGGCAGGATCATAACCCACCATAAAACAATGGACCAGAATGTAAAAATATACTTATTCTAACATAAAGTACACATACAACCATGGACCAGAAGGGAAACAGTACCTTCTTCTTACATATAGTACACCCTTCCCACCAATAACACAATGATTAAGACTTTGTATTTAATCAAAAAAGAATACACTCACTAGGTCTATATGCTATGCATAAGGGCAAAGCGATACTATAATGTTATTCAGGATAGCACTCACTAGATACTACTGTTTACCTCAGCATTGTTTCATAGTTTCATAGTATAGTACTAGGTTATCTGCCCTGGGGCATTTGTAAGCCTAGCCATAGTGATGTGGCTTTTGCCACCCCATAAAATGGTACAAAAATGTACAGAATAAATTTAGAATACTGTGCCTCTGTCTAGTAGTGACACAATGAAGGTCCCCTTGTATAATAGAATTAGTTTACTATGCCCCTGTCTAGCAGTGACACAGATGTGACCCCTGGGGTAAACTTACAATCTCCCATCCACTCATCAAGATTTCTCTTGAAAAGAGTCAGTGAGGGGCTCTGCCTAATACAAACTGGGATCCTGTTCCAAAGCATGGGAAGCCTCTGGGTTATGAATCTATCCCTCCAGCATGTCCTATTCATATTTGTGCCGAGGTTTAAGTCTTTAGCTCTCGTGGTCCTGATGGATTTAGATTTTTTGAGGTGGAGCATGTCCATCAGATCCTGATTGGACATGGCCTTGTAAGTCAGGCAGAGATCACCTCTGAGCAGGCGGTATGCTACTGAATAGAGCTGAAGTTTCTTTAGTCTGGCAGAATAAGACATATGTTGGAGACCCTTGATCCTCTTGGTGAGGTACTTTTGTGGTCTCTCCAGCTGTTGTAAATGCCGGGTGAGGTACATACCAAATGGGGCATTGTACTCAATCATGGGTCTGATGAGGGAGGAATATAGGGGTACAATGACATCCTTGGATCTGGATGTGAATCCCTTCATGATGAAGTGTGCAAGGTAGAATGTTTTTCTAACCACTTTGGCAACGTGGGTGTCAAGTGAGAGGTCGCTGTCGACTTGGGTCCCTAGGTCTCTGATTACTTTTTCTGTACTCAGTGGGTTGCTGTCTATGTGATAATTTGTGGGTACTTTGTTTTTCCCAAAGGGGATGACTATACATTTTTTGGAATTTAGTTTAAGGCCATGACTCCGGCACCAGTTGTCCGTTTCTGTGAGGCGTTTTTGTAGGATGTGTGTGTCTGCTGGTGTATCGACTATGGCGCCTAGTTTGCAGTCATCTGTGAACTTTGTCAGCCACAGCCCTCCCATGTTTGCTTTAACATCTTAGAAATAAATGCCGAACAAGAGGGGTCCCAGGACAGATCACTGTGGGACACCACTTGTGACTGGCTTTGAGTCTGACATTGCTCCAGCGATTTTAACTTTATGGGTTCTGTCCTTTAGCCAGTTTGCAACCCATCTAGTGACATAAGGGTTTACTTTTAAGCTGTTGAGCTTATCTATGATGCCTGAGTGGGGTATTGTGTCGAAGGCCTTAGCCAAGTCCAGGTATGCTGTATGGACTGCTTTGCCCTTATCAATGGCTCTAGTGACTGTTTCGAAAAAGTCAACCAGGTTTAAAAGGCAGGATCTGCCCTTTACAAAGACGAACTGGGTGGGGTCAAGTGTCTGTAGGTCCCCTATGTCTCTGTTTGAGTTCCATAATGATTATTTCCATAGCTTTGCAGACCAGGCTGGTTAAGCTTATGGGGCGGCAGTTTCCAGGGTCTGTAGAGGCACCCCCCTTGTGGAGTGGGACCACTGTTGCTGTACGCCAGTGTTCAGGTACATATCTGGTCAAAAGACCTATCAGTTAAAGTAGGGAGCAGAGTATATTGCTTATGTAGTTAATTGGCAAGAGCTGCTCTGGAAGGTTTTAACAAAGATTACTTAACCCTTTAAATTGCAAACTTATTAAATAAAACCTAAAGATATTGGCAAGAGCTACTCTGGAAGGCTTTAACACTGATTATTTATCCCTTTAAATTGCTGAGTTATTAAGTAAATCCAAAAGCCGATTTGTACATCCATTCACTAAGGCAGTCTAAGGCCAGCCTTTAAATGCTTTAAACTAGTATCATTATAGCATAAAGAGCCAAGTCCTCATCTTGTTGGCATGCAATATTCTTATCTTAGCTGGATATGTAAGTTGTTCCTTGATGTTATTTTGTTTCAGAAACTTTATCATTGGCCACACTTTTTTCCTTTGTTCCATTATTCTAGATGAATAGTCATTATCAAATCTTATCAGGCTCTGTTTATATTTTAGAGGTGCCTTCCTCCAAGCGATCTTAAAATCAGTTCCTGGTCCAAGTATGAAAGAAATTTGATAATTATTGACCTAGGAGGAGAGTTTGAGTTAGTGGCAGGTAGCTCTGTGTGCCCTTTCAATGCCAAAGGAAAGTCCTCCTTTTAAATTTAAAAAGTCGGGGATCCAGCTTTATAAAAAGGAAATAATATCCTCACCTTCTGTGTTCAGGTAATCCAAAAATATTGATGCTATTTCTCCTCTCCCTATTTTCCAAGTCATATACTTTATTAACCAACCAAGTGTTTTGTTTAAGAAGCAGCACTTTCTGTGTTTCCTCTTCCTTAAGTCTGCTTTCTAAGTCATTTAGAGAAACCTCTATTCCTGTTATCCTTGTCTGGTGTTGTAGCATTTCCTTGGGGTGTCAGCCTGTTTTTGTCTGCTTGTTTTAAGATTTTACAGGTTCTCTTTAAAATCATCTATCTTCAAAGACAACTCCTGCAGGGTAGATTCCATCTGTTGTAGTTCCTTCTTTAAGGCAACATCCTGTTGAGAATTCTTTGAGTTGATCTGTTTAACAAGTGAATATATCTCCAAGTTTTGTGACGGGAAATTATTTGTAAAACTTCACCAAAGTTTCTAATTATGTAAATTAGTCCTTTATCTATAAGATTCTATACTTTGAAGGAAAAAACTGAATATTTTTTTCCTGTCTTATTTAACTAGTTATATGGAGCTCTAAAATACTGCTGCTTTCAGTTAGCCATTCAGGCTCCACCCCATAGCTCTCATTTCTATATAGGGCAGATTGTTACAAAGGTTTACCGACACCCAAGCTTGACTCAAGGTTGTGTAGGCACCGTGGTTTCAGTTGCCATATCCTAGTGTTTTTTGTTTGATCCATTCTTATGTACAACAGTTTTTTATATGCTCACTTATTAGTGAATTTTGTATGGTCTGAAGTCAAGTACAAGCAAGAGAAAGAATGAGACGGCTACTATGTTACCTATCAGTGATTGTTCTTTCTCCAAGGTGCAGCAATTGGAATAAAAAATAACAAAGGAAAGATGTTTAGGAACAACGCTGCTATACTCCATATGAGGGGTGCAGGGTGGATGTCTCCCTGACTTATATCTTTAATGTGGCGGCAGTTGCTCACAAGCTTAAAACTTGCTTTTGTAAACTGAGGTACTGTGATGCAAATAAGTATACAAAGTGAATGGGTCAAATGGAGTATTTTCCTGAGAGCCCTACTACAAGCCAAATTTCTCACATTCATCAAAAGGAAGTAAACGTGTTTATTTTCTTAATCCACTGGATCATGCATGTATTATTGAGCAATGAAACATATTTTATAAAATCCTAAGGTAATATATACCTGAAAAGTATACATGGCAAGGATTTTATACAGGCTGACAGAGGCCATAGCTAAGTCACAGTGGAACAGTGATACAGGCAGCAACAAACTGCATTTGCCTTTGACTTGCTTATAAATGGAAATAGACACAATTGTGTATGTGTTTAATGCCCCAGATGATATATACTGGTGGCCAGAGAGAACTCATGATACCTGGTGGTGGTTAGAGAATACCTCAGGCTTGAATCCTGTACCTTGGGTGCAGGTAGCAAGAGTCTACATTCCCTAATCACCACCATTTATGAAAACTTGCAGATTTTCCCTATTTGTGTTCTTTTCCTTATAAAATCTGTGGCTTGGTTCCTGGATTTTTAATTCATTAAATAGCTGATGGTGCAGTGGTAGCATTATTGCCTCACACCTAGAGGTTCTCTGGTTTGATTCTTGGCTGGGATGTCTTCTGTGTGGAGTCTGCATGTCGTTTCTGTGTCATTGTGGGTTTCCTCTGAGTGCCCTGGTGTCCTCCCATGTTCCAAAGACAAGTGTCTGGAGTGTTTCTCTCTGGGCATCTGCTGAAAATTTGCTTTTGTTCCAAGTCAAACATTCCTGGTTAACAAATGTTAAATAAATTAAAATGACGCATTTGCATTTCAGACTTCATATTCTTCAGAAAGTACATGGTAACACAAAACCTTTTATTATAGCAATTTTCTACGTTTATAAGATGAATATTTGAAATCTGTCCCTATTTTTGGGACTGTATTCCCCCATTAATTGGGCTTTGTCCAGGTTTTTTGTGCTAAGGTTGGGGAGCCATGGTGAGAATTGAATTCAATGAATATATTTGGGGGCTGTATTCCCCCATTACTGGCTTTGTCCAGCTGTTTTGTGCTAAGAGGTTGACAGCTATGGTGAGAACTGAATTCACTAAATGGTAGCCATTTAAGTTTCAGTCTTCCTGTCTTTCACAACACAGCTGATTTGGCATAGTGGTATGTTGCTCTGACTGTTTTGCATAGGATCCTGTGTTCAAGACTTGGAAATGAAATGTATGGTAGTAACACAGCATTCTATTCTAGCAACTTTCCAAGATTATACAAACAATGTTTAAAATGTGTCCCTGTTTTCTGGGCTTTTGTCCCCCCTCAATAAATGTTGGCGTTTTCCAGATTTATTGTGCTGCAGATTTGAGAGATACAGCTGAGTGTCAAGCAGACTTTAGAAGGAGCTTAGAGCTGCAAGGAAGAAAAGTTTAGTGCTGCTTATGCTGAGTCTGCTTGCATTGTTGATAGCACAACAGGTAGTGTACTTGCTTTTGATGTAGAAGGCTGTGGGTTCTACTTCCAAAATACAGAGATTCATTGTTGATACGGTACGGTGCTGTAAAGGGAGTGGATGCTGCAGTCCTTTTTTGGTGAAGATACCTAGTATCTATGATCCTGTTATCAGTTTGCCATCCATTCCCTATTGCAAGATTACTAGCTTATCATTTTTTAATGTAACATAGGCAATTTATTCCTCAAGGGCAACAGGTACTTTATTTGTAGATGAAACAATGAAATATAAAGTTGTTTGCTAGCAGCAACCTCTTCATTAGTTACAGATCTCTTTAATGTGGAATAATTTAGATGACTTTTACTTCTTCAGAGATTGTGCATATTTACTGATACTGGTGGAATGTAGAAGTTTATGTAGACTTTTATGATGGAAATGTTCTGAATTGGGCAGTTTTGTCATTATTGGTGCATGCATTTTGTTTCATTGTTTACTGGAAAAATGTTCAAAACAATACATTTAAAATGCCATCTAACAACTGTACTGTATTATGCAAGGAATATAATTTAATACAATCAAAAAGGTTTATCAAAGAACACATGTATGTTTCGTGTGCAAGGGGCCTATGATTTGAAAACAGCCCAATGTTAATCTTTATCTGCCACTGGCAAAATGTATTTTCTTTGAATTTGGGTTTCATTGCTGTTTCAATGAATGTGAGTTTCAAGGGCAGAGAAGTTTTAATGCCATGTCTATTTTCATTGTGAGACTGCATTGCTTTGTTTACCAGATGTCTATTAGTGTTTGTGCTGTAAAATGCAAAATAAAACTTTCAAATGAAATCCAAATCATTGTAGAAGTAAAGCAGTATGTACATTACAGTGTCTATGGTAAATGGTGTGAAATAGAAAAGCAATGGGGCATTGGAATGGCTGCAGGGGGTGGCTCCATTTGATCATTATTTTTGTGAGGGGGAAGGGCAGCAAACTCAGACAGACATTGCTGAACTGTACCTCTCAAGTATCCAGATTTTCATAGAATGAATGCATTTTTGCTTCTTATTTTTGGTTTGCTCCTCATAAAATTTGTGGTTTACTGGCAAATCAATTAGGAATTAAGTCACTAAATGGCAGACATTGAGTTTCAGACTTCATAGCCTTCAGAAAAATGCATGTTAAAGCAAGACATCTTATTCTATCAACTAAGTTTATACAAGAGCAATTTTTTGTTCTGTTTGTATGTTCCCCCAATATATTTGGCCTTGTCCAGACTTCCTGCATTAAGGTTGAGAGGTACATGCACATAAATAGCTTCATAGAATTGGGCATATCCAAACCTCTCAACTGTCCTCAATTTTGGCTCAAAATGTTGCTCTTCCCATAATAATCCCTCTGCAGAATGGCAGTTTTGGAAGAAAACATGGAGAGTTTGCAATTAATAAATAACTGTAATGATTAGAGTTATAGATTACTTTTATTTCAGAAATGCATGTAGATTCTCTTATTTTGTCAGCTGCTCAAGTTAACAGTACTAATATTAAAAAAGCATCGCTTCTTTGACAGGTTCCCAGCTGTATTGTGTGGCTATTTAATATATATATATATATATATATATATATATATATATATATATATATATATATATATATATATATATATTGGTGTGTTTTTCATAAAATTGTGGTTTTCTGGCAAATTAGTGGCAAATCATTAAAGATTAAAGTTAGAAATTAATGGCAGACATTTAAATTTTAGA
Organism: Protopterus annectens; assembly: GCF_019279795.1. Taxonomy (NCBI): domain Eukaryota; kingdom Metazoa; phylum Chordata; order Ceratodontiformes; family Protopteridae; genus Protopterus; species Protopterus annectens. Next base: position 276,552,040 of record NC_056750.1, read on the forward strand.
TTTCATACCCTTCAGAAAATTCATACAAATTCAAGACCTACTAATATTCTATTATCTTTCTAAGTTTATAAGAGCAATATTTAAAAAATGTCCTCATTTTTGGACCTTTGTCCCACTTTTATGTATGGCTTTGTCCAGATTTGTTGCTCTGAGGTTGAGAGGTGTGATAAATGTGTCAGAGCCATCACTGTCAGCCATAGACATTTCAAATTGTGACACACTCCCCCATGTAGTGACTCTGGATGTGTCCAAGCAAGGCAAGGAGCATTTATGCAGTGTAAGTGTGAAGCGTATTACCCCATCCAAGGCAGACACAAGTACTACAGTGGTTTTTCATCTGTACTTGATTTTGCAGAATGTTCTGTTTTTCTGTCATATTTTTGCACTGTTGATTTATACTTCTTATTATTCAGAAAATGCTTGCTGTTGCAGTGCCCTGTTGCTCTGTGTTTAAATAGCAATGCTTTAATGACCATCAGGTAAGCTTGTCTGAGAATGTAAGATGCACGTAAGCTTTAATGAGCATACTGTTAAAAAATTACGAACATTGAAAGCCTTTTTGTTGTTGCTATGCAGTGAATATTTACATAACTAGATAACGTATAAGCCTTAGGTATTGAAATGCATATGACAGTATTTGTAATAAAGGACAGGATTACAGTATTTTCAGAAGCTCATTACATTTGTTGAAGACTTGCAGTCATCTTTGCAGGCTTTACCCATAAACTAAACAGAATGCCAATCTATCATGTGTGGTCCATAACCTGTACAGTAATCCTTTAAGCAATGTATCTTGATCTTGTTTCTTGTTTGCTGCTAATTTTTTACTTTGATCATGTTTTCCCCATGAAACAAGGTGATAGCTGTTGTCATGCAGCAGGTCTTTTCTGGATAAGAAACATTTTTACAAGTGGGGGCATCACAGAGATTGCTACTTTCAGCATGTTACTTGGTACTTTTATAAAGCTGAATATAAATTATAATTAGAACTGCAGTACAAGGAGAAGTGGTTTGAGTTGAGTGCTGCTTTTTTTTTTTATATATACTTGATTTTGACTGGCATTCCAGTAATGTATTTAAAAATTAATTTATTTTTTCATGCCCCAGAACCTTTTTATTTCCATCTTTAATTGGGAAAACTACTCGGGTACGAACACCTTTGCACAATGGTTCTTGGAATTCATAAATTCCAATGCCCTGGATGAACTAATCCATAGTTCCACCAGGGGCTCAAATATCCCAGACCTGGTCATTACCAACATGGGAGATCGATGCTCCACACCAGTAGTCACCCCCTCGTTGGTCAGATCTGATCATAAGCTAATTACCCTTGACGTCCACATCCCACCCCCACCCCGCAGTAGCGAAACTTCCATAAAAAACTTTTCCAAAGCCAACTTCATGCTACTCATGTCAGAAGTGACAAACTTCATGACTCCCATGCAGACAGGAACTGGAAGTTTGACTGCTGAATCCTACACTAAGGCACTGTATGAGCACATCCACTTGTGCATGAATCATGCCATTTCAAACAGAACCAAGACGGTCTCCTCCAAAAAAAGGAACTCAATCTGGTGGTCCCCTACCATAAACAAGCTATACAACAGTAGGAAGAAACTGTTGCAGAAAAGAGGAAAATCCCAGGTTGCAAAAAACTCCCTTACCAGACTCCGTAAGAAGCTGAGATCCCTCATAAAATCCTCCAAAGCTAGTTAAGAAAATAAAATTGCCAAAGATTCCAAGGACAGCCACAAGGAATTCTCTAATTAAGTCAAGAATCTAAATGGCAATGCTCAGATCTGCTCTGAGCTACAACAGAATGGCATTAAATATACTGATCCCAAGGATATTGCCAATATCCTAGCAGATCGATTCAGTGCAAACTTCACCCCCCTCTCATCCCCAAAGTGGCCCATCTCATTATCAAAAGATTGCCAATTTCCAGGACTCATGGCCACACAGTTAAAAAAACACACTTCCCCAAAGCTAAGAATACAGCATCCATGGAACCAGATGACATTCCAGGCTGTGTACTACATGAACTACAAAATGAACTGGCACCTCACCTAAGTGTCATGTTTAATCATTCGTGCCCAATGAGTAGCGTACAGCTACAGTTATCCCACTCCACAAGGGAGGATCCAACTTGGATCCCGGGAACTATCGTCCCATCAGTCTGATGAGCCAGATCTGCAAAGCCATGGAATGTATTATCATGGAACTTATAAACAAAGACAATGGCAAACTTCAAACACTGGACCCTACCCAGTTTGGTTTCGTAAAGGGCTGATCTCGTCTCCTCAACCTGATTGACTTCTATGAATCGGTCTCCAGAGCCGTGGACAAGGGGTAAGGCTGTCCACACAGCCAATCTGGACCTCACCAAGGCCTTCGACACCAACCCCCACTCTGGAATCATAGATAAACTTACTAAGCTGGGCATTAATCCCTACATCACTCGATGGGTTGCCAACTGGATTACTGAGACAACCCACACTGCAAAAGTAGCCGACTCAAAATCCAGCTCCAGACAAGTGAGAAGCGGAGTACCTCAGGGTTCAATCCTGGGACCGCTCTTGTTTGGCATCTACTTCTCTAAAGTACAGGCCAGCACTAAGGAACTCTGGCTAACAAAGTTCACAGATGACTGCAATCTGGGAGCCATTATTAAATCCCCAAATGATGTGGATATTCTACAAAAGGGCCTTACAGAAACAGATGCTTGGTGCCAGAGCTATGGACTCAAGCTCAATGCCAAGAAATGTATAGTTATCCCCTTTGGGAAAAAGACATGTTCCCATGAATTACCACATAAGTAGCATTACCCTAAACACTGAAAGTGTGATAAGGGACTTAAGGACACAGGTGGACAGTGGTCTTACTTTCGGTAACCACATAGCCACAACAGTCAGGAAATCCTTCTATGTGGCTCACCTCATCACTAAGTGCTTTTCATCCAGAAAAAAGGAGGTCATTGTCTCACTGTACTCATCCCTCATTAGACCCATTATAGAGTACAATGCCCCATTTGGTATGTACCTCACAAGACATCTTAAACAACTGGAAAGGCCACATGAATACCTCACTAAAAGAATCACAGGCCTAAAGCAGATGCCCTATGCTGACTGTCTAAAGAAACTCCAGCTATACTCTGTTGCATATTGCCTACTCAGAGGGGATCTCTGCTTAACATACAAGGCCATGTCAAACCCAGTGCTGTTGAACTTGCTACACTTAAAGAAATCCCAGTCTCTCAGAGCTACATGCTCCAGGGATCTAAACCTGGTCATCACAATGAACAAAACATGTGGAGGGATAGGTCCCTGACCCAGATATTCCCCATACTCTGGAATGGACAGCCCATACATGTCATGCTGAGTGCCTCTTTAGCCCGCTTCAAAAGGAACCTTGACGATTGGATGGGAGATAGGAAATTCACCCCGGTGATCACGTCAGTCACCCTGCTAGACAGGAGCCCAGGGAAGTAAATATTCTGGGAAGAAATAGCCAGGGAATTGTTCTGGCTAGGCTTGTATAGGCCCTAGGGCCTAGTACCAACCTATGAACTTATATTAAGTAAGCTAGCATATAGCTAATGCATTGAAATATTTTTTTTCTTCTACACTTCATTTTGTCTTGATTGGACTCTTGTAATGATGGTTTGGTACCCAGGGCAGCGTATTTAATTAAAGTTCCAATTGTTGTGGTTTTCAGCACAGCTCCACCCCTTTCTGGTTAGCCACACCCCATTCCCAATTGACCACACCCATTCAGCTGTCTCCTGCAGCTCCCCTTTGATTTGAAGTCACCATCCACCACTGCTTTTAATAGTGGTTTTGCCAGCAGCCTTTGCTATGAGATTGCATTGCAGTGGGTAAAGGAATTTTCATGAACTTTGAGATGATATATATATATATATATAAGTAGCAAGGGGTAGGTGGATAAAAGTAATTTAAAATGATCACTCTTTTTACATTTGCTCTTTTTTTGAGTATTTGATATTTCATGATGCAATCTTGTACATCTATATACACACACATATGTCTGTGTGTGTGTGTGTGTGTGTGTGTATATATATATATATATATATATATATATATATATATATATATACATATATACACATACACACACACACACACACACACACACATACACACACACATATCATATTACAAACACTAAAAGATCTGTAATTTTATTAACTTTGCCAACATTTGCACTCATCATCTACTATGTATGACTGAAAGATCTACTTTCATCTTTTCTACTTTTACATTTAAGTTGATACCCACTAACTTCTGCTCACAGCTAGCTAATCAAGCATTTATTGCTTCCGCCCAGCACCTTATTGGATCACAAGGCAGTGTATATAATGCCAGAGATATAATTTTATTGCAAATACTACTAAGAAAGCTTTCTCTAAACTTTCACCTGGAATTTGAAATTCCATCCCCACTGCTACTAAAACTAAATATTTATTTTTTGGCAAGCTACACTGATTGTTATAGGTGCTATTTCTCATTTATATTGTCAAGAGGTAACGCTAACATTTTCAAGGAAGTCACTTCTCAATGTACTCTCCACTAGTTTTTATACACCATTTCTTCAGAGATTATTTTAATCTTTGTCATTATTTTCTTTTTAACACATGTATTAAGTGAATAAATATTACACTTTAAATGCTGCTGACTACTAATGATAAAAATCTATTTTTTATTACCTATCCTTTCTCCTTAGAATTTTCTTAAAGTATTATATTTTTTCTGCCAGGTGTGCGGAGTTCACTGTTTCAGCTACATCGTCATTATAATGTATTTATTTAGTTTGTTTACTGGGGTAGTGTGCATCTTTAATGCCTCACAATAAAGATATATTGCATACATTTAATGTATCTGGTTACTTCTGGTCTATGTTATGGCTAAAAATTATATTTGGAGTAACTCTCCTATGTGGTAAACAAACAAATTACTTGTTTAATTAATAATCATAAATAACAATAAATTAGCCTGACACTCTATTAAGAAGTTGCCAATAGCAGCTAAAAATGGTAATACATCCACAACAAATATAAGAGGGTGCGATTTAAGCACAAAGACAATGACAGCTTGAGTATGAAGCTCTGAAAACCCTGGCACAAGTTCTATCAAATAATCAGCTCAGTCACTGTTACTGGACAAGAAACTGAATGTCAGAAAAAGATTGAGGTGTGTGGCTCAGATGGCAATAAAAGCACAGCCAAAGTGGAGCAAAAGACTGACGACTTGACATCTGTGATTGAGAAATTATTGTATGATACTACACATCTAAGGGCCATTTGGTAAAATAATTCCCATTTAAACACAGAGATTGATGCTGTCTGAAAAGTAATCCCTTATTTTGTTTTAGAGATGACCGTGTTCCTTTCCGAGTTTCATATCAAGAGTTACAAACTGCTAAAATTATTGGGACTCACTCAGGGATTGATACAACTAAACAGAGGTAAGTGTCTGGATACTCCAGATTATACTCAACTCCATTCCAAAGACGTGTGTCTGGAGCATTTCTCCTTCAGCCTCAAATGAACATGGGCTCTGTCCCAGTGAGACTTTCCTGGTAAACAAATGTTAAAAAAAATACTTTTACTATGCCAATATAATACTGTAGTGGCAACTTTCTTTGCTAAATTATCAACAATCTAAGCCAGGATTTTCAAGAGGGGACTGAACTGTTCCTGCATTTTTTACAGACCATAGGTAAATTTAACAAGTGTACAAACAACTGCCAAACTGCAACTGTGGAGAGCAGTGTACTGACATTTTCACTTAAGGAAGAGTGAGAATGAGCTAAGTTAGCAATGAAGGTATATTGCAAAGCTACTAAAACTCAAGCCATAAACAAAATGGATCAAGATTTTTAAGCTAACTGAGGAAAGTAGTCAAAAGTACATTTGGCTCCAATGTCCAGATAAAATTCAAGGATGAGCATAATGCATGAAACCTAAGAAGCACTAGGGTATGCGGTAAAGCGATATACAGACACCTATATCCAACACTTTCAATTAAAACGCTTAAACTTGCAGACTTTGTTTCATATTTGGGAGCCATACATATGTCATACAGTTGTTTCTTTGTAAGTTGCTTATCCAGTCTCTATTCCCAGGTTTTTTTCTAACCTTTTCCGTTGGATTCCTATAGTTATTGTGAAATATTTTATATGACCTATTAATTATCCCTTAACAGCTGCTTCTGTTCCAGATTTAACATATCCCTTCAAATCTGGTAATCCTAAACCACCTTGTTCTATTGAAAGGATCAAGTTATCCCACTTAACTCTTGGCCTCTTCCTGTCCCAGAATAAATCCTTCAACTCTTTATTAATTATCATCTACAGCTTCTTCTTTCGTTAATAAAAAAAAATACCTGACTGTGTATCAAAATTAAAGGGACTAAAAACATTTATTTATTTGTCTTTGTTTACCATGAAAGTCTGACTGGGTAATATCCATTTTCAGCAGAGGCCTAGGGAGAAAAGCTCTATTTGCTTACATTGCATTATATTAAGTTCCAATTAAAGACAGAGTAGTTACATTTCTATTCACATCTGTACACAGAAAGTAGTTACATTTATTCATACTAACATTTTACAAAGGTGGAATTCGGGCAACAATTATATATGAAAATTGTTTTGTCATTTCAGTAAGAGGTTGAGAATATTATGTTTAAGAAGAGTATTCGGAAAGTATCATACAGTGAGCCCACAGTTTTAACATTGTGATGATCAGATACAGGACTAGGATTGGTTAAGATCTTGTTTAAGCAGTGGTTTAAAGCTACCGAGTTTGTTGGCGAGTTTTATTCGTGTGGGGATACTATTCCAGAGTTTAGCAGTGTATTGGGAGTAAAAAACGTCTCCGGCAACATTACTTGACTTATCTGTAAGGAATAAGAATTTGTTACTAGAGCGGGGGTCCCTCGCTGGGCAGTAACACGTTTTGTAGTGCAGGGCATTTTTCTAGATGATGAATGAGTTTGTGGGCTGTAGTTAGTTGTGAATGTGTTAGGTAGTTGTATAGTTCAAGCCAGTTAATTGCTTTAAGCTAGGACAATAGTGGGTCCTATAAGGGAGACCGGTGACAACTTTAGCTATTTTATTTTAGCAGGAGGCAAGTTTCTTGGATTGAATATTGTTTAAGTTTGTTAGGATAGGAGTGGTGTATGAGAAAGCTGGCAGTAAAAAAGTGGTGGCTATTGTTTTTCGTGCAGTATCTGTAAGGAATCTGCTGATCATATGAGGGGAGCCTAGTTTCTGTGTGTAGATGTAATGGTGTGCAGTATATGGTGATTATATCTGAGACTGTCATCTATTATAATGTCTAGAAGTTTACTGTGAGTTACAGTTTCAATGACAGTATTATTTGCTGACTTTATGGTAAAAGATTGCTTTTGATTTTGGCAACTTTTAGGGGTTAAAAGCATTACCTTAAATTTTCTTGGGGTTGAGTAGGAGGTTTGAGCAAGGTTTCTACAGAGGAGAAAGATTTTTGGGTAATGTTTTGGAGGTTATTTATTGCTGAGGCTGCACATATTAATGTGGAGTCATCTGTGTACTTAACTAAACTAGCATGATGAGTGGAGGTGTGGAGGTCATTAATAAATATATTGAATAGTATAGGAACCAGGATAGAGCCCTGACGAGCACCTGTAGTAACTGTTTGAAAGGATGAGTAGGTCTGTTGCCATTTAACAGCTTTTTGTCTTCCAGATAGGTAACTAAGAATCTACAACAAGGAGTACTGTGAAAGCCCAACTGAGGAGAGTTGAACGAGCAGCTGCTGGTGCAAGACAGTGTTAAATGCCTTTGAAAAGTCTAAGAACATGGTGGACACAAGTAGGCCATCATTTCTGTTTTGGTTTATTATATTGGTAAAATGTAGTAGAGCAGTAGTGGTGCTGTGCTGGGGCCTAAAGCCATGTTGAGTTTCTGAGATCAGGTTATTTCAGGTTAGGTGTTGCATTAGCTGCATATGGATGCATTTCTCTAATATTTTGGAGTGGGGGAAGAAACTTGCTATTGGTCTGTAGTTATTAAACTCTGTAGATGTGCCGCCTTTGTACAGTGGTATGATGTAGGATTTTTTTCCACAGTGATAGGATGCATCTTTCTACTATAGACCTATTTATTAGTATGGACACAGGAAAGGATATGACTTCTACAGCCATTTTTAGGTAGTGCAATGGTAGCTGGTCTACAGCTACAGAATTAGTTTTTAGTTTAATATGCAACTTCCTTATGAGCGAGGTAGTGGACTAAACTTTAAGAGCTGTGGGTGGTTTTGATTCGACAGGGGTAGAGCAAGGAGGGCAGATGTGTTAGTGTAGGAATTAAACTGTGTGGGGATATAGTCTGTCATATTATTGTCTGTTTTTGAAGAGTGGCTGATGGTATTACCAGGGTAGTGTAGTTTATTTAGTGATTACCAAAAAAAGTTTTGGATTTTGGGTTATTTATATCTTTGTCTTATAGGTTGGTATAATATGTTTGCTTATCTTGTGTGACATGGAGATTTGCGAGGTTTCTAAGATTTCTAAATTGCTGGAAAGCATTTTGAGTTTTATTTTTATAGCATTTTTTCCAGGGTATATCCCCTTTTATCATTTTTTTGTTTCCTTTCTCAGCCATGGTGTGAGGTTGAATTTTACTCTTTTACTGCATACTGGTGCTAGATTATTTAAGGTCTGTAAGAGTACGTTATTCAAGTGTTCTACAGCAGTATCTAGTGGCATTGTTCTAAGCACATTCCATTTATATTTTTTAGTGTTTCATTGAAAATATTTTTGCTGAAATTTATTCTATTTCTTATTTGATTATAGGTAATATATTTATCTAGGTTATTCTAAGTTCTAATAACATATGTTGGTATGTGGTGACTTATGTCTGAGAGTTAGCCTACTTTTTTCAGTTTGATTTGTTTGTAAGAACCCAATCTAAAGTTGAGTGCCTCCCTGAAGTTTTATTGATTCTAGTAGGTGTGGTTAATTGTCTGAAGTTTATGGATTCGGTGGGGAAATTTCACTGCTTGTATCTTGCTATCCATATCCATAGAGAAGAACTTCCGTTTTCTCACTTCTTGCATTAACTTTTGTTTACTCTCTTCCAACATGTGTTTAGTTGCCATATCAGATTCCTTTTGAACCCATAATGCTAAATATTTCATTTTTCATGTCCTCAGAAATATGGACATTGTTGAACCAATTCATGTGTGGGTACATAGTTTACAGCTATAACCTTTGTTTCATCTTCGCTGACTTTATATCCTGAAAAAAAATAAAAATGTCTCAATGTTCAACAATACTGAGATGTCTTTTTCTGGTCTTATCAGGTACAAAATAATATTTTCTGCAAATAAAGCCAACATTTTTTGATTACCATATCTTTGAATGTTCCCTTAAAGGATACTCTAATCTTAGGGGCTACACAACACCCTTCACTTTTTAGAGGTTAAATATTCTACAGGTAAATTATATTCCCCTTAGAATACACCTGGAGGCAGATCTGAAAAGTGAATCTCCTTGGGCAATTTCCATTGACTTGAGACACATGGCTGAATTGCATATAAGCTGCCAAGGTCCATAACTGTGGTAAATTCACTATGGTCAAACAGAAGCACATAGTGCAACATCTGTAGCAGGAATAATCAATGGCAGGTGGGAGTTACCAACTGCTGGTTGGGGAAACAATGTTCATGGACTCCCAGGTCTTTAGGGAAAGCAGGATGTATGTCAGGCACCTGCATAAGAATGTCTGGTGACTGAGAATGTGTAGTATCCAACAGGTAATGTCTTTATAATTAAACTAATGTGCTATAAAAATGATGGCTGCTGTGGCTATTGTGTAGTACATACTTATCTAACTAGCTTATCCAACTATAAGTTGTAGAAGTGTGCAACAGGGTGGAGGGAATCCTGGACATTGCTGTGGTCAGAGCTGTAGCTGTAGCTATTCTGGCACATGGGGATGTTCCTTGATATTGTTCCCCTCCCTCTTTAAAGCTCTTCTAACTTAAAGAACAAAAAAATGTTTTCTCTCCTTTTAAGTTATATACAAAATGTATACAGGTTGCTAAAGCACTTTAAAAAAGAGCTCTTATTTTTTAGCTTTAAACTGTGCATTTGTAGGAAGCAGTGGCTGCAGGTTATACCACACACAGAGCTAAAACACAAAAGTTATATTACAAAAATAATTTTCTTTTTAAACTGTTTCAAGTAGCTGCTACAGTTTAGGCACACTGACAACTAAAGCACTTAACTTATTAAGAAAGCTCTTCTTTTTTTAAACTGCAGTTTATACCACACACAGGGTGCTACAGACCCCAGTCTTGGCTGCAAAAAGTAATACTGGCATTCACAGTATTGCACTTAAGACTAATTAGGATTTGATGATAGTACTCTCTCGGGCTTTGCACCCAGGTTGGCTCCCCCCCCCTTCACCCCTTCTTACCTACTCTATTTGCTGTAGTCACACTCATTCTCCAGTATGTGTTTTAGGTGAAGCTTCTTAGATACTGTGGCTCACCTGTTGGTAGAACCAGGCATGTTCCTGTGCAGGGATTTGGGCATTCATTGAATGTTATTCTTGTTGCAGAACTGTAAGAATCACAGTGATATGTACACCAGGACTTCTTAGGAACACCTTCAGCCACAGCTGTCAACCCCCCAACTGACTGTAAATAAGAACTTCAGTGAGATGTGTATACTAGGATGTCTTAGAGTGCTATATTCTCGATAGGAAGACCTGGTGAACTAGGATAAATAAGAAAGGTGGGATGGCAAGTTTGATATTCATTATACTTCCTTTTCATGATCTTTATTCATGTGTTTTAACACAGAGTTGATGAAACTGTAAAAAAAATAAATAAAAATCTATGAATTAGTACTTAAAAAATGCTTAACATTTTCAACATCTGGGAGCTTCAAGGCCTTCCTTCATTTTCAGAATGTGATAAAAGGAAAACTGTAACAAAAATAAATTTAGGTTTCTATTGAGTCTACAGAAATCAGGCAGAGAAGTAAAGCACAGTCTTTCAAAGTATAGGTTTTATTCTTAGATATAGAGAGAATGAAAAGGAAGAAAGATGAAACTAAAGAAGGTTATGTAAATGTCAAGATTTGAAGAAGATCTGGAAATAAAATAACACTGAAGAGGTGAAAAAAAAAATGGGTGCCATTTCTGTGGCATTGAAAGCAGTATATATCACTAATGTTCACAAAGATCCAATCACAGATGCAGGCAGTTAATGCAGTAGAAGTCTATATACAATTCATGCTCAAATGTATCACTCAGACAAGCCGAGGAATTACAACTACAGCAAGACAGATTTAATAAAGAATGATGTACTTTATCTCACAAGTAATACTCTGATGCATTATGTTTACTGAAAAACGCACACCTGAAATAAACTAACAGCTCTGTTCAGAAGCTTTTCATTTGAATTTCAGTCCAGATTCCTATACAGAAAACAAAGCCATTATAGGTCAATGGGGGAGGATCTACATAATGTGATTCGTTAGCCTTCACTTCCTGGATTTTCTTCCCATATCCATTCTAAGCCATTTATGTTTTGCTTATACTGGGGGTGAATCTTCTACAAACCACAAGTGCATTCCTTTGGCGAATCTTCCCTGATTTCTGCAAGTCCAGCTGCAGATGGCTACATGTTCATCAGATCTCATTTTATGGATGCCAGCTGCTCAGTTACTTTCAAAGCTGTGTCTTTAACTTGAAACGTACTGTTGCAACCAGGTATTTTCTGATAAATAATGTGGCTGCAGTGAAGAACACAAGGCATTACTTTATTATACAATAATAAAAGTGCCTGAGCCTTATATGGACTAACGCAAGGCTGCTGTTGCCAGCTGTGACAGCTTCCTTTAGACTGCTGATGCACACTTCTCTTGCATGCTTACTGCTAATGATAAAAATCCATGGCCGAATCGCTGGTGAAAGATGTAGGACATTTCTATATTTTATTTTATTGTTTTATTTTACATTTGTTGACCTAGTTAGTCCGACTGAGTCTAGTGGCTCATTTTCAGTGGAGGCCCGGGGAGAAACGCGCCACAGTAAAATACAATTTAATACTAAATCAGAAGTAGGAATTAGATACCAGTAAAATGCTAGGATTACAACTCCACACAAAGGAGTAAAGCTTTTACAGTGTTCATAGATAATGAGGAGATATATGCATAGGCAGTACAATATTTGTGCATACAAAATTTATAAGACATTTAGGCTAATAAGGTTTCAATGAGGGAGAGAGTATGGGGACAGAAGTGAGGAGTATATGAGATAAAGTAAAAAGGATGTAGAAAGTCTAATTGTAAAATGTAGGTTGTTAGGCAAAGGGTTAGTAAGGTTCTACAAGAAAAAAGGGAAGGTGAGAAGTTATACAGGAGGAGAGTATAGGAGAGAGGGGAGGAAGTTAAAAAAGGACTAACAATCAGCATATGTAATCCTTACTGATACTGTTAAGGATATGTCAGTTGACCATGGTAATTCCTACAAAGGTGTTCATCACTGCAGAGTGTGGTTATAAGGTATTTACCCGGTCACTGTATAGTTTTATAATTGTATGCTCTGCAGAGTGTGGTTATAAGGTATTTACCCAGTCACTGTATAGTTTTATAATTGTATACACTGCAGAGTATGGTTATAAGGCATTTATTTACCTGGTCACTGTATAGATGTTGCAGTGTCAGTGGTTCATTTTATATTACTAGCACTACAGTGTGGGGCAGGGCTTCACTCCCAAGGGTGTACTTGCCCACCCCCTGTTGTATCACAATGTTTAAGTATGACATGCTATCTGCAGTACTCAACATTATATTGTGGAAACAATTCATTTCTTCTTAATTTTTCATTCTAAGTTTGCTTTTTTGTTGAAAGCACGTAGACAGAAGACAAACATGTCCTTGTGTTGTACTTGTCCCACCTTGTCATTTTTGCAATGCCAAGTTATATAGTGGAGAAAGAAAATGTGCCACAGGATAGCAAAAATCTTAGATGCTATTGTAGCACAGCTAGAATAGCATTCTGATTGCCCTGAGCTCAAATCTTTTGTCATGTATTGCTTATTTCTTTCTTTTATTTACATGTAGCTTATTGATACATACATGGAGTTTTCCTGACTAAAAAAAATAATAAATGTATCCGTTTGAATGAAAGAACATTGATTTATTCATTCATAATCCAGCTATTTACACTGGGAAAGGCAAATATGCACTGAGGCAACAGATGTTGGAGCTGCTTTGATAGTACATCAAATAATGCTGTTGCAGTGTGCAACTACGCTTTGGACATTCAGGGTTCACTCTCAAAGTAAACAACTAACATATTCCATAAGTATGTACATTGAACTTCTGATACTACTTTTATATCTTTCAACTGCGACACTGATTCTACAGTTCTTTAAGCAAAATTCCTTTTTGATAATCTTAAGTTCTGGGATTTATATCCATGATTGCCAAGTGTTATTTCTAGTAATTACCCCATTATATTCCAGAGTATGTATACATTTGCAAAGGACGTACAAAACAGCCAGTTAAGGAAATTTAACAATATTACAAGTATTACTATATCTGCAAAATTACAAGGGGGTTGGTATACTGGTTAAGGTGTTAACCTCCCACACACAAAGTACAATGTTTGATTCTCACCTTTGGAAGAGAAATCAGCTCGTATTAAAATGTCCCACAATAGCAGCTAGCCCAGTACTTTTGAACGTAAGGTAAGGAAACAAATGGTTTTACAAGTAATAAGTGTAAGCAGACCTACAAGTCCTACTGAATGAGTGACTGGCAAATTCCATGCAATTGCAGGGTTTTCCAAAATTCAAATAGTGCACAGTGTTGACTTTGTTATTTTAATGGGATATATGTTTCCATGCTCTTCTTTTCATTGCCAGCTTTAGACAGGGCAAACCATTATATTATTAATAATGACCTATCACAGAGCATGACATTGGTATTGCCTACTTTCCTTTGTCTTTGTCAGCATTGCAATTCAGAACCCTCCCTATCACAATGTGCCTATCGTCATTGCACCTATAAATCCCCTTCACTGCATTTAGTCACTGGCGCAAGGCCTCTAGCTCAGTTGATTATCAACATTGAATATCACTGCATACAAGTCACTAGTATAACAAGAAAAAGATTTACTTTGCATCATCTATGCCTGCCTCTAGAACAAGCCTGTGCTGATAAAATAAAGTGATCAGTGATCCAGAAGCAGCATTATCAATGAGAAATGCATAAAATATATTTACCTCAGTAATCAAAGCAAGGTACTTTATGCTTTACAAATATGCAAAAATGGACAGCATGTTCCATTAAATACTGTAAAGCAAAATGTTCTTTTTTTCAATTAAAGTTCTTTGTTGAACTTTAAACATAAAGTGTTATAACATAGAAGCAATGAAATCATCTGACTGGGCAAATTAGTGAAAAAATAAAGCCTTAAGCAATAGTTAGATATGCACAAGAGACAACAGGCTAAAGTCAGACAGTATAACTCATTTATTCAGAAAATGTTCAGTCTGTCAAATTTAATTGCTAACTGAATGCTTCACTTTTCAGTGAATTTCATCTAATGACTTCCTGAAAAAAAGGCAGCTGTGCTACAATATTTTTAAAAAGCTTTAGATTCAGCCAAACATTTCTGTCATGTGCTGCCGACAGCATGTGAGATGAAGGTCCTAAACATCAATAAAACATGTAGATTAATAGTCTCTTACTGAAAGAAGTTGCTGAAGTCTGACATCTTTAACGATGCCTTGTGGATCATCGGTGTTAAGTTAGTTTTACATAGTGATATAACAGCACCGCATCACAGGAGGAAGTACCTCTGTTCATCCACAGACAGGTCCTGTGATGTCAGTTTTATAATGAATGCAACCAGACTTGTATCAGGGCTGTAACAACTGATCAGCACATTTTAAAAGAACAAGGTATTAATTTGTAAAGCACTATACATACATATATATATATATATATATATATCGGTCTACTTTCTTTCACTGAAATTATACCTCTTCGAATCTCAAAAAGCTGAACTCACTTAAGCAAAATTGCAGTTCAACAAAAATGCACTTTTGCGAAATACAAATAAGCGAATACCTGTTGGCCATTCCAGGATGCTGTGGAGGTACAGTTGCAGTGCTTTTTTACTTATTTTTTACAGGTTTAATTGGGAGTGTAAGGTTTAGAGCAGTTTGGGCTTTTTGATATAAGTCGCAGTATAGTGAGGATAAGAAAATTTACCCTTTTCCCCACTGTAGTGCGATTTTGGAGTTAGCATATATAATTGGTGGGATGTGGGGGGTGCAGGGGGGCTTCCCCCCTGCAAAAGTTTATTTTTAGTGTTTATTTTTTTCTTTAATTTCACTTATTTGTATTTCATGAAAGTGCATTTTCATTAAACCGCACTTTTGCTTAAGTGAGTTTGGCTATTTGAGATTCGAAGAGGTGTACTTTCGGTGAAGAAAAATAGACCCATATAGCTCCACACACAAATTTATGCACATATATAGATTACATCTATTTTTATCTATCTATATATCTATCCAGGTATCTATATATTTATATATATAAAATCTTTAAGTACCTTGATAGGTAAAAGGGGTAGTCCTTTTTAAGATATTTAAAGACCACTTGCACTAGGCCTCTGAATACGATGGGGTGAGGTACCTGGAGTGACACATGTCCTACAGTGAAGCCCAAACCAGAATTCCCACTAAATGAAGGGAAGGGAAGACAAAAAGAATTTTAAATGAGCTATTACACAGAGTAACTGTAGTTTGTAGGAATTGGTGCCCTTGAATAGTGGGTGTACTGGATATCTGTGGCTAACGTCAGAAGCATGAGTAACAGTAGGAAATTCAGTCTCTTCCAGCTAAATGAATCTTAGTCTATGGTCTCAACTGAACAATTTGAAATTGCTCATGAATAATTACACATCACGTAATCATTACACAATGAACAGCAGTGAAAAAATTTGAACCTTCAATGCAGTGTCCACCCAAAACTGTGACATTCCATGTGCCAATTGATAATCACAAATAATTCTTTGCTGTAGGAAATCAAGCCCTCAAGCACTCTCCTTTATGGAGGCAAGCCCACATACCCAAATATCTCTATAGTAGGAGGCCGCACAAAATGGGATAAAAGGGAGAAGAGAAAGCAGGAATAAAACTCACTTCTCTGAGTCTCCAAACCTAAAATGAAATTGTACTCTTTCAGACTTTGCACCCAGGTTGTCCTTAAACATCGTTTAGGTGTGAAAAATGACACCACTGCTTAAAGCAAGACCACATAATTGGTTCAGTCAACAGATGGACGAATTTGTCTTGACTATTAAAGGAGCTCCAGTATACAGAATGCAGAAAAAAATAATGAACAGCAGCAAAACTTTATTTAATAATGCAATCTCATGTAACAAGTCAGCTAAGTATCCACATTCAAAAATTCATATAAATCTATGGAAATTGTCTTTCCCATTTAAAAAAAAATGGTGGTATCATTTTCAGTCACTTGTGAAAAGTGCAATAGTTTAGTTTTTCTCTTTCCAGTTCTTGCGTTACCTGTATTGCATTGTTGCATAATCATTGCTTAGAGATTCAGTACCACAAGATTTACACTTCTGATGTTTATCACAGCAGTGAATGGACCTTATGGTCACCATAAACAATTCTAATGGAAGCAGATACTCTTCTCAATGCTTCCCAGAATGGTGTTATTGGATGAAGATTGTCAGTGTCAGCGAAAAGCAGAGATAAAGAGCATATTTTACACAAAACTCAGATACTGTAGTGTGACCATTTCTGAGTGCTAGATAATGTGAACTTATCTGATTTCATATTGACATACGGACACTGCATAGTGACCAGGTACACTTATTACCATCCACATATAGTAAGTGAAACAAGTGATAATATAGGCCTACACCAATCTAGAATTGCATAGTCAGGGACTGGGATCCAAGAACAATAAAAGATGTTATAACACTTCAAGTGAGAGTTTCACATATAATTGTTTACACAAAATAAACCCCCTACAGATTTATACAAACATATCCACATCTCAGAAGTACAACTAGGAAGAGTGGTGAGAAATATCCACCAACTAGTTTTCTGCAGCCCATACAAATGGTTATAAAAAAGGCCCAGCTGGGGTTGGAAGAAGAATTCTCCCTAGCCCATACATGCAGTTTCCTCTTCTCTTGGGAATTCTGCAGTACAGCTGGGGTTGGAATGGAACCTATGGGCAACCTGAGGTCTTGCCTTCACCTTTAGTTGGGTGTGTCCTACACCATCACCCCCTCCCAATTAGTTGGGTGTGTCCTACACCATCACCCCCTCCCAATAATGGTATCTGTGTCCATGTCCAAATGGTGTGTGCGCAATGGTGGCATGGGGCTTATTGCCCCACATCAGTGGCAGTTCAGCTATGTGCACCACCCTTCCTCTCTTTGGACCATAGGATCATAGGTAGGTACTAGGCTATTGGCCCTAGGGCATATATAAGCCTAGCCAGAAAGGTACCCTGGCTTTCGCCTCCCAAGAAAATTATTTTCCTGTGCGCCCCTGTCGAGCAGAGTCACAGAAGTGATCCCCGGGGTGAATTTCCTATTTCCCATCCAATCATCAAGATTTTTCTTGAAGAGTGCTAATGAGGAGCTCTGTTTGACATAGATAGGTAGTCTGTTCCACAGTATGGAAAGTCTCTGGGACAGGAATCTATCCCTCCAACATGTTCTGTTTATTGTGGTGACAAGGTTTAGGTCCCTACAGCATGTAGCTTGCAGGGATTGGGATTTCTTTATGTTGAGCATGTCCAACAGCTCTGGGTTTGACATAGCTTTGTATTTTAGGCAGAGATTGCCTCTCAGTAGGCGATATGCGATTGAGTAAAGCTGGAGTTTTTTGAGACGGTCTGCGTAGGGCATCTGTTTGAGGCCAGTAATCCTCTTTGTGAGGTATATCTGTGGCCTTTCCAGTTGTTGTAGATGTCTTGTGAGGTACATACCAATACGGGCGTTGTACTCTATAATGGGTCTAATTAGTGATGAGTAGAGAGGAACAATGACCTCTTTTTTTCTCGATGAGAAACCTTTTGTGATGAGGTGTGCCATGTAGAAGGATTTCCTGACCACTGTGGCGATGTGATTATCAAAGGAGAGATTACTGTCCACCTGTGTCCCAAGGTCTCTTATCACACTTTCAGTGTTAAGTATACTACCGCCTATGTTGTAGTTCATGGGTACAGAGTTTTTACCAAAGGGGATGACAATGCACTTTTTGGCAATGAGCTTGCGGCCATGGCTTTGACACCAGGTATCTGTCTCAGTGAGGCCCTTTTGTAGGATGTCCACATTGTTAGAGTTTTGATTATGGCTCCTAGTTTGTAGTCATCTGCAAACTTTGTTAGCCAAAAACCTTCTGTGTTCGCCTGTACTTCAGAGAAGTAGATACCAAACAGGAGAGGACCCAGGACTGAATCCTGTGGTACTCCACTTGTCACTGGTCTGAAGTCGGATTTGGAGTCTGCTACTTTTACAGTGTGGGTTCTGTCTGTGAGCCAGTTAGCAACCCATCTTGTGACATAGGGATTTATGCCTAGTTTAGTGAGTTAATCTATAATTCCAGAGTGGGGGATGGTGTCGAAAGCCTTGGCGAGATCTAGATAGGCTATGTGAACCACCTTACCCTCATCTATTGCTTTGGTGACTGCTTCAAAAAAGTCCATCAGGTTTAGGAGACATCATCTGCCTTTTACAAACTCGAACTGGGTGGGGTCCAGAGTTTGGAGATTACCAATGTCTTTGAGTTCCATGATGATACGTTTCATGGCCTTGCAGATCAGGCTCATCAGGCTAATGGGGCAGTAGTTCCCAGGGTCTGTCGTGTCTTCCCCTTTGTGGAGTGGGATAACCGTCACAGTGCACCATTCAGTGGGCACAAATCCTGAGGTGAGGCTATGATTGAACATGATACTTAGGTGGAGTGCCAGTTTATTTTGTAGTTTGTGTAGATCGCAGCCTGGGATATTGTCAGGTCCCATAGATGCTGTGTTCTTGGCTTTGGAAAATGTGTTTTTTACCTGTGCAGCCATGATTACAGGAACTTTGTATTCTTCCGGTATAGAGATGGGCCCTCTAGGGGTGAGAGGGCGGCAAAGCTAGCACTGAACCTATCTGCCAGGATGTTGGCAATATCAGTTGGTTCTGTATATTTAGTGCCATTGTGCTGTAATTTAGAGCAGATCTGAGTGTTGCCATTGAGATTCTTGATATAGCTATAGAAGGCTTTGTGGTTGTCCTTTAGAGTTGGTGGCAATTTTATTTTCGTAACTAGCATTAGAGGATTTTATGAGGGATCTCAGCTTCTTACTGAGGCTGTCAAGGGAGTTCCTCCAGTCATGGGATTTTACTCTTTTTTTTTTTTTTTTTTTTTTTTTTGCAACAGTTTCTTTCTTCTGTTGTAGAGTTTGTTTATGGCAGAGGACCACCAGATTGGCTTCCTTTTTTTGGAGGATAGCATCTTGGTTCTGTTAGGGATAGCACGAGCCATGCACTCATGTAAGTGCTTATAAAGTGCATTTGTGTAGGATTAAGCAGGCGTACCTCTATTGTCTGTCTGTATGGGTGTCATGAAGTTTGCCACTTCTGTCTTAAGAAGTGTGAAGTTGGCTTTGGAGAAGTTTTTTTTACAGTGGTTTTCCTAATGGGGGGGTGGGGGCGGGATGTGGATGTCTAGGGTGATTAGCTTGTGGTCAGATCTGACCAACAAGGAATTGACCTCTGGTGTGGAACACCAGTTGCCCATGTTGGTAATGACCAGGTCTAGGATATTGCTGCCTCTGGTGGGGGTGTGAAAAGTTGATCCAAGGCACTGGAATTTATGAATTCCAAAAAACGTTGAGCAAAAGAGTTGGTACAGGAGTAGTTTTCCCAGTTAATGGTTGGGTAGTTGAAATCCCCCATTATTAGGGTGTTGGGTTGTACGCTAATATTTTCCAGTGTATCAAGAAATGAGGAGTGGGAATCCTGGGTCATGGTGGGGGGGTCTGTAGCAAGCTACAATTTGGAATGCGGTCTTGCCCAGAGTTCGTTGCACTTGGATAATCTCGGATGCATTATGCTGTGCAACTAGCCTGGAGGTGTGGATATCCTTAATGAAAATGGACATGCCTCCGCCTTTAGTGCTTCGGTCTAGGTTAGGTGGCCAAAAGGTGTGGTACGGATTATAGCCCGGTAATGCAGGGGTACTCTCTGGTGCTTTGAACCAAGTCTCTGTCACTGTACAGATGTCAGTGTTCCCCATTTTAAGGAGTGCCTCGAGTGAGTGCATTTTGAGGTTTAGACTTCTAGCATTGAGTAGCATTACCCTCAGATTTTGCTTGCTTGTACCTGTTACTGTGGTGAATTTGTCATTTGAACCTTACCTAAAAAAGGCACTATAGGAATGGCAAGAGCCTTAGCCAGTATTCGGAATCCAAAGGGCGACAGGTGCAGGCCATCTCTGGCAAAGCATTGTGGTCCGTCGATCGTGTCATCCCAGGCAGACAAATACTGGATCCCCTTAGAATGACACCAGAAGCTTAGCCAATTGTTGAAGTCAATAATTTTGTCCTTGTACTGCAGTATCATTCTGGGTGATGACAGGATGCTACTCAGGGCTAGGGTCATACCTGCCTAGGCTACAAGATCGGAGAGCTCTTCCATGCCTCTCTGCATGTAATCCAGGGAGGTACATCTCAGGTCATTCACACCAACATGGATAGTGACAGAGTCATATTTGTACTTGTTGTGGAGTGACCTGAGTGCGTGCGTTATGTGGCGGATCCTGGCACCCGACAGGCAGCTGACAGTAACTTTCTTCTTGTTTAGTCTGGTGAGTGGATCATCAGTGTGCCTGACTATAGAGTCACCTATGAGTATAGAGTGTTAGCTACATTGTTATGCCTTATGGGCTGTGGTTGAGTGGCACACTGAATTTGTGGGCTATGTGTCATTTGGGTTGCGTTGGGGGGGGTGGAGTTTACTTGCGTTTCTGCTTTGGAGGTCCTTGTTGCTTGGGCAGGTTTTAATTGAGAACCTCTGTGAATGTAGGTGTGTGTTTTGTGTTTCTGTGTGTGTGTTTTGGTGGTGTAGGTTTTGTAGGACTATGTGATGAGTGTGGTGTGGTGCACGTGATTACCTTCTCCTCTTGACTGTCTAGTCCAGTCTTGGGTGAAGAGAGCTTTACTTCCAGTTTGGCTATATAAGTGCATCTCTCACAGGTTTCAGTGTTGGGTGGTAGGAGGAGAGGGTTGTCTGTGTACATGAGGCAATTGCTTCATTGCCCCAAGATGCCCAGATTCATCATGGCATCTTGGGGCAATGCAGCCCCAAGGCATCTTCATATCTTCTCATTACCTCACAACCTGTCTCCATTAGGGATCATCACAGGGAATGCTCATGTAACCACTTTCCTCCATGATGAGCATGCCCATCCCTCCCTTCCACTCTATCTGTTGCTTCTACCACTAATCAAACCCAGGTCAACTGGGCGTTAGTCAGGGCTTTATCCTTCTATACCACAAAAGCAGCTGAGATTCAGGCTTTTGCACTGGGTGCTACTTCCTCACATCATAGGTTAAACAAAGCAAAGTTCATTTGCTATAAAGACTGACTGGTCTGCGACCCAGTAGCTATTAAGAAACAAATGATTGGTCTTTGTTGTCAGGTGACTGTGTTCTGGCTAAAAAATATGGAGTTTTTCTTAAGACCATGAAGTGGAGTTTGCATTTTTAACGCTCTCCATTATTACCTGAGTATATAGTGATGGAGTTAAAGTAATGTAACTAAAGAAGGCTAGAAAGAAAAGTTAATATTTGAAAAAGAGCTTTTAAACTGAGATCTTGCTGTATGTTTTATGATTGCTGTAGTGGGAAGCCTATACTCACACCATGGATCATGTGGTACCTTTAAGTTTACATTACAGAGGTACGTACACAGAACGAAAAATTAGATTATTGTATTCTTGTCCTTACAGTCAGCAGTGATATAAAGAATAACACCAAAAATATGTTTGTTAATGAAAGTGGCTCTGAGAAATGGGCTTCCAAGGCCCAATAAATTTTTTTATATGTTCATATGCTCAGCGATAGGTCCTTGACAAGCAGTCCAGCAGCCCATGTGTAGCCTAATTATGCAGTTTTCACACACGACCTAACCATAACGACAATGAAGAACAAGACCATAAGTGAATTTATGGATTCCAATTCACTCATCAAGATTATTTTTGAAAATAAATAGGGAGTCACTTTGTTGGTATGCACAGGAAGCATATTCTATAGGTACGGATTATGTGGGAGAGACATTAATCAGGCCAACAGGATTATCTTACACTATAAATTTAGGTTCTACAGTAGGTATTTGTGGTGCTACTGGTTTTATGAACATAAGATGTTAAGCAGGACAGGGTTCATAGGTAGGTACTAGGCTATCTGCCTGAAGGCATTTATAAGCCTAGCCTGAATGTGTTGGCTTTCGCCACCCCCTTAGATTAGTTCCCTATACCTCTGTCCAGCAGAACCATTGACGTGATCCCTGGGGTAAACTTTGTTTCCCATCCACTCATCAAGGTTTCTCTTGAAGAGGGTTAGTGAGGAGTTCTGCCTAATGTCGATTGGAATCTTGTTCCACAGCATGGGAATTCTCTGGGACAGGAATCTATCCCTCCAGCACATCCTATTTATTGTTGTGATGAGGTTTAGATCCCTGGAGCGTGTGGCTCGTGGGGATATGGTTTTCTTTAAGTGGAACATGTCCATCAATTCTGGGTTGGACATGGCCTTGTATGTCAGGCAGAGATCACCGCTGAGTAGGTGGTATGCAACCGAGTACAGCTGGAGTTTCTTCAGTCGAGCTGCATAGGGCATCTGCTTGAGGCCAGTGATCCTCTTGGTGAGGTACTTCTGTGGTCTTTCCAGTTGTTGCAGGTGTCTTATAAGGTGCATCCCAAATGGGGCATTGTACTCTATGATGGGTCTGATGAGTGATGCATAGAGGGGCCCAATGACCTTTTTCGATCTGGATGCAAACCCTTTTGTGATTAGGTGGGCCACATAGGAGGAGTTTCTAATCACTTTGACAATGTGATTAGCAAAGGAGAGGTTACTATCTACTTGGGTCCCCAAATCCCTTATTACACCTTCTGTATTTAGGGGGCTACTACCTATGTGTGGGTACTTTGTTTTTTTCCAAAGGGGATGACTATGCACTTTTTGGCATTTAGCTTGAGGCCATGGTTTTGACACCAGGTATCTGTCTCAGTGAGACCCCTTTGGAGGATGTCTGTGTCAGCCGGTGAGTCAATTATAGCCCCTAATTTGCAGTTGTCTGCGAACTTGGTTAGCCATAGTCCTCCTGTGCTTGCCTGTACCTCTGAGAAGTATATGCTGAACAGGAGGGGTCCTAAGACTGAGCTCTGGGGAACGCCACTTGTAACCAGTTTAAATCAGACCTAGCTCCCGCAACTCTTACCATGTGAGTTTTGTCTGTGAACCAGTTGGCAACCCATGTCGTGATGTAGGGGTTTATGTTAAGGCTGGTGAGTTTGCCTATAATACCTGAGTGGGGAATGGTGTTGAAGGCCTTTGTGAGGTCTAGGTAGGCTGTGTGGACCACCTTTCCCTTGCCTATAGTCTTGGTAACTGTCGCAAAGAAGTCCACCAGGTTTAGGAAGCATGATCTGCCCTTAACAAAGCCAAACTGGGTAGGGTCCAGTGCTTGGAGGTTCCCAATGTCTCTGTTAATGAGATCCATGATGATGCGCTCCATAGCTTTGCAGACCAAGCTAGTCAGGCTTATAGGGCAATAGTTCTCAGGGTCTGTTGTGGCTCCACCTTTGTGAAGAAGAATAACCGTTGCTGTGTGCCACTCTGTGGGCACATAGCCTGTGGAGAGGCTGAGTTTAAACAGTGTGTTTAGGTGAGGGGTTAGTTCATCTTTGAACTCATGTAGGACGCAGCCTGTGACACCGTTCAGTCCCACTGATGCTGTGCTTTTGGCTTTGAAGAGGGCTGTTTTAATCGGAGTGTCTGATTTCAGGGGCACTACATTCTTCTGGTATAGTTATGGGCCCTTTTGGGGGTGAGAGGGGGGTGAAGTTTGCACTGAACCTGTCTGCCAGGATGTTGGCTATATCTGTCGGTTCAGTGTATTTTGTGCCATTCTGCACTAACTCCGAGCAGATCTGAGAATTGCCACTTAGATTCTTGACATAGCTAAAGAATGCCTTGTGGTTATCTTTGGAGTCTATGTGGCAATTTTTCTTTCAAAGCTAGCCTTGGATGATTTTATGAGGGAATGTAGTTTCTTGCTGATACTGATCAGGGAGGTCTTCCCTTCTTGGGATTTTACTCTTTTCTGTACTAGTTTCTTCCTATTGTATAGCTTGTTTATGGCAGGGGTCCACCAGACTGGATTCCTTTTCTTGGAGGAGTCTTGGTTTTGTTTGGGATAGCATGATCCATGCATTCTTGTAGGTGCACATAGAGTGCATTAGTAAAGGATTTTGCAGCTTGGACAGCGTTATCCTTTAGCATGGGGGCTTTGAAACTTCCCACCTCAGTCTTAAGTAACGTGAAGTTTGCTTATGAAAAGTTTTTCATGGTGGTTTCTTTGACTGGGGGTGGTGGCGGAATGTGGATATCCAGAGTGATTAGTTTATGGTCAGATCTAACCAATGAGGGGTTGATGTCCTGTGTGGAACACCGGTCGCCCATGTTGGTGATGACAAGGTTCAATATGTTTTCACATCTGGTGGGGGTGTTGACCAGTTGATCCAGGGTGTTTGAGTTTATAAATTCTAGGAAATGTTGGTCAAGGGAGTTTGTACTTGAGTAGTTCTCCCAGTTAATGTTTGGATAATTGAAATCGCCCAATATCATGGTGTTTGGTAGGACCTTTATGTTTTCCAGTGTTTCCAGGAATGCGGAGTGGGGGTCCTGGTACATGATGGGTGATCTGTAGCAAGCTATAATTTGAATAGCAGTTTTGCCCATTGTTAGTTGCACGTGGATGATCTCTGAAGCATCGTGCTTTGCCACTAACCTGGAGATGTGGGTATCCTTGATGAATATGGATGCTCCCCTGCCTTTTGTATTTCGGTCTGGGTTTTGTGGCTAAAATGTATGGTATGAGTTGTAGCCTGGTAGTGTTGGGGTGCTCTCTGGAGCCTTAAACCAGGTTTATGTTACTGCACATATATCGATATTCTCCATACTGAGAAGTGCTTTGAGTGCGTGCATTTTGAGGTTTAGACTTCTGGCATTGAGTAGCATTACCCTCAGTTTTTTGTTACTTGCACTATTTACGGCAGTGGGTTTGTCTTTTGAGCCTTGCCTAAAAAAGGCACTATTTGGGTGGCAAGAGCCTTGGCCAGTATTCAAAAGCCTAAGGGTGACAGGAGCAAACCGTCTCTAGCAAAGCAGCGTGGCTTGTCGAGCATGTCATCCCAGGCTGGATCCCCTTTGAATGACACCAGAAGCTTAGCCAATTGTTGAAATTGATATTTTTTTTCTCTATACCGTGGTATCATTCTTGGTGAGGGCAGGATGCTACTCGGGGTCAGGGTCATACTGGCCTGGGCTAAGTGATCAGAGAGCTCCTCCATGTCTCTTTTCATGTAGTCCAGGGAGGTACGGTTCAGGTCATTCACACCAACATGGACAATGACAGAGTCATATTTGTACTTGTTCTGGAGTGACCTGAGTGCTTGTGTTGTGGCAGATCCTGGCACCCGGCAGGCAGCTAACAGTAACCTTTTGCTTGTTCAGCCTAGTGAGTGAGACGTCAGTGTGCCTGACTATAGAGTCCCCTATTACTAATGTGTTGGATATGTTATTTTGCCTTAAGGGCTGTGATTGCATGGTACACTGGTTTTGTGAAGTATGTGTTTCATGGTTTGTGTTGGGGGGGGTGGAGGTTGCTTGGATGTCTGCTTTGGAGGTCTCTGTTGCTTTTGCAGATTTTTATTTAGAGCCTCTGATTATGTTTTTGTATATTTGTGTGTGTTTTTGCCGGTGCTGGTTTCATAGGTCTATGTCAGACTGGTGGTGTGATGCAAGTAATTCCCTTCTCCTCTTGACTGCCTGGTCCAGTCTTGGGTTGAGAGAGCTTAGCCTCCAGTTTGGCTGTATAATTGCATCTCTCGCATGTATTAGTGTTTGGTGGTAGGAAGAGAGGGTTGTCTGTGTACATGAGGCAGTTGTAACATTGGCTCAAAATGCCCAGATTCACCAGTTGGACAGGAGAGTACACCTGAAACTGCCCTTTGGACATGCCTGGATAGGTACAGTGAACTGTTTTACTGATTGGCTGGTAAGGTCGAATAGAGAGCATTGTCCTTCTCTACAGTATGGGGGGGGGGTCTAGTGCTAAGGCTCATTTGCTGATTTATAAGCCGCTCACACAGGTCACCACTCGGAAGCCTATAGCAGACAGACTGGAGAGACGTGATGTTTAGTTACACTGGAGCTTGGGGAGCTCATGTATTATATATTTATATACATACACACACACACACACATATATCCTCTAATGTGTATGTATATATATATATATATATATATATATATATATATATATATATATATATATATATATTTATTACGTGTGGATCACCGTCGTGTGTTACTTAGAGGAATCTTACTTATATTAGATCATTAGTGGAAGACATTTTCCTCTTTTGTGCATACCCAAATGGCAACTTATTGGTGTACAAAACTATTCAGAAGCAATGTGAATGCATTCTTTTTTGCAGTAATATGTCATACCTGGAATGTTTATAGTTGCTTGCTTTCTATTCAGTAACCTACAGATATTTAAAAGGCAGACTTTTCTTTTAATGTGGAGGATATGCCTTTAGTAATTAGCGGAGTCAGATAAAAACATTTTCTAATGAATTCTAATGAATGTAGATATATAGGGATCAAATGAGAGTTCACTTTTCAGAAATATGCAAAGGTCTCTAATGGCAATATTGGCTTTGAAAGTCATGGCGTTTGTGATTGTACACTTATGTGCAGGGGTGCTCCTGTTTTCAGTCTGGATTTCTTTACATTTAGCTTAGGTCCATGACCATAGCATCATGAGTTACAGATGCACAGACCCTTTTGAGCAATGGGACTATGATCAGGTGATTTGCATACCACTCAATCACTTAGAGCAAGAAATCTGGATATAGCCATAAATAATAGGGGAACAAAGGCCCAAAAATAGGGACATTTTTTAAATATTGTTCTTAAAATGTGGAATGTTGACAGGATAACATATGTTGAATTAGCATGAATTTTCTTAAGGGTATGAAGTCTGAAACTCAAATGTCTGTCACTGTTTTCTGACGTCAGTGCTCAATGATTTGTCAAAGCTTGCCCAGAAAAAAAAACAAAACAAAAGTTTCTAAATAACAGACAAAAAATATGAGGCAAAAATCTGGACAGTTGAGACATATGGTGATTTGATGATAGCTTCAGTTTTGCAGTCATCAGCCCACTTAGACGACCAGATGTTCCTGACATCAGCTTGATACCAGTGAAATAAGTACCGAAGTGCAGTGGTCCCCAGATTGAACCCTGGGTGACACCATAGTCCAAGTCTTTTAAAAGAAAGTATGCCACCAACCCTAACTCGGTATGCTCTGTCTATAAGCCAGTTTGATATCTAATTAGTTTTGTAGGAGTTTATATTCGACTGTGACAGTTTTTTTTTTAGACACTGTGAAGAATATTATGGAAGGCCGTGGCTAGATCTAGGTAGGTGGTGTGCACAGATTTGATTTTGCTCATTGTCTGAGACCATCTTAAAAAAATCCCCCAGGTTAAGTAGGAAAGATCTACCTTTCACAAAGACAGATTGGGTCAAATGACTGTAAGTTTAACTTTTCACAATTATATAGATCATTATTTTAAAATGATACTTGTAAGATTAACTGGTCTGTAGTTCCCAAGGTCAGTAACAGATACACTGGGGTATCACAAGATCATGGTCTGTAGACAGGCTAGGATTGAATATGTTTGTGAGTGGTTAATAAGACAGTGTTTCATACTGGCATGAATAAAACCTGGTACATTGTCTGTTCCCATAGAGCTAGTATTATTAGTTTTGGCAAGGGTTGATTATGCCTTGTTTTGGGGTAATTATAAGGAGAGGTGCTGAGTGCTGACTGGATGATGTAATGAGGAAATCAGAGGTGGGAAATCGGCTTCATTTAATTAACTTTTACATTATTATATAGTAAAAGGACAGTACAAGCAAAGTTCAACTTGTACCTCTTGATAATGACATGTAAATGTCAGGAATCTGTAGATTATCCTTAATCCAGTGCAAGTGTGAAAATGTCATAGAGTAGTTCTTCTCTGTATCATTTTATGTACGATGATGTCATTTTATAAATGGCAGCATCTGATTCATTAGTATACTTGGACAGAATGCTCTCCAGGTAGTGTACAGACAGCACTCGAGACAAAAATAATCAGTGTGGTATACTCAATTGTGGAGAGAGATTTAAAGAGAGGCTTACAGGTACAATAACTATCAAAATAGCCATGTTGCACCCTGCATTATATTGCAAACTGATTCACTACAGTACCACAGGAAAGAACGTTGTTCTGTGTTAGTGTTGTATCTTGTCATATCATTTTCTTTGCATTATTATGTGATGTTTGCCTTTCTTTTCATTTCTTCACTTGTTAAATTCACAAAACAGTAACACATTTGCACCATTGGAGATGCATGCAGTGTACAGATACTCTGTTAGCTTTGTCATTAAAATTGAATAGACTCTGTTCTGATTATTATTCCACACAAAATTCTCAAGTATAACATGCACTTGGGAACTGAACGTGTACAGCTATCACCTACAAATATAAGTTAATAGTGAAGTAGGTTTCCCTTTACTTTATCACTGGCTTTAGGTTTAACATAATGCAGTGCAAAATAAATGACCCCGTTTATCTTCATAAAAGTTCGATCTGGCTGCAGATGTGATACAGTGCTGAACGTATCTGCTAACTCAGTCAAATTAGTTAATTACAGATATCATTAGCAGACAAAAAGGTTTCCCCTTTTATTTTTGTCATCTATTTTTTCAGTGACACAGGGTTTCCTTGTACAGTCTCTTTCCTGATTTTAACTAACAGATTTTTCACTGACTTGTGTAACTCTGTTAATCATTTTATATGTTTTAATATGCCAGATTTTATTTGTTGCATGTACAATTTTATATGGATAGTAACTATAAACTCATAATAACCTTTATTAAGTACAAGCCAGAAGAATTTGGTTTCTAAGTGTAGTCATTTATATTAACTCTATGGTCACAGCATCTCAGGTAACGTGCAAATCTTTTGTATGTGTTTTAATTATTCTTAGCGTGAGGTCACTCCAACTTGGCAAAACAGAGATCGTTTAAGGTCTTGTGAAATGTGTGGGAGCTTGACCTCTTTTGTTTTTGCACATTGTAACGCATGATCCTCACTTTTGTGTGAGTACATGGCTTTAGATCAGGAGATGGTAAATGAAGGATACAATCTTCCATATTCCAACTTCCTAATGAAGAAAGATAAGGTGGTAGAGACTGTTAACTGTATAGATCACTGTAATCTGTAGAGTTTGGCTAATAACTTGGTGTATGGGCCTACTTGTGATACGAAAGGTTTTTACCTTGAGTGAATGAGAGATTGACTTCTGCCTCAGTACAGAGGACTGAGTGAAAGGGTTAATTTAGTTATTTTTCTATGAAAAACATATATTTTAAAACTTGTTTATCATTTAGTCTATGTGACTAAAACACACCAGTTTATTACATTCTTTCACATTTCTAGAAGTCTGATAAGGTACTTGTTACATTATTTTATATTTTTCTGAAGTGAAATTGTAGATTCATAGGGATTGACAGGCTTGACTGAACATTCTGGGATGGGTGGCCAGCATCTCTTGTCTGTTCTGCAAAGTCTTCGTTGATCCCTAGAGGTTAAGTTCCCAGGAAAACTGATAAACAGCTAAGGTATAAAATCTGGGACTCTGTCAGTTAGTAGAAGCTTCACCTGTGAAGTAGATGCACTGCCCAGGACTTTCTTGATAGTCTCCTACCTGACTGCAATAGGTCTTCTGGTCGAAGAATGCAAAAGGTCTTCTGGTCGAAGTGTGGGCTAGGATGAAGTCTCTTACTTTATTAGTGATGTATTAACTTTTTCCTTTCCTTTTTATTCTTTTTAATATTAATATTAATGCTTGCTTGACATAGAAGTATAGCTGGTTTGACCTCACACTTCTATATCAGGCAAGCATTAATTGTAAGAATGTATTGTCGAATAAAGCTTTGTTCATTGTAGTGAAAACTGTTTGTCTTGATCATTTCTGTCCTGCTAAGAAATTGTGTTTAGGCAGTGCACTACTGTAGGAACCAGATCTGAGTCTAGCACCTTGGCTCCAAGGAATATGCCAGCAGGATGGGTAACTATATGAGAATTAATTGTTTAGTTCCTTTAAGAACAAAAATAAATTTCCCTTAAGAAAATGGCTGTGGATGAATTATAACCTCTGGACTGATTTCAATGTGTGAGGCATTGTTAAAGTAATTTTCTTTGCTCCCTAACTTTTTAAAATTGGACCACATCATGTTTCATAACTCCCATGGTGCTATATTTCAGGTGTCCTTGATGCCTAAGCTGTTCAGTTGTGAATAGAAAGTAAACGCTCTGCAGGGGCATGCAAATTTTAAGAAATACTGTTGTCATCATCTTGGTTCACCTATATCCTGTCAAGTTAAAACTCCATTAAGATTCAAGTAGATGTAACAACCAGACCTTATCTCCCTGTACCCTCATTTTAGAGGCAAGTCCCTCTTAACGTATATATACCAACTATGTTACAGCTTCATAGGTATTTACTAGGCATGTTCAGGAGAACATTAAGGAGCCCAGACCAAGTTCCTGTTTATCCAAAAGTACTGTGTGGTGAAGTTACTCAAAACCACACACCTAACAAATGAAGATGAAAAGACTCGTACCCCACACTGTCTGCACCCATACATGGGGAAAAGATAAAAGACCATATCATAATGCTACCACTATCACTATTAATGTACAAATGGACATCAGTCTGACAATGATTTCTGTGGAGAACAGCGACCAGAGAGCACAAAACTGATGAGTTTAAATCCATGAACTGAATGCTCATCTATTTAGAGCCCATTACCCAGTAGGGAACCCTGTCACCTCAGTGCTTCTGACATATAACAGAAGACTGCTTCATGTGGGCAGTGTCATGTAGCTGCAAATTCATTGAAATGCACCATTCAGTTTGTGACTTTTAGCCAAAAAAATAACTGATGATTCTAGGGGAATAATCACTCCTTGTTTTGGTCTACATTACTGGAGGTGTCAGTCTGTTTGCAGAGTTTATCAAGATCTAGTCAATAATTTTGTTGATGTTTTCCTTAGGTCTGGGCCAAGAAGGGGAAATAACTGCTTGTTGTAATCCATATTTTAGAAAGTGTGAACTAAGGGGTATCTTTGTTTGCTTAAACCACTAGATATTATTATTAAAAACAACTGTGATGTGTCCATACCTCTGCAAAGAAACAACAAATTTGGAGAATGAGTGTTAACATTACCATCTAACCACCTGAAAGAATAAGTTGCAGCTGTGAAGGTATACCAGTATATAGTCACACAACTGCAGTCTGAAGATTATAATTCTTAAATGGAGTCACATTACAGTGATGTGTAATTGATGAGGCTACCTGAGAGTTGGGGGGCAGGAAATTGATTGTTTTTCTTCAAACCAGTTAAAAAATGCATATTATTCCTTACCAATTCCATGGACTATATAAAAGGTACACAAGTCAGTGCACCCAAGTTCAGAGATGAAAATCACCTAGGGCAAAACACTGACAAAAGATGACAGAGATTTACTATTGTGAAAGAAAAAAGACCTGAAAGATGTAACAATGGCTAATATAGAAATGTTTGTTAGTGAGGAAAAATAAGGTCCCCGTAGTCCCAGGCAGCACAGAATAGAGCAATGAATTCTGGATTGTAAATAAATTAAGCATATACTTGAGCAAAGTCAAACCATATATTTTTTGATTACTGGTGTTTACGGTTGTAGAGTATGCACACCTGCGTTGGAGGGGCCTCTGACCCAGCCGTGATGGAAATGCTGCACATTTGTAAATCAAACTGCAAAAGGGACACTCGCTGTAGGGATCTTAACCTAGCCTCTGACGTGAGCAGATCATGCTGGAAAGATAGATACATCTCCCAGAGATTGCCACTTCTGTGGAACAAGCTTCCAATTCACATGAAACAGATCCTCTCCGTGACCTAGATTAATGAATGGGTGACCACAGAT
Source organism: Protopterus annectens (assembly GCF_019279795.1). NCBI lineage: Eukaryota > Metazoa > Chordata > Ceratodontiformes > Protopteridae > Protopterus > Protopterus annectens. The sequence continues at coordinate 276,584,479 of NC_056750.1, forward strand.
TCACTCCTGCAATGGTGCCCATGTCCCTCCTTAACAGAGGAAGTCATGACTAACTGCTATAGACCCTTACCTCTGTGAGCTTCGCTCACCTAACCATCAGCAATTGGGGCAACTTGGGAAAAATATGGCTAGGCTTGTAAGGGCCCTAGGGCCATTAACCTAGTAACAGTCTATGAACCTATACATGTGTCAGTTCACCCTGGAGTCGGGTAACAATCATAGCCCCTTAATGCTTATGCAGAAGTTTAATATTCTTTTGTAAAGGACTGTACCACTTTTACTGTAGTTAATCCAAACTCAGAGATATGTTTCCCATATAAAATCACCTGCACTTCTCTAGTAAATTTGTGTTTGTATTAAGTGGCTTAAAATCTATAGGTTTTAGTTTTACACTCAAGCCGTCCAACAACCAGCCTTTGTTTATTATGTTAAGTATTGACTGGTTCACACTTATTATTGCCAGCTAAATTCTCAAAAGATTTCATCAACACAACCATTCAGTAGCATCAACTTTCCAGGATATAGCCTTAGTTATAGACCACCTCTCACAAGTGATAAGTTACTAGTGGGAAAACCATAGCTTTAATTGTAAGGGCTTTTGTTGACAATACAATATCTTTACTCCATAAAAATGTATCACTCAAAAAATATAGGCATCTTTTAATTCCATTTCAGTGTTCACCATCCTCAGATCTTTGAGTTCACAAAAATAAAATCTTTCATTGCCTGCATACATCTTACTGTATACGGTCTCCCTTATTACTAGTTATTGATTGGGCCATGCAGAAAGCATTACATGGAAACTCAGTGTGACTGGAATGGAGCGATGACAACAAGCTATGTAATTTGCACTTTGCTGATGACAAAGCTTTAATTGATACAACTTGGAGTGGAATGCAGACAATGACCACATCTGTGAAGAAAGAGGATGGAAAAGTAGGCCTCAAAATTAATCCTGACAAAAGCAAAGTGTTGGTCAGCGAAGCATGGAATGACGAATCATAACAGATGCAGGATCAATATTAGATTCGACAGAGAACTTCTGCTACTTGGGCAGTTTCATCTTTCGTATGGGTAACTGCGAGAAAGAAGTGCTGATTAGACTAGGAAAAGTAAGTGCTGCATTCAATAGACTATCCAAAATCTGGAGATCATAAAACATTGCACTGTCCACAAAGTTGATGTTACACCAAGCACTGGAGCTGTCTATATAGCAGGATTCCTATACAATCCCTCAACTGTGAACAAGCTGAATGCAAGAGAAGACCAGACAGACCTCGACAAAACTGGAAAGGAGTTGTAACAACAGGCATCCGTCACCTGAATATCACTTGGGAGGAAGCTAAAGAAGCAGCTGATAAGACACAGTGGAGTTAACTTGTGGCCAATTGCATCATCAATGCACAAGTGAACCGAAGACTGAAAAGGACTGCCTGCATATCTTCCTCATTTATTTTCAAATAGTTAATATGGCTATATTGCATAATTTTACCTTTTTACAATGTTTTGTGGCAAAATAGCTTTTGCATTTTCTACTTTTACCTTCATCATCCGGCTCTTCAACTCTTCCTCCGTTTCGGCCATTAGAATGGTGTTATCTGCATACCTAGATTAATATTTGTCCAGGCAATGTTGATTCCAGCATCTGATTTGTTTAAGCCACCATTTTGCATGATGAGTATATTCAGCATATAAATGGAATAAGTAAGGTGAAGTATATAGCGATGTCTTACTCCTTTCCAGTCTTAAACCGGTCATTTTCTCCATATTCAGTTCTAAATGTTGCACCTTGCATACAGATTTCTCAAGAGGCATTTCTGGTTACCTGATTTCTCCATTACTCTAAGCTCATGGCAAAGTTTGAACCCTGGTGTCCCTGCCCCTTTAAAAAAAAAACAGATTCTCCAACTTGCTTTTCTTGGTCCATGTACTGTTGGGGTCTGCCTTGGATAACCTCGTGCATTGCCTTGTAAATATGTGAAACAAATTCAGCTGTTTGATGATTTGTATTCACTTTAACATTGCCCATTTTTTAGATTGAAATATAACCAACTTAACTTGACAGTAGCCAATGGATTGGTAAATGTTTTACAAATATTCTGGGAAATTCTAAACAGCATTGCAACAGCAACTTTTTGTAGAATTTTAAACAACTCCTCTGGAAGGCCATCACTTCCTGCAGCATTGTTGTTGGTAAACCTTTCCAGGGCCTATTTATCTTTAGGCTCCAGGTCATCTGACTCTAGATTACAGGTATAGATGATGCTGGCAATTTGAGCATACTCTTATATGTCAGTGATGTTAGGGTTCCTGACGGTGAGTAAAAAATTAGCATGCAGCACTTTGTTCACAACTGGGATAAACAAGTGCGTGTGTCCGTGTGTGTGTGTGCATCTGCGCGCGTGTGTGTGTGTGTGTGTGTGTGTGTGTGTGTGTGTGTGTGTGTGTGTGTGTGTGTGTGTGTGTGTGTGTGTGTGTGTGCACATCTGCATGTGTGTGTGTGCCTGTGTAGGGGGGACTGGAATATGTGTGACCTGTCCAACCTGGATCTTCCAAGGACATACAGTCAGGTGGGGGCTGGCACCCATGGCTGAAAATGTTTCTAAGACATCCTAGTATACATCTCACTGAAGTTCTTATTTACAGTCAGGTGGGGGGTTGACAGCTGTGGCTGAAGGTGTTCCTAAGAAGTCCTGGTGTACATATCACTGTGATTCTTACAGTTCTGCAACAAGAATAACATTCAATGAATGCCCAAAGACAATCCCTGCACAGGAACATGCCTGGTTCTCCCAATAGGTGAGCCACAGTATCTAAGAAGCTTCACCTAAAACACATACTGGAGAATGAGTGTGACTACAGCAAATAGAGTAGGTAAGGAGGGGTGAAGGAGGAAGCCAACCTGGGTGCAAAGTCCGAGAGGGTACTATCATCAAATCCTAATTAGTCTTAAGTGCAATACTGTGAATGCCAGTATTACTTTTTGCAGCCAAGACTGGGATCTGTAGCACCCTGTGTGTGGTATAAACTGCAGTTTAAAAAAAGAAGAGCTTTCTTAATAAGTTAAGTGCTTTAGTTCTCAGTGTGCCTAAACTGTAGCAGCTACTTGAAGCAGTTTAAAAAGAAAATTATTTTTGCAATATAACTTTTGTGTTTTAGCTCTGTGTGTGGTATAAACTGCAGCCACTGCTTCCTACAAATGCACAGTTTAAAGCTAAAAAATAAGAGCTCTTTTTTAATTAGTTAAGTGCTTTAGCAACCTGTATGCATTTTGTATAGAACTTAAAAGGAGAGAGAACATTTTTTTTTGTTTTTCAAGTTAGAAGAGCTTTAAAGAGGGAGGGTAACAAGATCAGGGAACATCCCCATGTGCCAGAATAGCTACAGCTCTGACCACAGCAATGTCCAGGATTCCCTCTATCCTGTTGCACACTTCTACAACTTATAGTTGGATAAGCTAGTTAGATAAGCATGTACTACACAATAACCACAGCAGCCATCAATTTTTCAGCACATTAGTTTAATTTATAAAGACATTACCTGTTGGATACTACACGTTCTCTGTCATTGTTATGCCCACCAGACATTCTTATGCAGGCGCCTGACATACATCCTGCTTTCCCTGAAGACCTGGGAGTCCATGAACATTGTTTCCCCAACCTGCAGTTGGTAACTCCCACCTGCCCTTGGTTATTCCTGCTACAAATGTTGCACTTCTGTGCTTCTGTTTGACCATAGTGAATTTACCACAGTTATGGACCTTGGCAGCTTATATGCAATTCAGCCATGTGTCTCCAGTCAACGGAAATTGCCCAAGGAGTTTCACTTTTCAGATGATCTGCCTCCAGGTGTATTCTAAGGGGAATATAATTTACCCGTAGAATATTTAGCCTCTAAAAAGTGAAGGGTGTTTTGTAGCCCTTAAGATTAGAGTATCCTTTAAGGGAAAATTCAAAGATATAACTAATATGGTAATCAAAAAATTTTGGCTTTATTTGCAGAAAATATTTTGTACCTGATAAAAACAGAAAAGGACATCTCAGTATTGTTGAACATTGAGATATTTTTATTTTTTTTCAAGATATAAAGTCAGCGAAGATAAAACAAAGGTTATAGCTGTAAACTATAGCACAAAGGCACGAAAATTACAGAACCAACTGATACTGCCAATATCCTGGCAGATTGTTTCTGTGCTAACTTTACCCCCCTCTCACCCCATAAAGTGCCCATATCTATACAGGAAGAATGCAGAGTCCCTGTAATCACAACTACGCAGGTAAAAGCTGCACTCTCTAAAGCCAAAAACACAGCATCCATGGGACTGGACAACATCCCAGACTGCGTTTTACATGAACTTCAGAATGAACTGGCTCCCCACTTAGGCACCATGTTCAATAATAGCCTCGCCTCAGGCTTTGTGCCCACTGAATGGTGCACAGCAACAGTTACCCCACTCCACAAAGGGGGAGCCACCACTGATCCCAGGAACTATTAACCTATTAGCCTGACGAGCCTGGTATGCAAGGCCATGGAACGTATCATCATGGAACTCATAACAAAGGCATTGGTAACCTCCAAACTCTGGATCCCACCCAGTTCAGGTTTGTGAAAGGCAGATCATGCCTCCTGAACCTGACCGATTTCTTTGAGGCAGTCACCAAAGCCGTGGATGAGGGTAAGGTGGTTCACACAGCCTATCTTGACCTCGCCAAGGTTTTCGACACCATCCACCATTCTTGAATTATAGCTAAACTCACAAAACTAGGTATAAATCCCTATGTCACAAGATGGGTTGCCAACTGGCTCACTGACAGAAACCACACTGTAAAAGTTGCAGATTCCAAATCTGACCTCAAGACAGTGACAAGCGGAGTGCCAAAGGGTTCCATCCTGGCACCTCTCCTGTTAGCCTGTACTTCAGAGAAGTAAATACAAAACACACAAGGCCTCTGGCTGACGAAGTTCACAGATGACTGCAAACTAGGAGCCATAGTCAAGTCCCCAAATGATGTGGACATCCTACAGAAGGGCCTCACTGAGACAGATGCCTGGTGTCAGAGCCATGGCCTCAAGCTCAATCCCAAAAAGTGCAGTGTCGTCCCCTTTGGTAAAAACTCTGTATCCATGAACTACCACGTAGGCAGCAATCTACTTTATACCGAATGTGTGATGAGACATTGGGACCCAGGTGGACAGTAGTCTCTCCTTTGATAGTCACATTGCCACAGTAGTCAGGAAGTCCTTCTACGTGGCACACCTCATCATAAAAGGGTTCTCATCCAGGAAAAAAAAGGTCATTGTTCCCCTCTACTCTTCACTCATTAGACCCATTATAGAGTACAAATGCCCCTTTTGGAATGTACCTCACAAGACATCTGCAGCAGCTGGAAAGGCCACAAAAGTACCTCACAAAGAGGATTACTTGCCTCAAACAAATGCCCTACACTGACCACGTCAAAAAACTCTAGCTTTACTCCGTAGCATATCGCCTACTCCGAGGTGATCTCTGCCTAACATATAAAGCTATGTCAAACCCAGGGCTGCTGGACATGCTACACCTAAAGAAATCCCAATCCCTCCAAGCTACACGCTCTAGGGACCTAAACCTTGCCACCACAATAAACAGGACATGCTGGAGGGATAGATTCCTGTCCCATGGACATCCTATACTCCGGAACAAGCTACCCATCTATGTCAAGCAAGGTTCTTCATTAGCACTCTTCAAGAAAAATCTTGATGAGTGGATTTGAAATAGGAAATGCACCCCGGGGATCACTTCTGTGTCTCTGCTGGACAGTGGCACAGGAAAATAACTTTCTTGGGTGGCGTAAGCTATGGTACCTTGCTAGCTAGGCTTACGTAGGCCATTGGGCCGAAAGTTCATGTCCCCACACATGAATTAGTTCAACAATATCCATATTTATGAGGACATGTGTTAAATAAAAACAAAGATAACAACACAGGAGGCTCAGATGCAAAAGTTTACTAGTGTACACCAGGAGGCAAAAAACGTACAAGTACAGAATTTTGTCTGACATGATACAGGAAGTACACAATTCTTATAGTTTCTATTTTCTAGTTTGTGCCCACCTTTCTGATGTGGTTAGTCACAGGGCACCTACATCACTATGGTTCACAACATCCTATTCATAAAGATTGCTGATGTTACATATTCTAAAAAAGTTTTCCCTTGGGAATAATATAGCCTTGCAAAGCACCTGGTCAGTTATAATGTCTTTCTGTAAATGTTACTCCTTCAAGGTTTCAGGCCTGCTCGAATACAATAGTTGGTTCAGTCTTGTAATACACTTCTTTGTTCTTCTTGCAACATTCTTCCAACAGCTGTGTCTTATCTTGGTAACATTCACAAGGCCAATTGTCCCAGAGGAAGGAGAAGAAGATTTTCAATGCTTTATACATTTAATTTCCTGACCCAGCAGATAATCATTAGTGAAAACATAAGCTTGCTGAGCTGGCTACTGCCAGGGTCAGAGTTCAAATACACTGCAGTTCCAAAGCTTCAAGCAATTACATGTAAAATCATTCTTATTGCCATATTATTAATAGAATAAAATGCATTATATACTATTTGCTTTTAAACTAGCACTTTATATATGTTCAAATACATATTTTTCTAACATTTTCCTCCCTTTTAATACTTTTATTCTATTCTGAAATATAAACAATGTCATTTCGTCCCCTGGCCTTCTCCTTTAAGGACTTTCAACCAGGTAAGTTATTTAGTTTATACTTCGGAAAGAATTTCATCTGAAATTAATTTTTCTAACTCAATGTCTTGGTACAAAGTTTCAGTTACAGATACATCAATAAAATCTTTGATCAATCTTTTCATGCAGGGAATCCCACAACAGACACATGCTCCTAGTAGGAGCAGACCAACACAAATAGCAATCAAGATGTTCATTAGGATAGAACCCCACCCACCAAACAGACTCTGGAAAAAGTTCGTCAGTGGGTTTGGGCCTGGTTCCGTCATGGCCGATACCTGCTGTATTACCTCTAGGTGGTCATTAATTTCATGTCGATTGTCTGGTATAAACGTACAGCATTCTTCTTTGATAAGCGCGCACGTACCACCTCTCACCGCTAGGGTGAAGTCAAGAGCCATTTGATTTTGTAGCACAACAGTTCTCATTGCATTCAGTTCATCAGTCACTAGTTCGAGAGCAGAAAGAGTTGCATTACTCATTACTTCGAGAAGTTTCGACAGCTTTCTCAACTCCCAGATCGATTTGACTGCTCCATATGCTAGAAGTATTCCAGCCCAGGATGTTACACTGTCACTCAAGTCCATATGAGTCAATTTTTCTTTGTTTTTTACGGAATGATGGTCTTTCCAACCAGCTTCGATTTGTCCCACTGGATTTACAGGTTTTCTGATTGGACCTTCAGGTTTCCAGGTTACATCTCTCACATTTCGTATCTTACCTAGAGGTAATTCTGCAGTATGTCTTCTGGCCGGAACCAGATGACCCAAAAAACAACTGCTGGACCAATTCTCAGGTAGCCATTTGTATGCCTTTTTCCCACAAACAAAATAACAGTTTTCTACTTTAGTACTGATGTGGGTTAATTCTGAATGAAACATTTTCTTGTCTGTAATAGACAGTTGTTTATGCAAAACAGGATTTCTCTGCACATCACTTAATGTTGTTTTCATTAAACTCAAATATGAATCATAATTCGTAGTACAAACAGTGCCTCTATCTTTAACTTTAATATAGCATTTATAAGATATGGTTATATTACAGTTACTCCAACCCACTTGAAGTGTATCGTTCTTATAAAAACATACAATTCCCTTCTGTGTAATAGGTAAATACAATGCAATTTTGTCTTGTGATCTTACAGATCCTGTATCAAAAAGTAAATTCTCCCAAGTCTCATTTATCCCCAAGGGGACAGCGGACATTAACAGTCCTCCATAGGCTGTTGGTATAGCAGTACAAACCCAGCAATTTGAAATGTTCATAGTCTCTACATATACATGCTTCATAGCTAGGTATGTGTTAAAGTTTGGATGCCATTCTATAGACAGTTCATCACGTCTCTCCACTTTCACTTGTGTGGTTACATGTAGGACAAACCACAACAAAAGGAAGGTCATCACAATCATAGTCAATAAATGCATAGTCAACAAGATGATTAAGCAACATCTTTGGGGTTGATCTGTATTTTTATTCGTTTTGCTCTTGGCCATCCTGCCTTTGTTGTGTATCAGTCCCAAAATGTTTATCAAGTTGAAAATTCTTTACCGGTTTACAGTGCGTCAGATGGACCCAGGACGACCTCTCAGCAACTTTGACTGCAGTAGGCATTGCCAACAGTACCTGGTACGGTCCTTCCCACTTTGGACTCGCCCAATTCTTCCTCTTCGTAACCTTCAACCACACCCAGGTCCCCGGAGTCAGCACTGCTTCTAACGACGGTCTGGTCTGTCTTTTATCTGAAAAAGAGTTCAACTGCAAAACAGTTTTATTTGTTAACAGTTTTCTCATGTAGCTAGCTAATGAGCTGTCAGCCTCTAGTTCTGCAGGCATGAGAGCTTTCCACTGTGGCACATAATATGCCCTTCCAAATATCATTTCAAAGGGAGTCAAACCCTTTACATTTGGAACTGTTTTCATGCTCAGCAGTGCCAAAGGCAAACAGCAAATCCAGTTTTTCTGTGTCTCACTCACTAGCTTCCTCAATTTGTTTTTTAGAATTCCATTGTACCTTTCCACCAGTCCTGCAGACTGTGGGTGGTAAGCACAATGATTCTTTAAGGAGATTCCAAAGAATCTCCCAAGCTGGTGAATCGTCTGATTAACAAAATGTGTCCCATTGTTACTATAAATCCTTTCCGGTATGCCAAATCTGGGAATTATTTCTTTTACTAGGGCTTTTGCCACGGTTGTTGCATCCAGATTTTTAGTTGGAAAAGCTTCTACCCATTTGGAAAACATATCTATAATTACTAAACAGTATTTTTTCCCTTCACATTTATTCAATTCTATGAAATCCATACAAATAGTGTGGAACGGATATGGTGGTGTAGGAAAACTCCCTTGCTTGGGTTTGAATGCCCCTTGTGCATGATGTTTGTTACAAATATGACATGCTGCACAAAATTTTTTTGTATAATTTATGAATCCGTATGTTTGGAATATTCGATTTACTAACTGTACCATCCCCCCTGTTGAGACATGGCACTGCCCATGGCTCAACAATGCTGCATATCTAAATAAATTAGACGGTAATATTGTTTTTTTCTCTTTGGAGACATACAGTCCATTTTCGAGGATTGCACCTCGTTTCTCCCATTTTTGTTTCTCTGCTTTCGTAGTTAGTGTCTGCATTGTTTTTAACATTTCTAGATCTAAAATCTCAGAGGGTTGTAATTCCTCGGTTAAAAGTAAAGTTTCTGAGTCTGAGGCTGCTTGCTTTGCAGCTGCATCAGCTTCAGCTTTTGCATTTCCTTTTGAAATTCTATCCTGTTGTTTTGTATGAGCTAAACATTTACAAATAGCTACTTTAGTACGTAACTGAATAGAATCTAATAAGTTCAAAATAAGTTGCGCATGATTAATCGGTTTGCCATTAGATGTTATCATTCCCCTATTTTTCCAATGTTGCACAAAAACATGCACTGTAGAGAAAGCATACTGACTGTCAGTATATATGTTCACACCTTTATCTTTCGCTAGAGTGCAAGCCTGTGTTAAGGCTATCAATTCTGCTGCTTGAGCAGATAGGTTATGCTGTAAAGGTTGGGCTTCTAAGATCTCTGTATCTGTAACCACTGCATACCCCACTAGGTTTTTCCCTGTAGGACCCCTTCTGCACGAGCCATCCACATAAAATGTCACCTCGGCATCATCCAAGGGCATATCCGTGAGATCTTGTCTGGGCAAAGTTATTTGCTCAATTTCCTGCAGGCAGCTGTGCGGTGTGCCATCCACAGGGGTTGGAAGTAACGTTGATGGGTTTAATGTTGTACAACGTTCAATTACCATATGAGGTTGGCTCAGCAGTATGGTCATACATGAAAGATGTCTAGCAGGAGAAAGATATGCTATTTTTTCTTGCAGTAAAATTATCGCGACTGCATGAGGCACTCTCAATGTGAGAGGGTGGAATAACACCACTGAGGCCGATGCCTGTACTGCCATTGCAGCTGCGACCACTGCTTGCACACAGGCAACGATCGTGCCACTGGGTCTAACTGTGATGAATAGTAAGCTATGGGGCGTTGCTTATCCCCATGCTGTTGCGTCAGAACTGACGTCATGTATCCCTGTTTACAATCTACGGTCTGAAAGAATCTTTTGTGGTAATTCGGAAGTCCTAAAACATAAGCTTGCTGAGCTGGCTACTGCCAGGGTCAGAGTTCAAATACACTGCAGTTCCAAAGCTTCAAGCAATTACATGTAAAATCATTCTTATTGCCATATTATTAATAGAATAAAATGCATTATATACTATTTGCTTTTAAACTAGCACTTTATATATGTTCAAATACATATTTTTCTAACAACATGAAAAATGAAATATGTAGCATTAGGGGTTCAAAAGGAATCTGATATGGCAACTAAAGATATATTGGAAGAGAGTAAACAAAAGTTAATACAAGAAGTGAGAAAATGGAAGTTCTTCTCTATGGATATGGATAGCAAGATACAAGCAATGAAATTTCCCCACTGAATCCATAAACTACAGACAATTAACCACACCTACTAGAATCAATAACACTTCAGGGAGGCACTCAACATTAGATTGGATTCTTACAAACAAATCAGACAAACTGAAAAAAGTAGGCTAACTCTCTGACATCATAAGTCACTACATACCAGCATATGTTATTAGAACTTAGAATAACCTAGATAAATATATTATCTATAATCAAATATGAAATAGAATAAATTTCAGCAAAAGTATTTTCAATGAAACACTAAAAATATAACTAACTGGAATGTGTTTAGAACAATGCCACTAGATACTGCTGTAGAACACTTGAATAACGTACTCTTACAGACCTTAAATAATCTAGCACCAGTATGCAATAAAAGAGTAAAATTCAACCTCACACCATGGCTGAAAAAGGAAACAAAAAAATGATAAAAGGGGGATATACCCTGGAAAAAATGCTATAAAAATAAAACTCAAAATGCTTTCCAGCAATTTAGAAATCATAGAAACCTCGCAAATCTCCATATCACACAAGATAAGCAAACATATTATACCAACCTACGAGACAAAGATATAAATAACCCAAAATCCAAAACTTTTTTTGGTAATCACTAAATAAACTACACTACCCTGGTAATACAATCAGTCACTCTTCAAAAACAGACGATAATACGACAGACTATATCCCCACACAGTTTAATTCCTTCACTAACACATCTGCCCTCCTTGCTCTACTCCTGTCCAATCAAAACCACTCACAGCTCTTAAAGTTTAGTCCAGTACCTACCTCGCTCATAAGGAAGTTGCATATTAAACTAAAAACTAATTCTGTAGCTGTAGACCAGCTACCATTACACTACCGAAAACGGCTGCAGAAGTCATAGCCTTTCCTGTGTCCATACTAATCAAAAGGTCTATAGTAGAAAGATACATCCCATCACCGTGGAAAAAAAATTCTACATCGTACCACTGCACAAAGGCAGCACATCTACAGAGTTTAATAACTACAGACCTATAGCGAATCTCTTCCCCCACTCCAAAATATTAGAGAAATGCATCCATATGCAGCTAATGCAACACCTAACCTGAAATAACCTGATCTCAGAAACTCAACATGGCTTTAGGCCCCAGCACAGCACCACTACTGCTCTACTACATTTTACCAATATAATAAACCAAAACAGAAATGATGGCCTACTTGTGTCCACCATGTTCTTAGACTTTTCAAAGGCATTTAACACTGTCTTGCACCAGCAGCTGCTCGTTCAACTCTCCTCAGTTGGGCTTTCACAGTACTCCTTGTTGTAGATTCTTAGTTACCTATCTGGAAGACAAAAAGCTGTTAAATGGCAACAGACCCACTCATCCTTTAAAACAGTTACTACAGGTGTCCATCTGGGCTCTATCCTGGGTCGTCTACTATTCAATATATTTATCAATGACCTCCACTCATCATGCTAGTTTAGTTCAGTACGCAGATGACTCCACATTAATATGTGTAGTCTCAGCAATAAATAACCTCCAAGATATTACCCAAAAATATTTTTCCTCTGTAGAAACCTGGCTCAAAGAATCAAGCCTCCTACTCAACCCCAAGAAAATTAAGCTAATGCTTTTCACCTCTAAAAGTTGCAAAATCAAAAGCAATCTTTTACCATAAAGTCAGCAAGTAATACTGTCATTGAAACTGTAACTCACAGTAAACTTCTAGACATTATAATAGATGACAGCCTCCAATATGACCACCATATACTGCACACCATTAAATCTAAACACAGAAACTAGACTCCCTTTATATGATCAGCAGATTCCTTACAGATACTAAGTAAATAAAACCGGCAAGTGAGCAGTGACAAGTACAGCCAGGAATTCTCCCACGAAGCAGATGAATACTGTCAGACAAAGTATAGCTTACTTTGTCTGACAGTATTCATCTGCTTCGTGGGAGAATTCCTGGCTGTACTTGTCACTGCTCACTTGCCGGTTTTATTTACTTAGTTTGTCGTGCTGTCTTTTTTCCTTACAGATACTGCAAGAAAAACAATAACCACCACCTTCTTACTGCCAGCTTTCTCATACACCACTTGTATTCTAACAAACTTAAACAATATTCAATTCAAGAAACTTGCCTTCTGCTAAAATAAAATAGCTAAAGTTGTCACTGGTCTCCCTTATAGGACCCACTATTGTCCTAGCTTAAAGCAATTAACTGGCTTGAACTATACAACTACCTAACACATTCACAACTAACTACAGCCCACAAACTCATTCATCATCCAGAAAAATGCCCTGCACTACAAAACGTGTTACTGCCCAGCGAGGGACCCCCGCTCTAGTAACAAATTCTTATTCCTTACAGATAAGTCAAGTAATGTTGCCGGAGACTTTCTTTACTCCCAATACACTGCTAAACTCTGGAATAGTATCCCCACATGAATAAAACTCGCCAACAAACTCGGTAGCTTTAAACCACTGCTTAAACAAGATCTTAACCAATCCTAGTCCTGTATCTGATCATCACAAGGTTAAAACTGTGGGCTCACTGTATGATACTTTCCGAATACTCTTCTTAAACATAATATTCTCAACCTCTTACTGAAATGACAAAACAATTTTCATATATAATTGTTGCCCGAATTCCACCTTTGTAAAATGTTAGTATGAATAAATGTAACTACTTTCTGTGTACAGATGTGAATAGAAATGTAACTACTCTGTCTTTAATTGGAACTTAATATAATGCAATGTAAGCAAATAGAGCTTTTCTCCCTAGACCTCTGCTGAAAATGGATATTACCCAGTCAGACTTTCATGGTAAACAAAGACAAATAAATAAATGTTTTTAGTCCCTTTAATTTTGATACACAGTCAGGTATTTTTTTTTTATTAATGAAAGAAGAAGCTGTAGATGATAATTAATAAAGAGTTGAAGGATTTATTCTGGGACAGGAAGAGGCAAGAGTTAAGTGGGATAACTTGATCCTTTCAATAGAACAAGGTGGTTTAGGATTACCTGATTTGAAGGGATATTTTAAAGCTACATGGTTAAGGCTCTTGTACACAACACAACCAGAAAACTACAATTCAAAATAGAAAGGGATAGTGATGAAACAGGTGGGAGATTCAAGAAATAAAGAAAGAGTGTGATTTTGGATGTAGATCTTTAAGGAGAATAACAGTCATATAGCATATTATATTCATAAAGTAGCAGAAAGTATTCTAAGAACTAAGCTAACATGGAAATGTAGAAAGAAGATTCTGCTGATAGGGATAACTGCAATTAGGGATACAGACAATAGGCAAGAGAGAGCTGGAATTTACTGGAGAAAACTGTCAAAGGAACCAAGATGTTGGGAACAAGTAGTTAAGACAGGAAAGGTTAAGAGAATGAGAACAGGCCAAAAAAGTTATAAACTCCAAATACCAAAATAACGTGACAGGAGAAATAAAATATGAGTCAAAGTTGCAAACAAAACCCCCAGTCACTCACAGCTGCAGGCTGATACAGAGGCAAAGCCAGCAGGTTACGTACATGATTATAGTAGATACTGAGCAAGGTGCTGATAAGGAAGTAATTGTAACAGCGAATGATAGAGCTGTTAGACCCAAAACAACTCAAGCATATCCAGGAAGAGATGCCATTCACAATACTTCGCAAGGGAATAGTTTTTTATTGAAAAATCCATTGCCTATAAGGGAACAATCAAGAAGCCGTATAAGGAAGGGCAGAATTCAGCACCAGAACAGTGTGAACGACCCAATAGGGAAAGGGAAGAGCTGGAAACGATACAATCGGGTTCAGTAATAAATATTTCTTCTGTTTTACTGTCTGAGGCACATATGTTGTTACTGGCTAAAGGTTTAAACTTTATACCTTCTCAGAAAGCAAACATGGCTGACATAATGAAAGAAGTCAAATTGTTTAGTAGAAAGCTTACCCTGCATACTATGTTTAAAGGCAAGAATAACTGTTATGAAGTTTTTAAGAAACCAAGTACATACATCCCCCACCACATTCAATTATAGAGACTTTCCTAGAAGTATGTGAAAATGAGATTAGGGAAGTATTCTATAAAGGTACTAAAACTAACTATTTTAATATGTCTCAAATGGAATACCAGGCCCTGCATGAATTAAAGGAAATGTCATGCTTAGAAATTAGACAAGGTGACAAAGGTGGGAGTGTTGTAGTTTTAGATAGAGATCTATATTTACAACAAATGCAGAGTCTTTTAAATGATGAGAACACATATATTTCTATTTCTAGAAGTGCTGTAAAAGGGACTATTGATAAAATTTCATTTCTGGTGTTTGATTTATTAATTACAGGTATGGTATCAGAACATCTGTTTAAATATTTTACTGTTTAATATCCATTGGTAGCAAACATGTATGGTCTACCTAAAATGCATAAACATTCTACCATACACCAATGCGACCAATAGTTTCTAGTAGAGGCTTGGCTACTGAGCCCCTCTCTATGTTTGTAGAAAAAAAACCTGCACCCTTTTCTTGAAGGTTATAATAATACTTGCTTAGAGAGACAAAGATGTTCATGCAGAATTTATATTCTAAAATGTCAGATATACAAGGTGCATACATGTTTGTGGCCTTAGACATTGAATTGCCCTTTACAGTGATACCTAATACTTGCGGCATAGATAATATAAGAACATTTCTGACCCAAAAAGGTATGAACTCTAATAAAGTTAGGTTATTATGTGCATTATTAGAAATTATTTTGGAGAATAATGTCCCTTCCAAATTTATACATTCTTGGTTACTATAGGTTTTTGGATGATATATTTATTTTATGGCAGGGACCGAAGTGTTGATCCCAGTTTTTATAGAATATCTGAACCACACGATGGGGTTCCTACAGTTTACATATGAAGTTGGTTTAGATGAAACCCATTATCTTGATGTTAAGTTAGTTAAAGACTACACCAATAAGGTATTTAGGTCTGGTATATATAGGAAAGAATGTTTTTCTAACTAGTATTTGCATTACGATAGTGACCATCCATATACACTCAAACGTAATATTGTCAAAGGACAAATGGTTAGAATTGCAAGAATGACCTCAGACAAAACGGATTTTATTAACGAAATTGAATATGTACATACTTTTGTTTAGTGAAAGAGCATATCCAGATTACCTAATTAACCCTATCAAAAACAAAATTATACAGGGGTGGGGATTCGTGTACCTACCTTTATTGACTAGTGGGGATATACATGGTGTTAAAAAGAGTTTGATGGGGACAGAACAAGTTGTACCACTGTTACCCTATTTGACACTGACACACCATGCTAACATTGGGTGGATAAAAAAATGTATTAACACCTGGGACATGTTTAGGAGGATGCCCACCAAGGTGGAATTTTTTCAGAAACCCTTAGTTTTAAAAGAAATTTTAACCTAAGGAACATATTAGTACAGAAAAAGGTAACCAACAGGGAAGTGCATGTCAAAACTTGGTACCTTTAAATGTGGTAGGTGTTCCAAATGCCCCTTTATAGCTGGGATGAAAGATCTAGATATACCCAGTATTTCTTGTAGAGTTAATAGTAAGTCTTACTCCAAAGGAGTGGTGTACCTAGCATACTGTACAGTATGCTGGGCATATTATGTTGGGAAGACAGAGCGTAATTTGAGAGTACAGATTTATGAGCACATGTATGATGATGATAGGAAAAATGAAAATAATGCTCTGTACAGACATTTTTTAACATGCAAGATGGCTGATTACAAATTCTAGGTATTGGAAGAAGTAAAGCAAAACGAGAGAGGGGGAGATTGGGAAACCTGATTAGAATTTAGAGAATTGGTTTGGCAGTTAAGGTTGGATGCATATAACAGTCCTGGGTTGAATGATCATATATCCATTTCTCCAGCCTGTAAATTACTAGCATCCAACCCAAAAAAAAACAAACGTGATATAACTGTATATAATTGTATGTATTTATTAGTTTTACAATTTATTTATTAGTTTTTATAAAACTTTTACACATTTTTATAATATATTTATACATGTATATTATATACATATTTATTATTGAGTACTTTTAAGATTTTTAATAATATTTTTTATAATTGTTACATTGAATGTTTATTACTGTTGCTGATATTTTATTTATGGCTCCTATATAGTCAGGCTTTGGGTGTATTCTATCATTACAGACACACATCTATATATATATATATATATATATATATATATATATATATATATATACACAAATATTTTTACCCTATACACATACATACATATAGGTAAAAAACTTTCTTACACTGTGAAGGACACCAATGAGGAAGAGAAAAGGCAAACACTACTAAAAACTCCTGATGTCCACCATGGCAGTAAAACTTAATAGTAAAATCAAAATTTAATAAAAAGAATATAACATAAAATAAGCAGTCCTCAGTCTTCCGATAAGCGCTTTCGGCAAATAAGCCTTCCTCAGATCGTATAAAAAAGACTGTTCAGCTTTTGTATTTATAAGGCATCACAGCCATTCCTCATTTAGTTCTCTTGACATGCCCTTGTTACAAACCAAAAGGAGGCCAGCTAGCAGAGAGGTATAATTTCCTTCATTGTAATTAAAGGGGCAGTGCTTCTCTTTACTATTGGATTGTATATGAGAAAACTAATAGCTATGGATGTGAATACATTATATGAATGAAGCAACATTCAAGTAAACTTGCTAATCATATTCCTTCTATTCTTAAGTGCAGGTTTTAATGGCACAGTAGTATTCAAGCCTGGTGATCTGTTTGCTCTTAAATTAATTATCCAGCATGTTTCCCTTATCTCTGTGCGATTATGAACATCGCCTCCTCTTGTGGTCTGACAGACTGCCTCTATGGCCTTAAATACAACGTAATGAGAAGGATACTGTGCTACATGGGCTGCTAAGGCATTATTGGGATCTTTCTGTTTCCCTTAGCTCTGTGCGATTATGAACATCGCCTCCTCTTGTGGTCTGACAGACTGCCTCTATGGCCTTAAATACAAAGTAATGAGAAGGATACTGTGCTACGTGGGCTGCTAAGGCATTATTGGGATCTTTCTGTTTGATGTCCCTCAAATGTCTGAGGATACGTTCCTTAAGACGTTGATCTGTTTTGCCGACCTAGAAAGCACTACATTGGCAGCAAGTCGCTAAGTATATGATGTGGGAACTAGTACAATCAGCATAGACATTAAAATTGTACTGTTGCCTGGAGTATGGATGTACAAAAACATTGGAGCTGTCAATGGAGTTGCAAGCTTTGCATCTTAAGCACTTGAAAGTGCCCTTTCTATTAGAATTGGGCCTATAATGAGACATTTCAAATTCTTCTTATTCTTGTATAGGAATCTGGGCTGTTCACCTACAATGTCTCTTATTTTGTCATCAGTTGTCAGTACCGGCCAAAACTTCCTAATAACTTCACATACTTGCTTATTGTCAGCAGTGTATGTTAACAAACATTTAAGTTGCTGTGATTGAGTTTTAAGATCCAGGCTCTCATGATGACTCTATGTGGGTTCAGAGAAGTAGGGACATCCCTTTCCTCTCCTTAATTCCTGTGGATCATGCTTCAATCTTAGATTCTTTCTTTTACTTAAATGTGTCTCAATATTTCTTTGTTCTGCTACAAAGTCTTCATTCTCAGTACATAATCTTGAGGTTCTTAAGATCTGATTCTCAAAGATGTTATCAAAAATATGTCCCGGGTGCATACTCCCCCTATGCAGATAATGATTTCTCCAGGTTTCTTTTCTATAAATTCCTGTACTGATACCTCTATCAGGATGCAGATGAATCTTTACATCCAGAAATTCTATGGTCTCCAAAGAATGTTTAACCACAAACTCTAGAAAATCAGTGCTCTCGTTGATAAAGTTGACAAAAAGGTCCAATTGTATAGAGCTGCCTCTCCAAAGGATAAAGACATCATCCACAATACGGCCGTAGTACACTAGATATTGTTTCCAAGTGCTGGGTATCTGTTCATTATGTTCCCATTCAGCCAGAACCAAATTAGAGTAACTATTTGCACATGGGGTGCCCATAGCCACACCCCATGTCTGCAAATAGAAAGAATCCCCATACATAAAGATGTTATTTTCCAATACACGTTCCAACAAGGAACATATTGGTTCTACTTCCATACTGTTCCTTGATAGGAAAAATCTTATTGCCTGTAGACCATAGTCATTTGGAATCACCGTAAACAAACTCTTGATGTCCATTGTCACTAGTAACAAATCTTCATATTTCTTGAGGTCCTTAGTAACTAAAAAGAGTTTTTCCAGAAAATCTCCTGAGTCCTTCAGTACAGTTCCTGCAAGTGGCAGGGCCTTCTTTAATTCATTCTCCACGTACATGTAAACAGGTTAAGTTACCCACCCCCTACCAGAAACGATGGGACGTAGGGGTGGGTCAACTGGATCCTTGTGAATTTTGGGGAGTCCGTTGATGTATGGAAACATAGGTTTAGGGCAATCAAAGAACTCGTATAGTTCTTGTGAGATATCTGCCTCTGTCAATAGATCATATAGATGACTACGAAAATGATCTACCTTAGTCGTAGCTTCACTGCAACTTAATCTCTTATACCTACTTTCATCATCCAGCATAGAGAGCATTTTATGCCTGTACCATACGGCTTCCATCACAACTATACATCCTCCCTTATCAGCAGGCTTGATGACCAAACTATCTGTTTCCTTTAGCTGCTTCAGCATCTCATTCTCATTAGTAGTTAAGTTGAAGAAACGTCCTTGTCCTTTGGTTGTGTTACCCCTTAGTTTGAAGATTTCATCTTCACATAATCTCAAGAACATCTCCACTGGTGGAGGATTAGGGGGAACAAAGCTCCTCAATTTTGTATAAGGTAGCCGTCTACTGTCATTAGCTTGTCCAAAAATACATTTTAATGCAAGGTTCCTGCAAAACATTCTGATATCCAGCACAAATTCACTAATATCAGATGGTAAGGCTGGAATAAAACTCAGGCCCTTGTCTAACAAGGCAATAATACCAGGGCTTAAACTCTATTAGAAAGATTCACTACTAAACTTGGTTCAGATCTAATTAAAGTGTGAGCTTCTTCCT
>NC_056750.1:276609278-276706778 GCF_019279795.1 Protopterus annectens
CAAGGAGAAAATGTTCAGAGGAACCAGCCTCGTTATAGTTATTAGGTTTAAGTGAAGCTTTTCAGAATAATTCTTCGCAGCTGTATATGTATGTAGGTGTGTGTGTGTGTGTGTGTGTGTGTGTGTGTGTGTGTGTGTGTGTGTGTGTGTGTGTGTGTGTGTGTGTGTGTGTCCTGGGATTGAGAAAAGATGAACTGCCAATAGTTAATTACAATAGATATTCAGCCTTAGTTTCTGAATCTGAAGGGATACTAGATAGTTAAGAGGTGAAAATGATTTGGGTCCCCTAAATGAAAGAAAATGTTTAGAAACAGACAAAGTTTTAAGGCTTAAGAAATAAGAGCTCTTACGCTAAATATAATTAGTTTAGTTTCACTAGTTAAAAAACAGAAAGTAGTTCAGTGGTACAGAACACCATGTGCTCATATCTGGAAATCCTGATTGAGGCCTAAAACCCATTGTTATGAGTACCAAATCCCAGATTTTCTGCTTGGATGGAGTAGTTGTAGCATGCTGGATATAGAAAGTGGGTAAGTGTCTTCAAATATGCATGTGCTGTATGTTTGAGTGTGGAAACAGCCTCATAACAGTTAGACAAGTGAATACTCTGCATTAGTCAGTAGCAAGCACTTAACCAATTATCATGCTGAAAAAGCAGTTCTTATTCCCAGTGTCATCAGGACGTTAATTCTTTATTTGCAGGATCACCTGGAAAGAAGATCTTGGAAACATGGACTATGTCAGCACATTTGGTGCTAAATTATGGAGTGTGCCAAGGAGAAAACCTTTGTCAGGCAGCTGGAATAAAGGTCTGCATGAGACTTAAAGCCTGAACTTGCTGCAAATGCATGTTTCTTAATGATGCTATGTGGACTATGCAAAGATAACAGAAAGGAACTGCTTTATGGAAATGTAAGTCAGAGGGCTGAGTTTGTTTTAGTTCTTTTGGGATTGAGAAGCCAATAATTATTATGTTCTTTTTATTTTTTAAACTGAGAAGATAAGAACTGCAGTTATTTTGTTTCCTGATTGGATACATACAACAACCTGTGCTTTTATATGTATTAGTGCCTTCAGGGTTCATTGGATGTAGAAGGAATGAATGCATGAATAACTCCATTAATAAATGAATGAATGACTAAATAACATATTTTATTTATTTATTTTACATTTGTTGACCGGGAATGTCCGATTGGATACATGTCCGTTTTCAGCGGTGGCCCGGGGAGAAAAGCTCCACAGATAAAATAACAAGCAAGTATAAGGTGTATATGTAGCATGCAGATTTTCATAGATAATGCAAAGCTTTACTTAGTTGCATAGTAATGAAGTTTAAAATTACAATAGTTACATAGAATGTACAGATCTATTACAGTTTTAGAATTGGCATTTATTTCAGGAATACATTTTGAGCACGTTATGTCTTCATATTTATGTGGCTACATTTTCCACTTTTACTTCCCATTTATGACATTGCATAGTTTACTAAACTGCATCTGTTTTCAGCTTGCCAGAGTCTGTTAACCTGACTATTTACTGGACAATGTTGCTCATGAAGTCTGTGCTACATTCACTGCTTCAGCATATTCTGAAACAAACACACAGTTTCATCCTGAACTGGTTTTTAACTACTTGAGCATATAGAAGGAAATATAGCTTATGACCAGGGAAATACAAGATGAAGATTTTTAAATGCCTTTGAGTGTAAACATATGCAACAATAACTGTTTATGATTGATATTTCTTACTTATATGTGCAATGAGTATGGTTGTCAAGAAACTCTATTTATTCTGCTTTTTAAGAAAAACATTTACATAGTGCGAGTCTGAAGCTACTGGACATCATTTACAAGGCTCACAATGGGCTTTAAGTCTCTTATAAAGCCATCCATCCATCCATCCATCCAGAATCCCTTTTCCCATTTTTACATATGGGGTTGGGGTATCCCTTTACTAGTGACACTCTAGAGTGAGGGTTTACACTGCCGGGTAGCTGGCCCTGCTGTGGTAGTTCTTGCACACCACACACACAGTCACACTATGGCCAATTTAGATTGTCTAATCCACCTATTGCATGTCTTTGGAATGTGGGAGGAAACTGGAGCCCCTTTAGACAACTCACTTTAACACAAGGACAGCATGCAGACTTCACACAGAATGCACCCCTGCTGGGAATCGAGTGGAGAACCTCTTGCTCTGAAGTAGCAATGCTATCTACTGTGCCAAAACCAGCAATGAGAATGAGTGGACTGAGTGAATCCCATAGGAAAGACTATTGAGTTAGCTTGGTAGTTACAACTAGCCATAAAGATGTATAGGGCAGCCATCCCTCACTTAGTGTGCTATATGCCTATTAGTCTGAAGCTGTGACACCATTAAACTGGGGGCATGGTCAGTAACTCAGTGTTTGGCCAGGCCAAGTTACATTTATCAGTGTCTCTTTAAAGAAGGAAAGCTGCATGTCAGTAATTGGTTTTACTGCACAGAGAGCAGCTAAGATACTTCAATATAGCAGTGTGCTATACTGTATATGGAGAGAAGTCGGCCAATGAAGCACTAGGGGACCCAGTGTGCAATGGTAAACTCCAGGGGATCCAGACCTATGACTCCAAATTTGTAATTCTGAGCAGCTGCCTTATGCCAGCTGAGATGCTAAGCACAAACAGTTTGCATAGAGTTAGACAGTACTTGCATTCACCTCCCACAGTTTTGTGAATCTCTGATGGCCAATTATACATTGTGCATAGCTGCCTATTTCAAACTTTGCCTCTGTATAAGATTTTCTCAGTTCAGTCCTTTGACTGTTGCATAAAGTTGATAATAGTTTGTGACTGAATTATGGTTGTCTGAATGACCAGATGGATGGTCATCACAGATTTAATGATCATCATATATCTGATGACAGCAACACTTTGGTGGCAGATTTATTTACACAAAAAGAACATTTTAATTTAAGCAATTTTTACTTAAATGCCAGTAAAAAAAACTACAAATTTCTTTCAAATAATTTCTTTAGTGATTTAAAACTTCAAGAAGCACAAGATTTTCTGGAGTTTACTCAGGAAAAGACCATCAGATTCTGAGAATTTTGTTGAAACAGTACCCAGTTTCATATACAAACATGACCTTAAACTGTCTTTGAAGTAAATAAGGTGACTGTAACTAAGCAGGAGATCAAAAGAATTGAGGAAAGCAATAGCACGTTGTGAAGGAAAAACAAATTTATAAACAAGGGTAGTGTAGGAGCAGAATTATTTCCATCTGTAATGTTCCTAGTAACACACAAAACTCATTCATAAGGAGCAGCACTATATTTCTGCGTTATGCTGCTTGTTTCAGGATACATTAAAAAAAATAATGGGAATGGGTCACTTTTTTTGCATTGTATAGTACCTTGCAGGCTACATTGCCCTTTGACTGTACTTTTATTATATTTCCTACCCTTAAAATGCTCAGTTGTAATATTGAGCTGCTGAGATAAATGACAGCTGGTCCAGTTACAATACTTGATGTGAACCTTATACGGACTTATCAGTATTTCATGCACTATAGTCACAGTTTCTGGAACATCTTGTCAGAAATCTAATTGGATAACAAGTGTAACAGTTAAGTACATGTGATATGAACCAATGTAAGATTTATAAAAATAGATATTACCTCACTAATTATTTTTATTTCAGCAAGTCACTGAAGCTTTCTACCATTGTATGACAGATGACATAACCTTCTCTGATGTCTTTTTTTGGTATACCATGTAAATGCTGATTGAGAAGTTATGATGTAGTGAAATAAGTGAGCTGTTAATTACATGAATAATTGATTGGTTAAAGAAATAGTACTTCACAGTGAAAGCTGTAGAAAAGTATGCTGGGCTGAAATAAACACACAAGGAGCGTTATGCAAGGGTCATTACTAGGACAAACTTATTTCTTCATAAAACATTGTATTTCAAATATACCCTTGATTAGAAGACTTTTTGATATGCTTTAGATGGATTTGTAAATAAACTTCCAGAATTTGTAATAACCCAGTAATCTAAGCCACCAATAACTAAACATTAATTTACTCTGAAACTAAAGTTATACACTTGAGTATTTAACTCAATTTCTGTAATTAAAACTGTTATAGTTAAATTGATATCAATTATTCAGGATTTGCATGCTGAAATAAGTAATCTTTTGATCACACTGCAACAACACTGCACTTCTGTCAACTCCAAAGACAATAGTACAGCTGGATGCATTTAATTGTTTGCATAGTGTTGCTACCTTGACATTACTCCATGTAAAACAATGACATCTTATAACCTAAAATGCTTGAACATGCTAGGAGGACTAAAGAAAATCCAATTGCCCTGGACATTGTTTGTTAACAATGTATGTGAGCAGCATATCTACCTTCCATGTATGCTTTTTTTCATAAACTGTATGCACGTGTCATCACCCTGCGACACTAAGAAGTACTTGCAGCAGAGTACACTGCTACTTTGGCCAGGTGCTACCACACATTTTGTGGCAGTGTATATTACTACAGAGATACCAGGAGCAGATGGTGCTTAGACTCGGTGGTGGAAGGGCTTGAGTACACAATGGGATAAACCAACAATGCAAGCTACTTGGGAGACTGCAGATGGTGATGGTGCTATTTGTTATGCAACTCTACTCGTGTAATTCCATAACTGCAGTAGAAAGCATTTATATTTCCAAACAAAAGCACCCAAGTCCTCCCAAAAACTGTGAGTTGCTTCTACATGGCACTCGCCATATTTGACATAAGAAGTTTGGAAGGTGTTCACATGGGGGAGTTGAAAATATTAGCATGTGGCCATACACTAGCAATATCACTAGCAGATGCTTCTGATTTCATAATTCAAATTACATCTGTGTGTAGCCTGATAGCTCCTGCATCTGGACTTGAAATTACAGCTCCCCATATAGCATAACCCCAAGCCTCACCTCCATGAATATACTCAAAGGCTCAAAGAAGTTCACAAACCTAGCTCAAAGCACAAAACAACATAAAAAGCAATCATGCCCAGTTCATACAGTTCTAATGCAATACATGCTGCATCAAAATAAAAAAAAGTTGCAAAAGTGACTTAACATTTTAGGGTCTTTCATTTTATAAAAAAAGTTGAACATCCATATGCTATAGAAGACATAATGCTAAATTGCAGATTTAATGTATATTAATACATCACTTCATCAAAACCATAGGATGTTTATTCTTTATGTAATGTATGCTAGAATAACTTTATGAAATGCACTTAATGTTATTGTGCATGTATGTACTGTGGATATAAAAAGTGTACACACACCTGTTAAAATGCCAGGTTTTTGTGATATAAAAAATGAGACCACAATAAATAATTTCAAAACTTTTCCCAGTGACATATAACCTGCACAATTCAATTGAAAAACAAACAAATCTGTTAAGAGGAAAAATATAAAAAATAAAAAACGTACAATAAACTGGTTGCATATGTGTGCACACCATTAAACTAATACTTTATTGAAGCACCTTTTGATTTAATTACAGAATTCAGTCTTCTTGGGTAGGAGTCTATCAGCATGGCACATCATGACTTAGCAATATTTGCCCAATTTTCCTTGCAAAAGTGCTCCAAATCTGTCAGATTGTGAGGGCATCTCTTGTGCACAGCCCTCTTCAGGTCACCCCACAGATTTTCTGTTGGATTTAGGTCTGGGCTCTGGCTGGGCCATTCTAAAACTTTAATTTTCTTTTGGTGAAACCATTCTTTTGTTGATTTGGATGTATGCTTGGGGTCATTGCTGCGTTGAAAGGTGAAATTCCTCTTCATCTTCAGCTTTCTAGCAGATGCCTGAAGGTATTGGGCTAAAAGTGACTGGCATTTGTAACTGCTTATAATTCTCTCCACCTGGACTACAGCCCCAATTTCAGCTGGAGAAAAGCAACGGCAAAGCATGATACTGCCACCACCATGCTTGAC
Source organism: Protopterus annectens (assembly GCF_019279795.1). Classification (NCBI taxonomy): domain Eukaryota; kingdom Metazoa; phylum Chordata; order Ceratodontiformes; family Protopteridae; genus Protopterus; species Protopterus annectens. The sequence continues at coordinate 276,615,250 of NC_056750.1, forward strand.
CATGGGGATGCTGTTCTTTTGGTCATGCAAAATGTTGTTTTTGCGCAAAACATACCTTTTGGAATTGTGGCCAAAAATTTCAACCTTGGTCCCATCAGACTATAACACATTTTCCCGCATGCCTTTGGGAAATTTGGTGTATTGCTTTGCAAATTTTATCAGGGCCTGATTTTTTTTTTTTTTTTTTGTATAAGAAAAGGCTTCCACCTTGCAACCCTAGTCCAGACATAAGGAGAATGCGGGAGATTGTTGTCACATGTAGTACACATCCACTACTTGCCAGAAATTCATGTAGCTCCTTCAGTGTTGCTGTAGCTCTCTTGGCAGCCTCCGTGACCAGTTTTCGTCTTGAATTTTCATCAGTTTTGGAGAGACGTCCAGTTCATTGCAATGTCACTGTTGTCCCATATTTTCTCCACTTTTTGATGACTGTCTTCACTGTGTTCCATGGTATATCCAATGCTTGGACATTTTTTGTACCCTTCTCCTAACTGATTCCTTTCAACAATGAGATCCCTTTGATGCTTTGTAAGCTCTCTGCGAACCATGGCTTTTGCTGTGGCAGGTAACTTGAGTAAATGTCAGGAAAATCCTACTAGGACAGCTGAACTTTATTTTATGTTAATCGGAGTCTCTTTAATTGATGGCAAGTGTGTACCCAAGAAGACTGAATGCTGTAATTAAATCAAATGGTACTTCAACAAAGTATTAGTTTAAGGGTGTGCATGTTTATGCAACCAGCTTATTGTACGTTTTTTATTTTTTATATTTTTCCCCTAACAAATTTATTTTTCAATTGAATTGTACAGGTTATAGGTCACATTAAAGGTAGGAAAAGTTTTGAAATTATTTATTGTGGTCTCGTTTTTTCATATCACAAAAACCTGGCATTTTAACAGGGCTGTACACACTTTTTATATCTAGTGTATATCTTGATTAGGCAAGCAGTGTCAGTGGTGCAACAAGGTAGCACACTTGGTATAGAAGATTGTAAGTCCTATTCCACATTGCATAGCTGGATTTCTGACATTGTATTGTAGTGTAAGGGGGGTGCTGCACTCATCACTGTGTCATCCTTTGAATGAGATTTTAAACTGAGGTCCTATCTGCTTGAGTTGGTGGTAGCTCAAGTGGGTGTAAAACTTCCCATGGCACCTCTCAACAAGAAGAGGGGGCCTTTATTTTATACAACATAAAAGCACATTATTTACAAAATGTACATATTTGCAGACACACACACACACACACACATATATATATATATATATATATATATATATATATTTTTTTTTTTTTTACTTTTAATCATTTTCTTATAACATTTTCATTTTTGTTCTTCCATATTTGACCATCACTCCTCATTTCAGAGACATAATTAAATTTTTCACACTCTATCTGCCAAAATCCATTTTCATTAAAGAAAATATAATTCAGTCTTTTATTCTAAAATAACCCATATTAAATGAAATAAATTATTTTCTAACCTTCTCACATATTATTTTTTCTTGTTTTTATAATGTCCATACATAATCATATTCATATCTATATTATTTGTCATTCATATTCTCAAAAAAATTCTTCACACAACTTTTTCAGGAGTTTCACCACTCTTTACATTTCAAAAAAAACATACTCTGTTACTTCCTCCCTACGAGGAAAAACACACTTGTTCAACATTCTTTTACATGGCATATTCCCCTTTACTGATAACTTATTTATTACCAGTCTTCAAAGAAATTCCTGACACTCTGCTGTCATAGTACACCACTTTTTCTTGACTTTAATGGCTTCTTCTTGTAAATTTTCCCATGGATTTACATAATAATATTATTTCATGACATTATTATACCACATCTTTCTGTCTTTCACTATATCATCATTTTTTATTTTCTATGTTAGCCTTTTTTCTTGATATTTTTTAATTTCTTTATTTGCATATTTTTTCCAATTTTATTATTCCGATCTCCCAGAACTTGTACTTAAATATTCTCCCAATTAATTTCTCATTCTCTGGCTTTAGCCCCATTAATAATCTAAATAAGTTTAAAGAAACATAATAAACAAGTGGATTTAGTAACATCAATCCCCATTCATATTCAGTTATACAATATAATGTTGAACCCCATATGAAAGAAAACACCAGTTGCACAATTTCATTTTCATATTTTTATTGGGTCATATAAACATTTGATATATATGCTGTTTTTCCCAAAATACAAAATTTAACAGCTAAACCATTTCTAATGCTAATCTATATGTCCTCAACAGAGGACATATTTCTTTTATTAAACCCTCACATTCTATCATAACTACATTGTTTTCCCCATATTTTATCCATAGCAAAGATACCTCATACATTGAAAAAAAGTACACCCCCAGTTTTCACCATATCACCCAGTTCCTTACTTTTATCATTATCGAAGGTCATTCCTGTTTCCTGAAAATTTTCATTCAGACAAATCAACACTTCCCTCATTCATATTTTGTTCTTAGCCACTACAACTATAATGTTTACATATGCCAAAACTATTGGAATCACCACCTCCTTTTGTATCACATATCTAGCTATATTACTCACCATTGCATTCATTACCAGTGCAAACAGTGTTCCACTCGCAGAGCATCCTTGTCTTACACCTTACTTATGCACATTTCATTACCCAGCCACAGATTCCCTAACACTCTCACTCTATTATTTTGATATGCTGATATACAGACTCTCCTTACTCTTTTACCTACTCCATACTTCTCCATAACATCCTGCTAAGTGGTATGTCCTACTGTATCAAATGCTTTGCCGATATCACCTACCATAAGTTTCACATCCTCTCTTTTACTTTTAATATCATCCACAGTTTCTCTTGCAACCAATAACAATTCCTGACATCTCCTCCCTTACTTTTTATACCATATATACTTCCTTTCATAATACCCCTCATTGTTCCATTTTCCTGTGTGTTCTTTAGAATCTGTGTTTAGTATGATGGCTCACCATTTTTTATTTAATTCTTTTCATCTTTCTTCCATGTTCATTTTAGTACTCCACTACATAATTCTTCATAAAGAAACCCTTCCTATAACCCGCCATTCAATACATTTAAAAAATTCTGTTTTGCCAACCCTGTAATTTCTTGTACATTCTATACCCTGTACCAGCTTGGCAAAATACTGATACAAAATCAACATTTATTTTCCTAAATATTTTCTTTTTTCAAATTTTTCCTTAACTCTTTTTTTTTTTTTTAACTTTCCATTCTCTATTCTCCTTTGTTTTACTCTCTCCACATACTATACAGCAGTACTCATAATTTGCTACTGTTTTTTTTAACCTCTCCTTTTACATTTTTTTAATATCCTCCTTAGCTATTTCACAGAAATATACAGATATCTCCTCCCTTCTCCATTGTAAATAATATTTCAACAGTAATGCCTTATTTTTATTTTTTATACATCTCTTTTTCATATCGTAATGCATTTACGTATTATTGTCTAAATTCTCTAATATGTTTCTGTACATTTTACCAAACTTCGTTTTCTCTTACTTTCTTACATCCTCCTGCCATTGAAATAAACACTTGTCATACATCTTTTTAAATTCAGTCCATTTACATCGCTTCTTATCGAAATCCTTCATGGCTATTTGCTCCTTCTATTACTGCAATACTTCCCACTCTCCATTTCCATCCCATAATATCTTATTTATTACTTTTATTCCTTTCATATTTTAATATACTCTCTTTCATATATTATCTCCATCCATATTACTAAATTATCTGAAAAAAGTAATAACTATATCACCATCTGCTACTCACAGACTTTCGAATAATAACAATTGATTTCAGATCCAAGTATAACCCTTCTATAAGGATACTGACTTTTGTTTAACACAATTAATTTACCACATTTTATCACATTCTGTATTTTTTACAGCTTTTCCATTCTTTTTTACAGTTTCCCCTTAAAATCACAATTAAATTCCCCTACAGTTATAATTTACATGTTAACTAACACATAGAATCAGTTTAATCAAATGTTAGACTTTCTTTCCCTGCTATAGATATATATGCATATGATGCTATAATTGTATAAAGATGTTCTGTCTTCCTCACATCTGCAAAAGTTGACCTTTCCATCCTTACCAGCATTTTCCCTGTTTTTATATAGCACAGTTCTTCCAGAACAATGTTCACTTCCTAAGTTCCATATACTTCCACCCCACAATTTTTTCTGTATGTAGTACTATTGCTGCTTTTTCTCAGTTTTTCACATTCTTCTGTTTAGTTTTTTATAAAAATTCAAGCCCAGTTAGAGAGACAGCTTTACTGCCTTACTGTGGGATGCTTGGAGATAAATTCAGAACAAATTCAGCTGAGATGACTAATTAATGGCCAAGCTTTTTGTATGCCTTAGACTTTAATATTTCTAATGAGTATTGCCTTCTAGCACACATTCAGCTATCTGGCACATTTGTTTGCATTCAGATATTAAACTGCGAGTTTCCCTCACAATAGCCTCTTAAATATTGCTGATAAGACATTTCTAGAAGTGTGCTAAACATCCTGTATTTTGAGTGGCACTTCTAACTGAATATGGAGACATTCACATATGCAAACTGAAAGAGTGTTGACAAAGATATATTGTCAGCAGACTGGTTTTCAGTCTGACTTGAAAGAGCATATTGCATGGAGAGTGTGTATATGTACATTTTAAAGTAATGTCTTCATGGTATTCTGCATCACAGTCCAGCTATTTGTTCAGTAAACTAAACATTTTAAAATTATACTATAATCAAAATAAAATGACAGTAAAAACATAAAAGGTTATATAGTCTTCAAAATACAAACTTCAGAAATATTTATTGTATGCATGTAAATGCTATGCTGCATAAAAGTACATTCATCAATGAATCACTGATTCTGTTCTACTGAATATGCTAGTATTTCAAACTCAGACTAATTGGTGTAGCTCAGTATGTGTAATCGTATGTTTAATACCACTGTCATCTTGGCAAAAATGCAAATAGCTGGACGGAAACATCTAGGACAATTCTTCCATTCTTTTAAGGAACAAAAAACAATTTTTGACTATCATGGTGGCATGCAGTCTTACATTAAAAGTATTATACATGCAGTGTCTGCTTGAAGAAAATAAACTCGTGTCCTGAAGCTTCCACAGCTATATTACATTATTGATGTACCCTCTGAAACTGTAATGAAAGTAGGGAATGTTGCCCTGTTAGGGCTGTGGATGGGAAGTCAAAGCCATGAATCATGGTGTGTTGGAACTCCTCTCACCTCACAGTTCTTCCACATAAGAAGTCTGATACACACACACACACACACACACACACACACACACACACACACACACACACACACACACACACACACACACACACACTGCTTCAGTGTTATTGGCATTCATTGCTATCATCATGGCTTCAGAAAATAGTGACAGTACTTTAATCCTGCACCCTCAACCCCTTCCACTCACACCCCATAACAGCTTATGCCCAGGGCTTCCGGACCATTCACCCCATCCTACTTACAGGTGTGCCCAGAACTATGCCGAAAGGAACAATGCAAGAATAAAGGCATTGACTAGTGAAGCTCTGCAGTTTTATTTCTGCACCCTTCACTCTTCACTTAACTCAGGTCATTTGACATTTCTGAGAGAGCAGCACACGACTGTTGGCCCCACCAAGACAGATGCAGCAGTGGGCAATGGGATTAAGAGTCTAAGGAAGGAAATGAAAAACATTTATAGAAAGATATAAGAAAAAAGAATGAACATGCCACCTCTTGCTCTCGAATATTTGAGAGCAAGAGGTGGCACGTTCATTCTTTTTTCTTATACATTTTATATTTGTTTGAACGGCCTTTAGTGATGTGATTTGCTTTTTGTGCTTGGTATATTTATAGAAAGATGGTAGCTGAGGTTCATTGCAGACAAAAAGTACTGCACTAACACCACAATAACCCTTATGTGATCACCCGGTGGACCATTTCTGATTGCATACAGTTAAAAAAAAAAAAATCAGAATTTTACATATATATATATGTATATATATATATATATATATATATATATATGTATGTATGTGTGTATATATATATATATATATATATATATATATCTATATATATATATATATATATATATATATATATATATATATATGTATATATATATATATATTCATACATGGAATAGACTAACAGGAACAGATTGGGAGGCCTATAGCATCAATTAACACAACGGTCAGGTACAAGAAGAGAGATATCAAGTTGTTAGAGAGAGTTAAAATGGTTGCTGTAAGAAGACTATGCAGAATTGAAGGGAAATCCTATAACTAGAGAGGGGACAGTGCACTACTTACTACAAATAGGAAGACACAAGAGGAATGAAATAGGTACAGGACATGATTTTAGGAAGATGTAAAGAGGTTACGCTGAATAGGAAGTAGAGTGGAGAGAAGGTGAACACAGGCAGCAGAAAAAGGGGCTCACCTATTCCCTGCACCTGCAAAAGTGCTCTTTAGTGAAGGGGTTGGATACTTGAGTGAAGGACTATGAAAATGGGTGTGTATGGAAATTCCTAGAAGCATTTAAGAGGATGAGAACACTCTCATACTAGGACACTTCAACTACCCCTCCTTCAACTCTGAGAACTACTCAAGCACCAATACACTGGCCCAACGCTTCCTGGAATTCATCAATTCCAATGCCCTGGACCAGCTTATTCTGACCCCCACTAGAGGAGCAACATCCTTGACCTGGTTATTGCTAACATGGGTGAACATTGCTGTACACCAGTAGTCAATCCCTCCCTGGTCAGATCTGACCATAAACTAATCACCATGGAAATTCACATCTCACCCACACCCCCCACAAAGGTAACCACCTTGAAAAGCTTCTCCAAAGCTGACTTTGGGCTCTTTAAAACAGAGGTGGCTAACTTCATGGCACCCATGCCAATGGAAAATAGCTGCATGACTGCTGTATCATACACCAATGCACTGTACTAACATGTACATAAATGCATGGAACTAGTCGTATCCAACAGAACCAAGACGCTCTCCTCCAAAAAAATGAAGCCAATCTGGTGGTCCCCTGCCATTAATAAACTCTACAACAGAAGGAAGAAACTGTTGCAGAAAAAGGTGAAGTCCCAAGACTGGAAAAACTCCCTTATTAGCCTCAACAAAAAGTTGAGATCCCTCATCAAATCCTCTAAAGCCAGCTACGAAGGCAGAATTGTGGCAGACAGTAAAGAACCTCCACAGCAATACCCAGATTTGCTCTGAGGTACTGCACAATGATACCTACTATACTGAGCCAACAGATATTGGCAACATACTGGCCGACAGATTCAGTGCCAACTTTACCCCCCCCCCCAAAAGACCAATCACAATACCGGAAGAATGCCAGGCACCCAGCATTACTGCAGCACAGGTTAAAGCTGCATTGTCCAAGGACAAGAATACAGCTTCCATGGGACCCGATAATATCCCTGGCTGTGTTCTACATTAACTACACAGTGAACTGGCACCACATCTGTGTGCCCTGTTCAAGTCACAGCCTCACCTCAGGCTTTGTCCCTACCAAATGGTCCACTGCTACAGTCATCCCTCTACATAAAGGGGGAGCAACTACAGACCCTGGGAATTATCACCCCATTAGCCTGATGAGTCTGATATGTAAAGCTATGGCATGCATCATCATGGACCTGATTAACAAAGATATAGGAAATCTCCAAACTCTAGACCCCACACAACTTGCCTTTGTGAAAGGGAAGATCATGCCTGCTCAACCTGGTTGACTTCTTTGAGTCAGTCACCAAGGCTGTGGATGAAGGTAAGGCAGTGCATACAGATAGAACACACAGTGTGAAAGTAGTAGACTCCAAGTGAGACGGCCGACCAGTCACAAGTGGAATCCCACAGGGATTGGTCCTGGGTCCTGTCCTGTTTGGCATCTAATTCTCAGAAGTCCAGGCCAACATAAAGGGACTCTGGCTGACCAAGTTCACAGATGACTGCAAGCTGGGAGCCATTATTAACTCCCCAAGTGATGCAGACATTCTACAGAAAGGCCTCACTGACACCAATGGCTGGTGTCAAAACCATGGCCTTAAGCTTAATGCCAAAAAATGTGTCCTCATCCTCTTTGGTAAAAACTCAATTCTCACTAATTACCACATTGATGGGAGCCCACTGAAGGCATTATAAGAGATCTGGGGACACAGGCTGACAGCAACCTCTCCTTCGACCACCATATTGCCACTGTGGTCAGAAAGTCCTATGTGGCGCATTTCATTACCAAGGGTTTTGCATCCAGGAGGAAGGAGGTCATAGTCTCTCTCTCTCTCTACTCTTCCCTTATTAGACCAATCATGGAGTATAATACTCTGTTTGGCATGTACCTCACTGGACACCTGCAACAACTGGAGAGGCCACAGAAGTACCTCACGAAGAGGATCCTAGGCATTAAAAACATGTCCTACACAGACAGACTGAAAAGACTCCAGCAATTCTCGGTCTCATATCCCCTACTTAGAGGCGATCTCTGCTTGACTTACAAAGCCATGTCTGACCCAGCTCTGTTAGAAATGCTACATCTAAAGTAATCCCAATCCCTCCGCACCTCATGCTCCACAGAGCTCAACCTCATTACTACAATCAACAGAACATGCTGGAGGGACAGGTTCCTCACCCAGAGACTGCCCATGCTATGGAATAGATTTCCCATACATGTCAAGAAGAACACCTCACTGGCCCTCATTAAGAGAAATGTTGATGAGGGAACGGGAAATAGAAAATTCACCCCAGGGATCACTCCAGTGGCTTTACTCAACAGAGGCACTGGGAACTAAGGTCAGGTGTCATGATGCCAGGGTAATCCTATGGGCTAGGCTTGTAAATGCTCCAGAGCCATTAGCCTAGTATACACCTATGAACCTATGTGAGACCATGTAACAGTAGCGAACATTGCCAGGAGGCCACTAGAAACCAGAGCTTACTGTAAAAGAACATGCCCTAACAGCACCAGAATCAAAATGCGGATTTTAAGGTGGATGGAACCACTGGGCTCCAGGGGGAATAAAGTGTAAAAGTGCAGTACCAACAACACCATTACTATGGGAACTGGGGCAGTGGGGGTTAAACAGTCTACTGTGCCATACTAGAATCAATGTTACTGCAGGGATGTGAAGGAACACACTGTACATCAGGGATGAGTGCTTTAAGGTACAAAACAGCAAGAGAGGAGTGAAGGTACACTGGACACCTACTCTTCAGTGCTGTAATGGCACCAGTTGCAGTATAGGAATCATGTGTGGGGGTTACGAGTAGACCACCAGGTAGTACATTGCCTTGATGCCTCTAATGCTACTACGGGGTTAGGGGTGGGTGGGACCATTGGACACTGGGGATGAGCCTCTAAAGTGCCGTAATGGCTCCAACATTACAGAGGGGACCAGTAAACCATCTGACCCCAGAACTTGCACTTATGTGCTGCAATGGTACCAATATTAGTACATGGATCAGTGATGGGAGAACACCAAACTACCAGGGCTGTCTCTTTAAAATACTATAATGGAACATACATTGTAACCAGGATTGCATGGTAGGGGGATACAATAAACCACCAGCAGTGACTCCTGTGAAATGCTATAATGATAGTATAATGACACTAAAGTATCAAGGGATTGGTGGGGCAGTAGTGTACATGTGTGTGCATGTTTGAGAGGGTGACTGAAGGAGAATTCTTCTGTCTACAAGAGCAGCAGGGTACTACCACTATGTGCAGGTCAGCCATGTTGTAGTAGTACATGCATTTCAGTAAACATGCAGATTAGCTAACAATGAGGTCTGACCTTGCTCGGGTAATATGTTCCTGGATTAAATTTTGGCATGTTGCACTGGAAGGGCCTTTAATGAATTCCTAGGTCATTTTATTCATCCAGATGCTGAGCCATATAAGTTGTGAATGAATGCCAATAATAACCTGATTAAATGCTTATAATATGACAGCACAGCACCATGATACAACACGGTGCTTTTGCAGGGGTGACAAGTTCTCCAGCACCCCCAGGAGCTTCACCTGACAGCATCCACTAATGTAGAATAGGTCTGGTATTACAGGACCATCATTATGAAGTTTTTGCAATCTTAGAGTTATCAAATATTATGGGAGATGACTGACCCTGCAGAAACTGTTCACTGAAGATTACATAAGCATATATATATTTATGCTAAGTTCCATTTTGTCAGATATAATTGAGTAGGGACTTCACTGAGGTGTTGTTTTAGTAAAAAGTGATTGGTGAAGATGGCTTTATTGAATTGGGCTCTAGTTAGTTCAAGCAGACCCAGTTCATTTTGCTGAATAACTGTGTTACATAGATTACAGGACAGGGGTGGCCACTGTGCAATAGTTAGCGTTGCCTCACAGCAAGAGGTTCTCTGGTTCGATTCTCGGCTGGGGTGCCTTCTGTGTGGAGTCTGCATGTCCTCCTTGCAGTCATGTGGGTTTTTTCCGGGTGCTCTGGTTTCCTCTCACATTCCAAAGACATGCAGTAGGTGGATTGGACATTCTAAATTGGCCATAGGTGAGAGAGTGTGTGCGAGTGTGTGGTATGAACTACTGCAACAGAGTTAGCCACCAGGCAGTGTAAACCTTGGCTCAAGATAATTGCCACTGCTGAAATGACATCCTGATCCCATGTGCAAAAATGGGAAAAGGGGGTGAGGATGGAGGACGGATGGATAGAGTAGAGGATACTCTGCAGTACATTTTAAATAGAGCAACAGCACCTACCTTAAAACTTGTATAATGTAAAAGATGGACAGAACACTGCACTAACGCAACTGTAAACATCCTAATGGAATTAAATGCCAAAACTAAGCTATGTGCATCTGTTACTGTCAGGGATTGGCTTATGGCTAACATTAAAGTTAGGGTTAGAGTTAAGGTTATGTTAGGGTTAAGCCTAGCACACGTGAATAAAAGAAGTGCAGAGGCTCCCTGAACCAGCTTACCTCATGCATGCTCTTCCAGCTATAGCCCTAATCCTAGAAATAACTCTAACCCTGTATAACCTAACACTAAATAAGACATGGACACCTTACACATAGCCTAATACTTAACCTAACTTTTACTTTAACATCAAGTCTTAACCTAATAATTGTAGAACTAACAAATACACACACACACAGAAAAATATTCAGTATTTTCAGGGTATTTCAACGTCCTGATACATTCACAATTCTGACTTGCAAGGTGGTGTGCTCTGTATTTATCCTTTAAGTAGATCTTGTTAGATCTAATGACAAGACCCTGAAACTTTCTTTTCAGTAGGCATTTTAACATTGAGGGAGATGCTTATATTTATCTGCAGATTATCTGAGTTTCCTTCTTGCAAAATGATTAGGGTCAGTCCAAAGGAAAAACAATTTTAATGTCGGAAGCTTGAAGATAATGAGTCGTCGTGCAACTTAATCCAAGTGTGTTATTCTTTGTGAATCTGCGGTACCACACAATGTTTTAGAAGACTACAGATAAACTTAAATAGATTGTTGTTACTACATTCTACTGCAAAACTGAATGTGATATTCAAAACCTCTTTCATACCTACAAAGGATTCATAATAAAACTAATACTTGGGTCAGCAGTTAAAAATGTGTAAATTTGGTTCCTTATAAATATAGTATATACAAAATAGTAACATGATAATTTATGTCAGTTGACATGTTGATGGTATTGTATTAAATGCTTAGATAAAGAAATTGAGCAGAGGCTTTAGTGAAGGTAATATGTTTACCAGGCTGATACACTCATTACAGATGCAATCAATAAAACTGACCTATTATATCTGAGATTAATATTAAATAGCCAGGAAAAAGTTTCACATTTCACATGAAGCATTGCACACTCTCGGTATTTTAGACAAAGTACTGATTATAAATAAAATTGTGCATTTGTATTTTGATATATTTGAATAGTTTTACTTAAGTCGACAGAATTTGCTAACAGTTCAGCCACAATTGCAAAAAAAAAAAATAGGAAAATAAAAACCCGCAGGTTAAGGGCCAGTGTACAAATGAGACATTAATGAAGTGTTATGGCATTCTCTGTCTTCTGTACTGTAATAAGCAGTGACCATATCATATCTGTGGTCATGGAAGACTCAGGAAGTCTTTTGATGTTAACCATCCTTTCTTGATGGACAGTGTTTATAATGCTGATACAAGCCAAGGCAGTACAGTGATGGAACCAAAACGTGAAAGAGGAGGAGAAAAAAATAATCTTCCCGGAGGTGGGTAAATATGTGATAGACATGGGTAAAGTATATTAATGTAATACTAACCAACATTAAGAGAGAGAGAGTTATGTATTACAAGTACCACCTTCACAAAATCTGCTTTGAAACTATGATCATATAGTTAACATAAAATAGCAAATGTTCAGAGACTTGCACTGCTTTTTAATTGTAAGATGGTGAAGCGTTTTGCTTTTGGAAATAAAAATACTTTTTCCCCCATGGCTGTTTGACTTTAGAGTTAGTATATTTAAGTAAAGGAGGTATGATACACAAGAAGGGATGCTCCCCCACCAAAACCTATACAATTTTGTGTGTGTGTGTGTATGCATAATTACTTTATGATTATTGAATTACTTAACTCGAGCAGGTACTCATTGATGACTTTAATTATTTTGGGGAGAAGGAAGTGAAGCTACTGAATTTTTGGAGGTCAACTGTAAAGCCTTCAACTAGGGAATCAGTTAAGTGACTGATATAAAATATGTCTTAGAAGCAGAATAACAGAAGCACCTACACAATGTTCTTCTGAAAGAGTATACAGTCTATTGTGAAAGTTAGCGTGTAGGGGCATGAATGTTATGGGACCTTGGAATGTATATGTAAGTGGAAACTTAATGCTTACAGTCTCTCATCAGGAGCCACTTATGGTTGAACTTGTCCCTGATTCCATAGTCAGAAGTAAATAAAAAAGAAATGATCATCTTTAGCATTTATCCACAGGATACTAAACAAACAAACTTAAGTAAATAAATAAAATAAAAAATGGCTTTTTATGTTTTATAAGAAATTTGTAACTTGAGATAATTGGCACAATTCATTAGGTGACTTTGTGCCCATACATTCAGTATTTAAAGTAAAATCCTGAACGTACTTAATCAACAGTATAACATAAAACCAATTTTCTGGCTGAAAGCTATGAGGACTGTGCATACATTTTCAATGCACATTTGCTGACGATTTTTTAGGGCAAATGCACAGGCACATTATATCGAATCCATGGTTTATTTTATCTATCCCTCTTCATATTATCTGTCAGTGTCTTGTTTAGAAGGACACCATAAAATTTTTAGCATCTCTTATCTGAAAATGAGGTTGTTTGTACTTTCTGCTGTGTGGAGTATAATTCTCAAACATGGGCATTTCAAATCTTTCTTAAAATATAAAATGATAAATATAACCCCAATGCATGAAAAATAGTCTGTCACAAAAGAGATAATCGTAAATAAATGTTACACTTCGGTGACTAGATTATGCATAACTGTAGAAAAAAGAATGAGAAAAACTGAACCGTTTTCTGAGTAGTTTTGGCAGAAGGTGAGAATGTGTTATAAAGATATCTGTCCTTTACCCGATCAGATGACAAAAATGTCCTGCAAACTGACAGCTGTCTGGATATATAGCCGAAGAATCATTTGCTCTATTTATCAATGTCTCTGGCTTCGTTATATGATATCTTAACATATAGGGAGCATTTTTAAAACTTGCTTTCTTTTGCTTATAATACCTAGTAATACTGTTCAGCTTACATTTAGTTTATTTACATGCATCACAAGTTTGTTGCTTTTCCAAAATTAAGCTTCCTCTGTCCAATTTTAACGCATCCCTTTGGAATTTATGCTTATAATCTGTCAGTCTAACATCTTAACTAATTACCTTACTCCTGCACCCTCACAATTTCAAATACGTTTGGGAATTTTCTGGGTAGGTGTAAAACATGTCCAGTCATCAATGATATTGTCCCTAATTTTCTAAGGTTGCGGGAAACTCCTAAAAACTCAAAGCAAAAAGCCCTCACATTCTGTTTGCTGGCCATGATGCACTATGTGCATTTACATTACCTGTTCTATACTTTGCCCAACCATGAAATTATAACCTTTTTATTCTATAACCTACCCAGCAGCTGCACGTTGTCCTTCCTGTTTAAGGTAATCCAAAGACTATTGTCCTTGTAATTAAATATCTGACAGTATAGCAGGACAAACTAATTCAAGGCATTTCTTTTCCACGGTGGGAGAGGCCTGATCTTCATGCAACAATTTTCTACTGAAGTAAACAAAAGTGTGATGCTTTCCCATATCAGACAGCTGGTTCATCTTTGCTTCAGTGTATTCCTCTCACACACAGATTTCAGTACAAAGGATCTCCAGCAATACTGAGTGTCTTATGTATGAATGCCACATTGTGACTCATTATACAAGGTAATGGATTTTTGTAAGGAGATCAGGACTGATTACTGTTCACTTACATTCGCTTTTATGCATACAATGTGGAGAGTTACTTTGGCATGCCCGAGTTCATCAACCTCTTTCAGAAGTAAGTGTCTATAACTAAAAAAAATATTACTGCTGTTTTTGAACCATGGTCTGAGTCATGCTGGTCATGCCTTTATTGCATATATTCTAATAGTAAAAAAAGCTTTCAAAATTATTCACATACCTTCTTCATATAACTGCAATCACTGCCACAAGACATTTTCTGTGCATTTTGGGGTCACCTTATCATAGGTTCATTGGTACTATACTAGGCCAATGGCCTCTAGGGCCCTTATAAGCCTAGCTGTGCAATCCAAATGTGACCCTCAAATTTGATTTATATAGGTGGCGAATTACTACTAACTGTATTTGTCCATCAGAGACATAGGAGCCAGACAAGGGGTGAATATCGGATTGCCCATCCATTTGACAAAGTTGCATTTAAGTGGGGACTGGGAGGAACTCTACTTCACATAGATGTGGAGCCTCTTCCAGAGAATGCAAGTTCTCTGAGAAATATATCTGTCTCTCCAACATGTCTTATTTATGTTGCAAGCAAAATCTGGTCTCTAAATCTAGTTGTTCTAATGTTTGTTTTGTGGATGTGCAAAAGGTTCATCAAAACAGGGTCCAGGGATGCTCTGTATGTTAGCCAAATAGGACACCTCTCAGAAGTCTGCATGATATTGAGTAAAGAAACACGGCTTTGAGATGATTAGCATAGGACATTGTGTTTACTCCCTGTATTCTTTCTGTAAGCAACCTTTGTGGATGTTCTAGTTGCTGTGTATGTCTGGTCAGGTACATCCTGAAGGTGGCATTATACTCTAAGATGGGTCTGATGAGGACCAAGTACAGTGTTATGTTTACCTCTCTGGACCTAGATACCATGCTCTTGCTTACAAGTTGAGCAACATAGTAGGATTTTCTTACTACCTTGGACACATGTTGCCCAAAGGCTAGGTTAATATCAACATGAGTTCCCAGATCCCTTACTAGTGAATCAACATTTAAGGTTGTTTTATTGGTGACATTTATCTGAGATGGTATACTTCCAAAAGGTACTATAATGCATTTCTTAGTACTAAGTATTAATGTCAAGGCTTTGGCACCATAGACCTTCCTGAATGGTGTTCACATATTGGGGGGATTCAGTAACTGCTCCCAGTTTGCAATCATCTGTGAACTTAGTTGGCCAAAGGCTCTGATATTAGCTTTGACATCCAAGAGGTAGATGCCAAAGAGGAGTGGGCCCAGCAGAGCACTGAGGGACACCACTGGTGAAGATCCTTTTTGTGGCAGTGACCTCTCTAATTCTAACATCCTGTGAGTCATCTACCTATCCAGTGTGTTATAAGGGGGTTTATACCAAGTTCCATAATTTTGTTGTCAATGCCCAATTGGGGTTTTGTATCAAATGCTTTAGCCAGATTTAAGTAGGCAGTATACACCATTTTCCCCCATCCATTGCCTTGGTGACCTTTTTAAAGAAGTCCACCAGATTCAGTAAGTATGGCCTTCCTCTGAATGCCAAACTGGGATGGATACAGTGTCCAGAGGTGGTCTATGTCCTTGCTGATAATTTCCATGATAATTCTATCCATGGCTTTGCAATTAAGACTAGTTAGCCTAATGGGTCTGCAGTTTACAGGATCTTTTGAAGGTCTTCCCTTATGAAGGCAGATGACCATTGCAGTCCTCCATTCATGTGGCACAAAGGCTGTTTTAAGACTCTGTTATGTTATGTTACTAAAACATAAGAACTAAGCAGCATATGAAACAGTCAGAGTGATTATTGCACAGTGTGATTTATACTGCACTTCATAGAGTCCTACAGTAAGGTAAGGTGTGAAGCAATGTTAAATATGCACATCAGTTAGTTATTGCACATCAAAAAGCTTAACACTTATAGTGCAGCAAAGCCTGGATATGTAAGGATCTGTATAGTCCGATAATAGCATAACTATGTGGTAGGAGGAGAAGAATGCATTGACAGTCTCGAAGCTCATTTTTTTACAAGAGTTCAGTAGTCTGATAGAGAGAGGAAGGAAACTGTTCTTAAGTCTAGAAGTCCTATAGTGCATACTTTTGTATCTCCTACCTGAGGAGAGGCGGGAGAACATACCATTTGCAGGATGTGAAGGATCGTTAGATATCTTCCTGGATGTACTGATGCAGGGTGATTCATGTAGAGCTTCCAGAGGTGCAAGAAAGGAAACTGATTTTCTATGCTGCCCTTTCAAACTCGCCTAAGAGCTTTATGATCAGAGGTGTTGCAGCCCCCATACCAGACGGTGATGTTATTGGTAAGGATACTTTCGATGGTACCCCTGTAAAAAGTTTGGAGGATGGTCTTTGATAGTTTTGCCTTCCTCAGTTTCCTTAGCAAGTGCAAGTGTTGCTGATCTTTTTGGACCATGTAAGATACATGGACTGACCAGGACAGGTCCTCAGTGATGCATGCTCCCAGAAACTTTTGGACTTTTTACCCTTTCCACTGTCATCCCTTTCATCTCTAGAAGTTGGTGTGTTTTTTTGAGACCCTCTTAAATTCACAATCAGTTCCTTAATCTTACTCACATTCAGCGCTAAGTTGTTGTTGTCACAGCAGCCCAACAGATGTTCGATCTCATTCCTGTAGGCCTTTCTCCTCTCTGTTTTTGACCAGATCTATGACCATGGTGTATTCTGCAAATCTGATGATTTTATTGGACTCATGTCTGGCCACACAGGTGAATAGGAGAGGACTAACCCAAGTGGTACTCCTGTATTCAAGTTTATGCTTTCAGGACTGATGTTGCCCACACAAACCCTTTGAGGCCTTTCCATGAGGAAGCTTAGAATCCAATTACATAAGTGGGAGTTGATGCCCAACTGTAGAAGTTCCATTATCAGATTGTGAGGGATGAGAGTATTGAAGGCAGAAATGAAGTTTATGAATAGTAGTCATTTGTAGCAGTTCTTGCCTTCCAAGCTGGTAAATGTTTTGTGGATTGCTAGGGAGATGGCATCCGCTGTACTATGCTTCATCCTGTATGCAAACTGCAATGTGTCCAGAGTCATGGGTATGCTTGAAGCTATGTGAATTTTAATCAGCCTCCCAAAGCATTTCGTCACTGTCGAGGTTAAAGCCACTGGTTGGTAGTCATTTAGAGGAGTCGATTGTCGTTTCTTGGGTAAAGGAATGATGGTCATCGTCTTGAAGCATTTTGGTACACTGGCTGGTTGCAGAGAAGAATTTAAGATGTCCATGAGAACTGGTTCCGTATCCTTTGCACATTTCCATAGTACCCTACCTATGATGTTATCTGGGCCAGCTATTTTTCTCTGGTTGAACCCACTTCAGAGTTCTGATGACATTAGTTGTGTTCAGGCTCAGCACTGCTTCATCCTTGTCAACAGGTAGTTTATTTGCCACCGTTTTATCTGCATCAAATCTGCTGAAGATGATGTTCAGGTTGTTCAAAAATTCAGTGCTGTCATCGTACGAGGCTGACACATTTTTGTAGTCAGTGATGGTTTGTATGCCCTTCCATAGTCATCTGGTATCCCTCTGGCTGCTAAAGTGGCCCTGGATCTTCCTGCCATAAGTTCTCTTCACATCCTTAATACCTTTGTTCATTTTGGCTCTGGCAACCCTCGGAGCATCCATGTCATTTGATCTGAATTCTAAGTTCCTAGCTTTTATGAGCTTGGACACCTCACAGGTTAGCCATGGCTTTTGATTTGCCCGTATAGTGATGCACTTGGTGGTGGTTACATCATCCACACATTTTGAGATGTAGTCCGTGACTGACTCTGTGCATGTATCTGGGTTAATGCGGTTGTCTATCATGGCTGCCTCTCTGAACACTGACCATTCCGTGCACTTGAAGCAGTCTTGCAGAGCTGAGACTGCTCCCTCAGGCCATAGCCTTATTTGTTTGCTAGTTGGTTTGCTGGTTTTCAGTAGTGATTTATATGCATGAACCAGCATGATGGGTAGGTGGTCAGAGCTACATACATGTGGATAAGGTGCTGCTTGATATGCTAATGTTGGTATATACCTTATCCAGTGTATTTAACACTCTTGTGGCAAAGATCCACATGTTAGTAGTGTAATGGGCATAGCTTTAGGCCTTGAGGTTTCTGACATAGCTGTAGAAGGCCTTGTGGTTACCTTTCACCTCTGGGCTATTTTAACTCAAAGTTGGCTTTGCTTTATCTAAGTAGCCCTCTTTGTTGCCTATTAAATTGGTTGAGGTTCTATCTTTGAGAATTACCCTTCCTGATTTTTGCTATATTTTTTTTCCTTTTGTTGTATATCCTGTTTAATTTGGTTTGCCCCCATGGTGGCTTGTTTCTAGAGCTAGTCCTGGGCTTCTGCTAAATACTGCAGCCTCTATGCAGCCACTGACATGGTTGTAAGAGTTTCTGAGAGCAATTCAGCATAGGCTGCGGTCTCTGGGTTTGGAGAGGCAATTAATTTAGACAGTCCATCACTTAATAAAAGTAATTTGCCTTGGAATAGTTCCTGTTACTGGTTTTAATGGGATTACAGAGTTGATTTTATTTTGAAAGAGACAGCTTTATGGCTAGATCTTAGCAGTGGAGGATGAGACATTGGTGGGGGGGGGGGGTGTAGGTGCAGCGTTCTCCCATATTTGAAGCATGAGGTCCAGTGTGTTGGAGCCTGTAGTGGTTCATTCGCTATTTCATCAAGGGTGTTTGTATTTACAAAGTCCAGGAATCTCTGTACCTGTAGATTTGAGGCCAAGTAGGATTCCCAGTCTATAGAGGGGTAATTCAATTATCCCATATGTAGGGTGTTAGGTTGGATTGTAAGTGTGTCTAGTAGGTCCACATATGCATTGTGAACTTCTTGGGACATGGAGAGTGACCTACAGCTGGCTAGGATATGGTTTGGGATCTTGTCTATGACAATCTGCATGTGGAGGAACCCCAGCTCATCATCCTGTTTGACCACCCTAGAGGAAAACGTGTTATCGATGTATATTGAAACATCTTTTATGTGCAGCTGCTGGTATAAAAGTGTAAAAGGCACTGAAACCTTATGCTGCCGGGATACTCTGATGCTTTAAACCATGTCTCTGTAACTGCACAGATGACTATATTCTCGAGTATAAGGAGGGCTTAGAGGGAGTTTAGCTTTTCTGTTTGGGCTCCTGGCACTAAGCAGTAACACTGTGAGGTTCAGTTGAGTTGATTTTGCTATGTTGGTAGGATTGTCAATTTGGCATTGCCTAAAAAGGCACTGTAGGGATAGATAAGGTTTTAGCCAGTATTTGAAAGCCTAGAGGGGAGAGGTGCAGACCATCCTTGGCAAAGCAACATGGTCTGTTAATCATGTCCTCCCAGGTTGACATATACTGTATCCCTTTAGAATGACACCAGGAAAGACAGCTGATTGTTGAAATCTATCATTTTTGGCTCATATTGTGTCATCATTTATTTATTTTTATTTATTTTACATTTGTTGACTGGGCTAGTCTAGCTGGATACATGTCCATTTTCAGTAGAGGCCCAGGGAGATAAGCTCCAAACATAATAAAATTACAAAATAGAAATTAGAAAATAAAAATTACGAAAATAGAAATTACAAAATAAAAATTCACTACTTACACTAATAGCTTTCATGTGGAGATAAGCTCCAAATATAGCAAAATTACTATATGTAATACTTAAAAGTTACTAAAGTTCTACTATATAAGAGAATTTAATAGTGTATGGGTTATAATTAAATAAAATGTTGGTCTAAGAAGAGGAAAAGTAGTTTAGAGTCTTTGCATGGGTTTTAGATATAAGGAGGTACACTTGAGGTTCTAATGTTGCCATTTGTAAGTCAAAGTAGGGGAACACGAGTTGAGGGTAGAGAACAAATGTTACACATGAGGGCTGGAATAAAGTTAGCTTCTAGGATTAAAGTTAGAGAGGGGACAATGCCCATAAGGAGGGCATATGGCAAGAATAGTTAGTAATAGGAAAAGTGAGGTTCAGTCAGGTTTAGTGCAGGGACAGAGCCAATGATTTTTCATAAGTTCTTTGAGGTGTTTTTTGTAGAGAGATGTAGATGAGAGAGATGTGAGTAACATAGGAAGCTTGTTCCATATTTTTCCCACAACGTTGGTAAAAGGGAGTCTCCAGCTTTATTATTAGATTTGATACTGGCGATTAGTAACTTATTAGCTGAACGAAGTGTCGCAAGATTTTTATATGGGGTGATTAGGTTAGAGAGGATTGGAGTATTATTTGGGTGATGAAGGATTTTTTGTGTGATCACTAGTTGATCATACACCAGCTGGTTTTGTAGTTCAGACCACCCGAGTTGTTTAAGGTTGTGACAGTGGTGGGTTCTAAAAGGGGTGCCAGTGGCAAATCTTGCTATATTGTTATAGCTAGTTTCGAGCTTACTTAGATTAGATTTCGATAGATTGGTGTATATATAGCAGAAGCATAGAATAGGGTAGAAGTGAGGTGGGTCTGGGCAATGGTGGTTCTAGCTAGAGGTGTGAGGTAAGGTTTAATTCTATACAAGGAGCCAAGTTTTTTATTGACGATCAGTATAGTATTGTTGATATGATTGTCATAGCTGAGGTTATTATCTATAGTAATGCCCAGGAGATGTGTAGTAGTATCAGGCGAAATTGTGGTACCGTTGTTAGAGGTAATTGTGAAGTGGATAGATGGAGATTTGGGTGGGAGCAAAAAGTAACAATTTTGTTTTTTTGGGGTTAAGGAGGAGGCAATGTTCAGAAAACCAATTTTCAGCAGTGTTAAATACTGTTTGGGTAAAGGTTTGAAGAGAGATTGATGAATTAGAAGAACATATTAGTGTAGAGTCAATGGCATATTGAATACAGGTGGCTTGAGGAAAAACAGTATTGAGGTTATTAATAAAAATGGAAAATAAAAGAGGGCCTAATATAGAACCTTGTGGGACTCCAATGTTTACGGGGAGGGGTGTGGATAGGTTATTATCCCAGAGCACTGCTTGATGTCTGTTTTTTAGATAGGATGTAAACCAAAGTATTGCTTGAGGGTCAAGAGATTGTGCTTTTAGTACACGGATTAGTAAGTCGTGGTTAACCATATCAAAGGCTTTTGATAGGTCAATAAATAATGCGGAAGACAGAGAATTATTATTTTGATTTCTGTTTATAGTGTCATCAAAAGTTAGGGCAGTGGTTGTACTCTGAAAGGGCCTAAAGTCGTGCTGGCAGTTGGCAAGTAAATTGTTGTCGAGCAGGTGTTGAAGTAGTTGATGGTGAATACATTTTTCCATTATTTTGGCAAGTGGGGAGAGTAATGCATTTGGACGGAAATTGGAGATATCAGTGGATTTGCCTCCTTTATGTAAAGGGATAATGTGGGAGACTTTCCATATAGATGAGATGGTACGGTTTATAAGGATGGATATGGGATAAGCTATGACTTTGGACGCTATTTGAAGATATTCAGCTGGCAGGCGGTCAGCAGAAGGGGTACAAGGCTTACGTTTTTGCAGGAGTTTGCCGATAAAGGATGTTGGTACAGGTTGTATGTGGAAGGGGGGCACTGGACTGTTTATGTTTTGTAAAGGGTTGGGAGGACTGGGAGGGAGTGTCTTTGCAAGATTTTGAATAATTTCAGTGAAGTAATTATTGAAGGCATTAGCTATTTGCAAAGGATTGTCATGAGGAATTGAAGTTGGGGCTGGAGTTTTGGAATGTCCCGGTCGGAGAAGTTTATTGATGCCTGACCAGAACTTTTGTGGGTTTTTTGTATGATATTATTGAAGGTGGAGATAATAATTTTTTTTGTCTACGATAATGTCCTTTTTGGTTGCATTTCTTAGCTGTTTAAAGAGTAGATGGTCTGCAGAGCTCTTAGTGGCTCTCCATTTGGCCCATATTTTGTTTCGTAGGAATATTTTTTTCTTGGTTTGTTGTGTGAGCCATGGAGCTGCTTTGGTCCTGACTCTGGAGGATCGAAGGGGGCATGGAGATCCAGGATTTGTAGGAATTTAGTATTAAAGTAAGAAACAGCTTCATCTAGTTTGAGGTGTTTCAGAGCTGACCAGTTACAGGCTTTTAGTTAATTTTGAAAGCTATCTACTTGGAAGTGTTTTTTTGTACAAAAGGTTATAAAGGTGTTATTGGTAGGATTATGAGCCTTTTGCCTTATTATATAGGTTAAAACATGGTCACTAATGTCATCAGGTAGTGTTCCTGGTATATAGGTTTCAGGATGACTATTTACAAGGATCCAGTCAAGAGTGGTTTCTTTATCACTAGGTTTGTGGATTCTTGTGGGGGTGTTTATTATTTGGTTGAAACCATAAAGATTAATGTGGGTGTTAGGATTAGGGGAGCTACAGGTAGTCCAGTCAATATTAAAGTCACCTAATACTATTGTTTCTTGAGGAAGTAGGGTGGAAAGGCTACTAAGAATGTTTTCAAGATTATTAGTATTATTTCTAGGTGGGATATAGGTACAGATTATAAAAATAGATTTATTAATTTGTAGTTTAATAGTAAGGGTTTCAGCATTGGTATTAGGAGGTAGAGGTGCATTATAGGATGAAACTTGAAGTTCTGATTTATACAAGATAGCTATACCACCACCCTTTTTGGAAGTACGGTCACATCTGAGGATTTTGTATCCAGGTAGGGTTATTTCTAGGTCATGAGTAGAGGGTTTTAACCAAGTTTCTGTAAGACAAAGGATATCAAATGCATGAACTTGTAAAAGAGCATGTAATTGACTGAGTTTGTTGTTAATGCTACGGATGTTAAGTTGAGCTATTTTGAGAGAGTTACCTAATTGTGTGGAGGGAGAAATTACATTAGCTGTTTGTGTTTGTGGATTATTGATATTTTGTTGGCTATTGTAAATTTGTTGATTAGGGCCAGGATTAGGATGAATATCTCCATCTAATAAAAGATGAATAGGATGTTTTAGTACAGTCTTTATGTTTTTAAAGTACTTGGGTGAGCTTAACTTGCTGGGGAGGTAGGTAATATTAGAAGATCTATGAAACTTTGGGAATAAGTAAACTGAAGTGGAGGTTATATTGCTATGGAAGAGGAAGCTGAGATGTGAGTTTGGTATAGTTTGTTGGTGGGGATGTTTATTATTAACTAGAGAGAGGTGCTCATAGAGGGTTAGGGTGTAGGGTAAAGTTAGGAATAGTAATGAAGAAGTTATAAAAAGATAATTTTTAAGGTTAGAGTTATGTAAGAAGGTCATTTTAGAAAGTAGGTTTAGTGAGGTAATGTAAAAAGTAAGATAAAGTAAATAAATAAGGTGTGGTCTGGTAGTTTAGAGGGATAATTGTACCTTATTAAAAAAGGGTGGGGATGATTAAGGAGATAGTTAGTTATGGGAGAAGTTCTCAATTATAAGTCTAAGGTGATAGGGAGATTAATTACGTGGGTGTGGCTTGTTATGTTCAAGTTTAACAGCACTGGGGGTAGGTGGGAATTGGGGGTAGGGTAGGGGAGCGGAGTGAGCCCGCAGAGCGAACGGAGCAGGTTAGAGCAGGTAGAGTAAAAGGTAGCAGCGACGATCAAGAGACATCATCCTTGGTGATGGTAATATGCTGCTCAATGCTAGGCTCATACCAGCCTGAGACACACAGACTGAAAGTTCCATAATGTCTCTCTTCATATAATCCGGAATGGTACATATCCGATCATATACATGTATATAGATTATGATGAAATCATACTGGAATCTTTGGGTGTGTGATTTGGTGGATTCTTTCTCCAGAAAAGCAACAAGAAGTTGTCTTATCCTTGTTCAGCTTGGTTAGAGGGGCACCAGTATATCTTATATTTGGGTCTCCTGTGATGAGAGTCCTGGGGAGTGTGATTCCTTGCCTTCGTGGCTTGGGGCTCCATTGTGAGTGACAGTATCTGTGGTGTTAAATTTTATTTTTTCTGAGTGCCTTTGGGCTTGCTGAGGCATAGCTTTAGACTGTGTCTGTTACTTAGAAAAATTGATTTTAAGTGCTTCAGCATATGTTATTCTATGTGTGTGTTGTGTACTATGTGAGGTGGGCGCTGTGTGCATGGTTTTGACAACCTGACGTGCACTTGTATGTGAAAGTTTAGCCTCCAGTCTCATTGTATAATTATACTTCTTTCATACTGTGCCTGTTTTTTTAAGGATTGTGGTGGTCTCCTGATATCCAACTTAGTATTCCAAAAAAATGCAATTGATACTCCTGCCAGCTGGAAATACAAATGTGAATATCATACAGCCATCTAACATCTGGTTAATCATCTTATGGTATTTATCATGAGTGTTTTTTTATTCCAAAATCATTTTAATTCAAGCAACACTTCTGGAATAATGAAACTGGTATGCTCTGTTATTTATAGTAAAATCCCATAAACAAGTTTATGGACTTTAGTCACATTGGTTGTCCCACTTGCTGCTAGTTATAATGCCGAAACACATAATTGTAAATCATCTAGCTTACAACCCCTTCAGTACTTCCATCTTGTTTCAAAATTCTTTGTGTGGCATTGGATGGGCATCTGATATGTCCACAATGAATCCACAATTCTCCATGCAAAACTTGAGGATTATGGTGAGTCTAGTGGCTGCTGTCTCTGTCTTCCTTCAGGGTTATGGCTCAGTCTTGAAGTCACTTTCTGGGTTTTCTCTTAACTGCCTGGTTTCCTTTCACCTTATGAACACCTGCAGGGGAGACCTGCTATCCTAAACTATCCATGTCTTGCATTTTATTCCCCAAGTTATTTATGCCTCTGTGCCTACCAACCTTTGAGCCTTCCATCATTGTTTCAGCTACTCTCTACCTTTTCCAAAGGATGGGGTCACCCCATTCTCCCTACCAGTGCTGTCAAACCCTTGCAGAACTTGGGTCACCTGGACAATAGTCATTGAAGATAGCTGAAAAAAAGATGAAAGTTTGTAATTCAGGCACTAAATTGTCAATGAGTAAGCTAGCGTTGTAATGTAAATTACCCTAGTAAAGCCAGCGGTCAAAGTGACAGGTTCATGCCCACTGCTTCCTAATGCCTGTTTTGTATACTCCTAATTCACACCTATAGCTCATTATGGCATCCAAAACATTTTTGGGACTGGCTTCAGATGTCACTTGCCTACTAATAATAGTCAATATTAGAAAGTGAAATCAGTTATTAACCAAATGACACCAAAATTGCTAATCTTGAGTGTCCCATGGTACAGAACTAAATCACTGCTCATCACTGCTTGCCACCTATTATTCATATTTTCATATTTATATTCATATTTTTATAACTGAAAGCTGTACATGTTAACTGTTGCATGGCATCATGGGAAACCTTCAATGTTGTTGAAGAAAGCTGTCTTTGGTATTTGCACTGTAGGTTGCAAGTCTTGAGAAGTATTCAGTTTTATTTCATAGGACCATAGGAGGTTACTAGGCTAATGGCTCTAGGGCCTTTACAACCCTAGCCAAGAGTTTATCCCCAAAAAGAAACCTCAGTCAACACCTGTCACCCCTATCAATGAGAAACACGGGTGGAACCCCTGGGACAAATTTGTGGTTTCCCATCCACTCAAGATTGTGCTTGAAGAGCATTAGCAAGGTACTCTGTTTGACGTGTATGGAAAGTCTGTTCCAGAAACAGGGCAGCCTCTGGGAGACAAACTGTCTTTCCATCAGGTTCTGTTGATGTCACACAGATTCAAGCCTTTCGAGCAGGTAATACGTGAGGAGTTAAACTTACAGATATTGAGTATCTCTAGTAGAGCAGGGTCCGAGATTGCCTTCTAGGCGCAACACAGATCACCTCTGAGCAGCCTGAATGATACTCAGTAGAGTGATA
Organism: Protopterus annectens; assembly: GCF_019279795.1. Classification (NCBI taxonomy): domain Eukaryota; kingdom Metazoa; phylum Chordata; order Ceratodontiformes; family Protopteridae; genus Protopterus; species Protopterus annectens. Next base: position 276,641,648 of record NC_056750.1, read on the forward strand.
GTGATTTGAGCCTGTCCACATAGGACAGGTGTTGGAGGCCATGGATTCTCTTTGTGAGGTATTTTTCTGGCCTTTCCAGTTGGTGCAGACATTTAGAGAGGTACATACCAAACGGGGAGTTATACTCAATTATTGGTTTAATGAGGGAGGAATATAGAGAGGTAATAACGTCTTTTTTCAAATGCAATCTCTTTACTTATGAGATGAACCAAGTAAAAGGCTTTTCTGACCACTGCCACTACATGATGGTCGAATATGAGATTATCAACCTGAGTACCCAGGTCTCACACCATAGGTTGTGTGTTTATGGGGTTGCCGTTGATGTGGTAATCAGTAGGGGTTGTTTTTGCTTTATGGTATGATGATACATTTTTTTGCATTTAGCTTGAGGCCATGACTTTGGCACCAGCCATTAGTTGCTGTGAGACACTCTTACAGTATATTAACATCATTTGGGGAGTCAATGACAGCACTCAACTTACAGACATCAGAAAACTTGGTCAGCCACAGGCCTTTTGTCTTTGCCTGGACCTCCGAGAAGTAGATGTCAAACAGTAGGGGTCCCAGGACAGATCCCTGGGGAACTCCACTAGTGACAGACCTGCTATCAGAGGTGGAGGCACCTATTTTGACCTTGAGGGTCTGGTTGGTGAGCCAGTTGGCCACCCACCTGAAGAGATAACTATTTACGCCAAGTTGTCTTAGCTTTTTGATGGTGCCCGAGTGGGGGCTTGTGTCAAAGGCCTTGGCCAAGTCATGGTAAGCTGTATGTACTGACTTTCCTTCATCCAGGCCCTTGGTGACAATCTCACAGATGTGAACCAGGTTCGACAGGCAAGATCTGCCCTTGAAGAATCCAAACTGGGTGGGGTCAAGTGCTTTGAGATTGCCTCTGTCCTTGTTTATGACATCCATAATAATACACTCCGTGACTTTACAGATCAAACTCGTCAAGCTAATGGGGCAGTAGTTTCCAGGGTCAGTAGTGGTGCCATCTTTGTGCAAGGGGATGACGGTGGCAGTTCTCCATTTTGCTAGGATGAAGCCTGTACTCAGGCTGTGGTATTCAATGATGAAGCCAGTTCTTGCTGGAGATGGTGCATAATAGAGCCTGGGATACTATCAGGTTCCATGGAAGTTGTGTACTTTGCCTTGGATAGGGCCTTTAAAACTTGATCTATGGAAATGTGAGGTGCGGGACAAGTATCAGGGATGTTGAAAGAGCCTTTTGGGTGGATGAGGGTGAAGTTTGCACTGAACCTATCTGCTAGCAGGTTGGCTAAGTCAACAGGATCAGTGTAAGTGATGCTGTTAAGTACTAATTCAGAACAAACCTGGGCTTTGCCATGGAGGTTCCTGACATAACTAATGAAGACTTTGTGGTTTCCCTTTGTTTCAGAGGCTAGTTTCAATTCATAATCGGTTTGGAGGTTTTCACTAGTGATCTAATTTGCTTGTTGAGGCTAAAGAGGGAGTTTTTCCATTTTGGAATTTGTTCCTTTTTACCCTTGGACAACAGTTTCTTTCTTTTGTTGTAAATCCTGTTGATAGAGGATGTCCACCAAACAGGTTTGTGTTTCCTTGAGAAGTAGGTTTTAGTTCTTTTGGGTATGGCTGAGTCCATGTAGTTGAACAGGTGCTTGTATACTGCATTGGCATACTGTTCAGTATAGTTGTCTGCATCCTCGTGGGGGAGGCGTGAAGCTACAGATACCTTCCCTTAGAGGTAGTAGTCAGCTTTTGAGAAGTTATTTTAACTTGATTACATCTTGGGGGATGAGACAAGCTGGTCTACTACATTGGAATTAATAAATTTAAGGAATCATCGAGTGAGTGCATTACTGCAGGAATAGTTCACACAGTCTATGGTGGGATAGTTGAAGTCACCAAGGATCAGGGTGTTAGGGGGTACCTTGATGAAGGTAAGAAGAGTAGGTGTCCTGAACCATAGACAGGGGTCTGTAGCTGGCTATAACTTGGTTGGGTGTCCTGCCAACTGTCAGTTGCACCTGGCAAACCAGACTGGACGTGTGCTTGTCCTTAATGAAGATAGAGACTCTACCACCCTTAGTCTTCCTGACCTCATTTTGGTGTCAGAATGTGTGGAATGAGATGTAGCCTGGTAAGTCAGGGGTGCTGTCTGCAGCCCTGAACCAAGTTTCTATGACCGCATAGACATCGGCATCTTCCAGTACAAGGAAAGCCTCCAGTGAAATCATTTTCAGGTTAAGGCTCCTAGCATTAAGCAATATGACCTTCAATTTGCTTTTTGACAGATCTTTTATGTTGGAAGATTTGTCTTTGGGACATTGCCTAAAAAAGGTACAATGGGGGAGGCCAGAGCCTTGGCCAGGATCTGGATACCAGTGGTGACAGGTGGAGGCCATCTCAGGAAAAGCATCGAGGTTCATCAACCATGTCATCCCAGGCAGACAGATACTGGATCCCCTTGGAATGACACCAAAAACTAAGCCAATTGTTGAAGTCATCTACTTTTTGTTGGTATTGTGGTAACATTCTTGGTGAAGGTAGGATGCTGCTTAGGGCTAGGATCATACCTGCATGGGACACGTACCCTGAGAGTTCAATCATGTCTCTCTTCATTTAGTCCAGGAAGGTATGTCTGAAGTCATTCACACCAACATGGACAATGACAGAGTCATACTTGTACTTGCTGTGGAGAGACTTAAGTGCGTGCATGATGTGGTAGATTCTGGCAACAGAAAGACAACTTGACTGTGACTTTTTTCTTGTCGAGCCTGGTGAGGGGGACATTGGTGTGTCTCACAACTGAGTCGCCAAAGAATATATTTTTGGTTTATTGTTATGCCTTGTGGGCTGTGATGGTTTATTGTTTTCCCTTATGGGCTGTGTTTGTGAGACACTGGTGTGTTGTCTGCTGTGCGTGATGTGTTTGGTGTTGTGTGTGAATGTGAGTGTGTTTTGGAGGTCTCTGCTGTTTAGGTAAGTTTCTACATAGGTTGGTGTGTGTCGTGCTTGGCTATGTGATGTGAATGGTGTGGTGTTTGTGCTGGCAATCTCCTTTTTGTCAGGAGTACTGACTGTGGCACAAGAGAGCATGGATTCCAGGTTACTGATGTACATGTATTTTTCACAGGTAGAAGAATTATATGCTAGGAGAAGAGTGCTGTCAGTAAACATGAGGCAGTTGCTACAATATCTCATTATGTCCATGTCGACCAGGCTACCAAGAGAAACTGATGGGAATTGTCCAGACATAGTTGGCCAGACTTATGGTGAGAGGGTTTTGATAAGGGTTTTTCCACAAGAGTGTAGACCACAAAAACATTCTTAAATGTATAGTAACTGGCCTGAAGCACGAGTGCTAAAACCAAAACTAAGATGCTTAGAATAGCAGATAAATTTAATCAGGCTACTAACAAGCAGTAATAAATGCCGCAGAATAAAAACACTTGAACACATAAGAGCACACAGCAAAAATAAGGTGATAAGATGGGAAGAAAATAATTACAGTAAAAACAGCTGAATAAAGTGTATTTTTTATTAAGTGGAGATGGAGGAAACAGAAGATAGTTCAAGATTAAGAAACTAAGGGTCTTGGCCTTCCCAAATGCTGTCTCTGTACTCATTAGACTGAGCTGATGAGAAGTGACAGGAAGGAGTGTCCAAAATCAAAGAAGCATGGGGGTAGTCCTTCCCAAATGATCTCACTATACTCAGTTGAGTGAGCAAATGAGATGGGAATGGGAGGAGTGATCACAATCTATTTTATAGCAGAGATGGGCAGTTCCAAAGGCACCAGGTTTAAGAGTACAACAACAACACTTGCGTCATTGGGAGGGAAAACAAACAACAAACAATGCAGACAAAATACAGAGGACAGCAGTAAACAATGAAGCAAATATGTAAATGCAATACAATGCAAATCAAGTGCAAAAAAGTATACTTATCGGTTTGGTATATCAGATGGTTATAGAGTCCAACACAGCCAGGTAATTAGCTCTGCACAATTTCACAGAATGTAATTCTTTCTACTAGAAGTACAACAGAGAAAATAAACCTCAGGCAATCAAATAAACACAGAGGTGTTGGCCAATAGCTAAAACCCACTGCTAATTATACAATTAAGTGCATGTTACCATACTTCTGTAAATATCTCAATAAACATGCAATCCTAGAGAAATTTGTTGTTGATGTATGAAAACTTATATCTGGTTACTAAAAATGTTCTAACAATGTATGTCTAGATTATACAGTTTCCACAATATGACAAATTGTGAAAGTTTAGCAAAAATATAATTTTGGGTTTGTGTGCATTATAATGCAGTTTTTTATGGAAAGCCTATGAATGCACTGACTATTATCACTGCAAATAATATTACTATTTGTACAGATTTAATAGCTTTTGTTCACAAATCATTTACTTTTGTTTATCTCATGCTTTTAAGTTTATTTTCAGGAAATGCTCTGGAATGCAAGATGTGTGTAGGTTGCTAGAAGTATGACATTCCACACCACAGGGGTGTTACTGGTTAAAACATCTGAATTACCACTTAATCTAGCATGTACTCCATCTAATGTTTCCTAGTGATGTCAGCAGTATAGAGTGTGCTCTGCTGCATATAGGAAAGGGGTAATCCAGAAATCACATTAAACAGTTGGAACATTCTGTTAAAACTTTATGCATATCCTAAATCTGACCAAGGGGAAACCGGGAAGATGCAGCACAATTAATTCTACCTAAAGATCCTGCTTGTTTTCTTCATCCAATCTAAAGCAAGACATTTGTCATTGTCCGTTCTACCCATTGTGAATGCCATGTCAACTCCTTGAATTTATCGCTCCAGTCTTTGTGTTTGTTAACATGACTACATTTCCGGAAGTTAGAGAAGTCAGAAGTCTAGCAGATGATCTTTGGGACAATAGCTGGATTCTGTTTACTTGTTCCCACTATCTGTGGGTGCAGAGTTCAGACAGACTAGGATTAATCAGCTTCTTTAGAAGCAGCCAGGCACCATGCATAAGATTCAAAAAAGGCTCAGGGACACACCTCTCAACCTTTTAGCACAAAGAAATCTGAACAAAGTCAAAAACAAATGGGGGTACAAAGGCCCAAAAATAGGGGCAAATTTTAAAACTTGTTCTTACAAACTTAGAAAGTTGTTAGAATACCAGATTTGTTTTAGTGTACATTTTTTGAAAGATTTTAAGTCTGAAAGTCAATGTCATTATTTAGTAACGTCAATCCTCAATGATTCACCAGAAAACCATGAATTTTTTGATGAAGTGATCAAAAATGTGAGTCAAAAATCTGGACAATTGAAAGTTATGTTCAGGGATTATCGACATAAAAATGATGGGAAACATTGGGAAATTACTCAGAAACAGGATAGCTTTAAAACTACTTTGCGGTTATAAACAGTATTTGAATAGTCGAGACGCTAAAGGGTTGCACTACATTTTGCCACTATGCATTCAGAAAGTGGCACTGCTCACCCAGCAATACATGAAAGGGAAGTCTAGGAAGGGAACTCTTCGTACAGAAATCCTTCTTCAAACATAGGACTCCAAGCAGCACATTTTGCTTTGCAACAACAGAGGTGGGAAAGGCTGAAACTATTTTACTGGGCAGAGTAAGTGCATAATCCCAGTCTGTTCGCACAAAAATTAAATAAAAGGAAACCAGCTCATGATGTCTTGTGAGGGATGAGGGGGGGGGGGTCATGATTAATCCTGTAATGCAAGACTTTTACCAGTATTTGTATGGAAAACCATCTTCCTTCTCAAAGCAACACTGGAACAGTTTTAAATACAATATAAAATGGCCACAGCTAACACTAATCATTAAATAAGGTCCTGACAGGAGGAGAGAGCAATCAGGCCATTAAAATGTTTTGATCCAAGAAATCCTATGGTCTGGATGGTATTCCTGTCAAAGTTTTTAAGGTATTTAGTACTGAACTAACCCCTGTACTAAGGGAAACCTATGTGGATTATAGGGATATGTGACCACTACCTACCACACAAGAGTAGCATGTACTGTTGCATTCCATAAAGAAGAAAGGAGCACGCAAAGCTTTAGACATCTCGTAATTCCATCCCTAGACATGATATACAGCAGGGATATCACCAGGGAATTCCAGGAGCACCAGCTCTTGTAGGGCATGCAGCAAGCTGTCGCCTATATCAGACTCCATCTGCAGTCCCATTCATAACTTTCAATAAAGCCTTGTATTAACTGGTGCAAGGTCCTGTACTCCGACCCTGTGACAAAGGTAGTCATGTAAGGTACGTGCTGTCTGTCCTTTGAACTTTTTATAGGCATCAGACAAGGATGCCCATTATCACTGCTACTTTTCTTCCTGATAGTTGTGACCCTTACTCTCTATATTAGGCAGCACTGCATACATTGAAGTATTAAGATAAAGAACTCCCTCATCCATGCAGATGATTGTACACTGTGGATGACAAACCCAGAAATGTACTCTCCTGAAATGGTATAGATCTTTACTGGCTTAGAGACATTGTTGAGGCATAAAGTGATTTGGAATAAATCAGTTCTATTCCCATTAAATAAGACATGAGATGAGTTCTGAAATGATTTAGCACATTATGAAATTAGGTGGACTGTGTCCCATGATTGCTTAGGTATCCTGATCACAAACCATTTCAGTAACGTTAGTTCAATTAATCTACAAATCCTAATAACTGGAAGTAAAATGAAATTTGCATATTGGGTTTAATTAAATCCCTCTTTCTTTGGCCTGTATAGCCTCAATTGAAATGTTTATTCTGCCAAAGTTCATGTTCGTTTCACTTAGTATATCAGGTCCAACTAGGCAACTCCTAATAAAGAGGTTGCAGAGCTGCACTTGTATATTTGGAATCATTTCAGTCTGAGAATGGCCAGAAAGAAGTTGATAGCAGACTAAAAATATGGGGAGGCTTAGCACTGCCAAATTTGAAAAGATATGCCCTCACCTTCCACCTGTTTCACATGCTCTCAGTTATTGGAAAACCTCAACCTATATGTATAATCCCCGAGTTGTACTTAATAGTGGGTTATAAGCAGTGGCCAAGGGCAAGGCTGGTGGAGACTGTAGATTCTGTTAACAATAGATGGGGCCATATATGGTCGAATCCTAATGTAAGCGTGGATGGACAAACCTGTGTTAAGAAGGGACTAGGTGTGTGGAAATTTTCTGTATTGAATGGATTTCATATCGCAGAAAAGTGAAATTGCCATCCCACTCCTACAGACAACGATGAAATGCCAACAGCCTAATTTGTCATTCTGCCAATATTCTGGCAGTATTTACCATCATATGAATGATTATAGCTTTTCCATCTTTGAACAAGATAAGAGGCGATGGGCAATCCTCTTAAATTTAGAGACAGATAATGAAACTTTGGGCTTGGTAGTGATAAATTCTTTCTGGGGATTTTTTCCCACCCCTGCATTTTACACATTTCAAAAAATTACATATTTTGGGAAATTGCTCAGGTTCATCTTAAAGAGGGGGCAAGAAGAAGCTGGAGACATGGCACAGAAGAATTTACCTATATACACCTACTCTGGTCCTGTAGATGGAGTATTCCAAGAGGGGACAAGGAGAAGTTGGAGACGTGGCACAGAATAATCTACCTATATACACCTACTCTGGTCCTGTAGATGGAGTATTCCAAGAGGGGAGAAGGAGAAGCTGGAGACGTGGCACAGAAGAATCTACCTATATACACCTACTCTGGTCCTGTAGATGGTGTATTCCTATCTAGACTATATACATCTACTCTGGTCCTGTAGATGGAGTATTCCTATCTAGACTAAAGCATTCTCCATAGCACAGTTTCCCCCTAGGAAAAACATTCCATCTCTGACAGGAAACTTTTGGATTGTGAGTAGTTTCTTAGAAACCGATGAACTTGCTTGCCAAAAAGAGAAATGCCTTTTGCACTTGCAGGATACCTCTCAACCTCTTAGGGCACACAATCTGGACAAAGGGCCGAAATAGGGACAGATTTTTAATATTTTTCTTACAAACTTAAAAAGTTGCTAGAGTAACAGAGTTTGTTTTAATCCACAAAATGAAGCAACTTTTCAGGCAAAACAATAAAGCCCTGAGCCGGGCAAGCTTAGAAAATTGTGAAAAAAACCACGGATGGCTCAGCACACTTCAGTTCACTTTATTCCACAGAAACGCAGCACATTAACGCTCCACTATATGTTTTTGTTTTAAAAAATCACTTCCTCAGATGTGGGTTGTTCAAACTACTAGTGCTTTTATACCAGTCACTTAATTACATTGATTAGGTTAATGAATTAATTAAATGGGTAATTTAGTTTAGAAGCAAAAACCTTTCTAGTTGCATCTCTCTCTGTTTTGCCACAATTAAAACACATTTAATGTTACAATGTTTGATGAATAAATATGTATGAATAAAAATATGTTTTAAATAAAAATCCTTAAAACACTTGACTACAAAGAATAAATTATAAAGTTAAAATACTATTAGAAATACATTTAGTAGAGTTTGTTTTAACATTCATTTTTTCTGAAGGATATGAAGTCTGAAACTCAAATGTCATTATTTAGTGACTTCAGTCCTAAGACCAAAATGGGGTGACAAACGGCCAAAATAGGGACAGATTTTTAATATTGCTCTTACAAACTTAAAATGTTGCTAGAGTAAAAGTTTGTTTTAACATACATTTTTTTTCTGAAGGATATGAAGTCTGAAACTCAAATATATGTCATTATTTAGTGACTTCAATGAGCCGCGGTGGTGGTGCTCTGGTAGCATTGTCACCTCACAGTAAGACGCTGCCCGGTTCGATTCTCAGCTAGAACGTCTTCTGCGTGGAGACATGCATGAATGGGCGTACCTTCATTGAAGGTTGTGCGTCAGGGCTGATAACTCGGCACGTAAAAATCAACTACCAATCATTAGTGGACTGGAGTTCTGCTGTGGCGATCCCTAACTGGGAAAAGCCGAAAGAGAGACACAAATTCAGTGGCTTCAATCCTGAGACCATCCCAGTGATTTGTCAGAAAACCACAAAATTTATGAGAAACTGACCAAAACTATGAGCCAAAAATCTGATCATTCTGCAAAAATCTGGACAGTTGAGAGGGTATGACTTGCAAACAATGGTAACAGCTGTCATATTTCAATCATGGAAGTATTTAACCACAAGCATTACTTCTGCTATTCATTGTTGTAGTAAGCATCTTGGTTTAATTCAGAAATCTCAACCCGAGTATACCAAATTTAGAGGGTGTATCTTTTTGTTTGCGAAGGATGCCTTGGTGTAAAAATATACAAGTTTGGCAAAGTTACTTGTTTATTATGGCTTTCAATATTTATTTAAAAAAAGATATGTTGCTACAAAATTACATCAGCAAGTTCTATGGAAAACATGTCAACTAAATGAGTTTACAAGATCAGTAAGAATTTATTTGACCACCTCACAGAAAAGCATGGGTAACAAACACTGCCGACATATTAGTGTAGCTCCCCTTCCCCATGCCACTGACCTGTGAATATTCCTGTATGCATCCCCCTCCCCATGCCAATGACTGACCTGTGAATATTCCTATATACATCCCCTCCACATGCCACTGACCTGTGAATATTCCTATATACATCCCCTCCCCATGCCACTGACCTGTGAATATTCCTATATACATCCCCTCCCCATGCCACTGACCTGTGAATATTCTTATATACATCCCCCTCCCCATGCCATGTACCTGTGAATATTCCTGTATACATCCCCTCCCCATGCCACTGACCTGTGTATATTCCTATATACATCCCCTCCCGTGCCACTGACCTGTGAATATTCCTATATACATCCCCTCTCCATGCCACTGACCTGTGTATATTCCTATATACACCCCCCTCCCCATGCCACTGACCTGTGAATATTCCTATATACATCCCCTCCCCATGCCACTGACCTGTGAATATTCCTATATACATCCCCTCCCCATGCCACTGACCTGTGTATATTCTTATATACATCCCCCTCCCCATGCCATGTACCTGTGAATATTCCTGTGTACATCCCCTCCCCATGCCACTGACCTGTGAATATTCCTATATACATCCCCTCCCCATGCCACTGACCTGTGTATATTCCTATATACATCCCCCTCCCCATGCCATGTACCTGTGAATATTCCTATATACATCCCCTCCCCATGCCACGTACCTGTGAATATTCCTATATACATCCGTGCCTCTGAAGCACTACTTTTTGTTTGCCTCACTCTCTTGTTACTCATTCTGTTCATGATATTCTTGGCATATCTTTCGCTTTGGTAGAAACCTCTAAAAGCAGTGCACTAATAATATCATATTCCCAGTTTTAGTGATGTTTTCTTTTATCACTTCCCACTTACGCTTCAAAAGCTATCAGTAGATATCAAGGCCTGCATGGCTAGTACTGTGATCTCATCTGAGCTTGCAAAATCCATACGTGGAACAATATGGTGAAAAATTGTACTTTATAACAAGTTTGTCAGCCGTTGATACCCATGCATGTGATGTAATGCAGCCTGAGTATCTATCTTATTATAGGTTATGTAGTACACCTGAAAGGTTCAGAATTCTACCTTGATTATATTCTAAATTTAATAAAGATATACCACTCATCTCATTAAGAAAAAAATTCATATTTACAGTCTTTATGTATATAACTATTCCTTTACCCCTAGAATTCTAGATCTAGAATTCTCTCTCACTTCCAACATTCTCCCTGTCTGTCTGCACAGTCTCTGTGAATAGCTGCCCCCTTCTCTCTCACTTTTGATAATCTTTATGAAGCTTTTGAACTTCACTTGTAGGCTGAGTCCTATTCGTATCCCTGCTGTTGGATCTCTCCTTTGTAAGACAGAATCAGGTGTTCAGGTAGGGTATATCTGACTTGGGTTATAGTATAAACTATGGTGGTAGTAATATATTTAAGTCCAGGGATGTTTGTTTTTAGTTTGAAGAATCAGAGATATCTATGCAGTAGTATCATTGTTAGCATTTTATGTATCAACCGATGCTGCCTTTAGTACCCCAAAAAAAGGTGATATTCTACAAAATAATCAGGAATAACTCAAAACAAAAAACACTTCTATTGTCTAGGAATCTAGTAACCAGTACTTAAATCTACAAATCATATACATTCTTTAAAAGCTTAAATCAATAAAGATCTTCTCTATACTAAAAAAAATCATTTCCTCTTTCTAGAAGTTAAAAGTATAAAACTGAAAATGGCCATCTTCTAGCCCAACTAGATTACATTCTCCACTTTGCACTTTGTATCTGTCACATCAAAAAAAAAAAATGCCAGTAACTGAATACGCAGCTTCATAACTCATTTCCCCGAGAGGAAGACCATTGTCTTACCCTCTCAGAAGTAAAATGACTACCAATAAATCAAACCTGAATGCTTTTTACTTTGGTTCACTTTTATTCAAACTCCTGAAATTAGACTCAGTAGAAGAGAAAAAAAGAGGAGATGGCAATAGCAAACAGAATACTGGGGGTATTTCCTTAGAGGGATAAAATTCAGAACCAAAGAGGCATTGCTTCCACTGTACACGGCCTTTCTCACACCACAGCTGGACTACTACATACATTTCTCATGGCTATATAAGGAAAATGGCAGTTAGTTGACAAAAGCTATCCAAAAATAAGCTACCAAAAGATGTGCAAGACAGACTGGAAAAATGTAACCAGAAGCTTCATACAGTATGATAGTACAACTTTGTTACTATCCAAGGCCATTACACGAATAAAGATTCACTCACAGTTTGTATTGTGTTGTGTTTTCCAGAACATTTCTTGTTCTACATACTGTACTATATGTTAATAAAACATAGTTTAAAAAGGCAAATGACCTTGAGGGGCATATATAATTGAGAATATGACCCTTAACAATTAGCTTTAGGTTCAGTGGTCATTGAAACCTTGACCTGGAGCAGCTGTCAGTGTATTTGTTCTTTTGGTGTTGAAAAATGAATTACATTTGAAAAATGTAGCTAAAAAATTAGTATCTTCAAGTAATATACATATTTCTTGGTACAACAGCAAGATTTCAACTGTTTCTTTCCTCATATACTTTCAAGATTATATTGAATGATATGGTTGTGTCAGGTACAAATAATACAGGCATTTGGCAAAGTAATTGTAAGGTCCACAGCAATGCTTTAACTGCAGTCTGTTTATTCAAGGAATAAAATGAGAGGATGGTAAGTATGTCACAGGGTTAAACTAATAGGATGGGAGAAAATGTAATTAATGGTAAAGAGTTTATTGAGGCCATAAATGTAGAAGATGGAAGTATAACAGAAGCTGGACTGCTGAAGGTTTTGGCATGAAACCTTAGAAGTTACCTCCATAAGACTGTGAACTTCACTGTTATGAAGGTAAGCTGACACTCATAACAATGTAGTGGGGTGCAAGGCTCTTTTCAGTAGGTAACACAGGTCATATATAACATCACTGGATTAGGGACTGAATTGTTGTTTCTCACAGTCAAATTCCTTTAAAAGATAAGTTGGATAATGAGAGCTATACGGAAGCTGGGTTGTGCTAGATTGTTTTTACTGCTTGAGTACTACTGAAATAAAACTCGAAAGGTAGGACATGACTTTTTTTTTTTTTTTTTTTACAAATTCAGACAAAGCTCAAAAATAAATAATGATTTAATAATTGTAAAAATATTTAGAAAATAAAAGGAAAAAGGACTACAGCAACAGCCATGCACACATTGATGTATTATTGAGTGTAATGCCTTATTCAGACCAATAGTGCATATAGTTTCTCTTCTTCTTTATTTTCGGTCTCAGGAGGTATCATTACCAAACCATTTATTTTGCTTCCTCCGACAACTTTTACAAGAGAAATAGTAAAACAAATATGGATACTATGTAATCCATAAAGACAGCAACTTTAAATATTCTGCTAATGGGTAATTCTCATCAGGAGGCAGATTAAACTGCGCTTCTAGCTTTTTATTAATCAATAGGCAGACGGCATGTGTCAAACATGACCCATTTTAGAATTCAGCTTTTCCTTTTTTGTAAGAGTATGTCTCTGCCACTGACACTTTATCTCCCTCTGGCCAGAGTGCTAGACACACACACACAGACACACACAGACACAGGCACACACACACACACACACACACACACACACACACACACACACACACACACACACACACACACTTGTGAATACTTTTTCTGTTCCCACGACCGGCTCCCTCATATGCCTGCATTTTCCGATGTGTAGCTTTTTACATGAGTCACTGATCTTAGACCAGCAGACAGTTGCATTATTAATGAGAAGTATGCAGGGGGCAGTATTTATCCTGTTGCTTGCTGTGGCTTCCTTCATTACTAGTACTGCTCCTTAAGGATGGAGCAGTCTGTATGTGAAAATATGGAACCTGCTGCGTGTGCTTTATTGTAGCTGCAGCCTGCATAGTGTAGCACAACATAAGTGAAATGCACTACCACACTTATATTCACACAGTGACAGTGCAGAAGTAGGGTTAAGCAGTGCTTTCACTTATGAAAAAATTCAACAATATCTAAAATACTTTACCCTTGTCTGTAGTAAGCCTGCATTAACTGGGCACTAGCTCCCATCTGGCATTAATTGGGCACTAGCTGCCAACATCTGGCATTAACTGGGCACTAGCTCCCAACATCTGGTTTCCAGTGTCACTAAGTGGCATTAGTGTTGTGCCAGGACAACAATGAAAACTGAAAACACATTCCTCTATATTTATTCACAGAACAATTCAGTGCACATCTGTGCATCTATCTGTATATCCACCCATCCATCTGTATATCTTAGCACATATGTAATCTATCTAGCTATCCATCTATCCAGCTATAAGTTCTCTGTCTCTGTATCTGGCTATCATTCTGTATGTGTATGCATGTATGTGTTATTTGTGCTTATCTGTCTATCTGTGTACCTATCTGCCTATCTATATTCTAGCTCTCTGTAATTTATCCATCCATCTATCTAGCTATATCGCATTGTATTAGTTAAGGTACTTAATGTATCTTGTATTGTTTTTATGTAACCTCAATGGGTGCTACTAATTCTTTGTTTGCAGCCAAACAGAAATGTACTTTTTAACGACTAACTTTTACACTGAGCAAATATACATATATGGGTGTGCATGTGTATATTATTTTTATGTCTTTTAAGAAAAAAAAAGTAATGTTTGACTGCTTTTCCTTAAGTTCATAGGTAAGTACTAGACCAGGAGGGAATTTAAGGTTGTCCATCCAATTATCTAATTTTACCTCAAAGGTGTTAAGGGCAGTACTCTGTTTGGCATGTAGTTTGTTCCATCTGTGAGGGATACATTAGGATATAAATCTGTCATGCCGATGTGTCTTATTTATCTGTGGATGAATGTTTAGTTTGTTTTACAGCATATTTGATGTACCATTAGCTCTGCAAAGGAACATGAGATCAAATAGGGTTGGATCTTTCATAGCAAGAAGGGATAGACATAGATATGCATGCAGGAGTCCATAAGAGACTGATTACAGAGAAAGGGCTGACAGTCTCTTGATAACTAAGATTTTTGAGACCACTGATCTTTTTAGTTATAAATCTCTGAGATATCTCAAGTTGCACTCAACATGTAGTTAAATACTTGCCAAAAGGTGCGTTATATTCAATAATTGGTCAGATAAGATATGAGTAAAGAGAAATTAAGACTTTGTTTGATCTCGTGGAGGTGCCTTTGGAAATTATATGGGCCAGATAAAAGGCCTTCCAAACTACTGTGAAGACTTGATGGCCAAATAATAAGGAATTATCAGCAAGAGTACCCAGATCCCTTACAGCAGTGTCTGGAGAGGTGCAGATCCTATAGTGTCAGTCAAACTATTTTGTTTAGTAAAATGGACTATGCTACGTTTTTACATTTAATTTGAGACCATTATCCTTGCATCATTTGTTAACATGGTCTAAGCTGTGTTGGAGCAATTGTGAGTCTGTTGAAGATTGAATAACAGCACCCGATTTAGTCATCTGCATACTTATTTAACCATGGGCTTGCCAAATACCAACCCAGCAGGCAACTAATATCTGAAAATTATCTACTTCTAAAAGTAGAAAAGCCCACCTTACCTGCTGGTCAATTCCTCTACTCCTTCACCAACGGCAAACTATGGAACTCGCTTCCACATTCTATAAGAAACATAGGCAGCACTACCACCTTCACACAAATACTGAAAAAGCATCTCAACTGTTCTGGCTATGTACCTGCTCTATACCTAACCTGTTTCTTCTCCTTATATGATAACTTAATGCATATGCTTTTTCCTACAGCTGAGTGATGATATTTTCCCCATAATTATTATTTTTTTATCACTTGTTGATACTGGTACAATAATTCTGATTTGATACATCTCTGTTTATACCCCTCTCTGATCGAATTCATCTGGCAACCAACTAAATTCCTACTTTTATGTATATATTCTGTATATATTACTGTAATCACTATATGTAACACTGTTTCTACTTCTGTACTGTAGAATAACATATATGTGTTGTACCTTTAAGAATAATTTCGAAGACCTGAATGTGTATTTAAATAGCAGGCATGTGCTAGCTTCAGTGCCATTTTATGAGTACAGCCAGTGTGTGAACATCTATGTATGAAACAGCTAGTTTGTATGTAAGATAAAGTTATTTAGCTTCTTTTTTAATGTGTTTGTACATAATAAAGCTGCTTGAACAGAATCCACAATGTTTGTCTACTTCATCCTGACTAGATGAGCGACGTGGTGCCAGAACTGGGATTCCAGAGACTGCTATTTAGAGTCACGAGGTGCAGAGTTAACAGTGAAGGCAAACTAAGTGAACCAAGAGCAAAAACAGGCCATAAACGAGCTAACAGTAATGAAAACTTGCATAAGCAATTTATTTATTAAAAAAGATAAAATGGAGCATTAGAAGGGCACAAAATGCATTACTAATCAAACAAATAGCACAAAAGCATTTATTAAGCAAACAGGAAGCATAAAAATGTTTATTAATGAAACAAAATGTTTAAAATTAAGATATTTGATAAAATGAGCATCAGAACAGCACATGAATTACCTCAGAATTGCAAAACCAGCATGTTTAAAGTAAAACAAACATGTTTAGAGTTAAAATGAGCACAAGGAAATATAATGGCCATGAAAAGAGATTAAATGAGCAAAACAAATATAACAAAGGGCAAAAAGGGTGCATTAAGTAGAAATAAAACAAGACAACTGTATGTTTTTTGGTGAATTACTATGTTTTGGCATAAACTACTACACATTGGAGCTCTGAATGGTATGACTAGAGTTATTTGAAGTATCTCAAAGTGTGTAAAAGTGCTTAGTGTGTGTTTATTACTGTGCATTTATTACGAAGATTTTGTTGTGTGCAAAGTGCCACTATTTCGTAAAGTGCAGTCAAATACAGCCATTTCAAAAAGTTTCTTGTGCTGGGTGTGTCTATTTGCAGCGTGCCACCATTACAGAGTGTTTCTTGCTCTATACAGAGTTGTTTAGCAAAGTACAGCCATTTTGGGGAAATTTCAGTGTGCTGTGTACTGTTTATTTGCAAAGTGCAGTTACTTCTTGCCCTCAGCTTCTTCCGCCCAGTTTATTTACACAGTGCAGTTATTTGAAATGTTTCTTATAATGATAAGTGACTTTTACAGTACAGTAATTTCAAGAGTATCACAGTGCCAGGGAAACTCATTTATATTTGCACCAGCAGTGCATGAAGGTGAAGGGGAAAAATCATCATTTTATTGTACTGGCTGAATCAAAGGAAGACCCTGAGTGTTTGAAGTGATAATTCAGAGAGGTGTATGACCCCCAGACCAATGTTTCATTAGAGTGGCACAGACGCAAGGAGAAACTTTTGCAGCTTATATTACTGATCTGAGGAACAAAGCTAAAATGCGTAAGTTTGGTGATTTAAAAGATGAGTTAATGAAGGACACGCTTGTGTGTGGCATTAATAGTGCTGCTGTGAGAAAGATTTTGCTTCGTGACAGTGATTTAATGCTGAGCAAAACTACTGAGATTTGTCAAATCCATAAAGTCACAGAAAGGCACACACAAATATGCTTGCAAGTGATAAGAGCATGGTTTCAGCAGGCTCCAGAAGAAATGTAGACAGCATGCAACATGTGGCTGGCAGAAACAGGCCTAAGTACATGGCAGCTGTAGCCCCTGTGGGTGTGATAAGAAAAACCTGCAATCTTTTAGCATGTTCTAAGACTAGTTTGGTTAAAAGAACATGCTTAGTACAGTACAAGGGTGAATCAGCAAACCCAAGTCAAGCTTTATTGTTAACTGTCGCAATTGTGGTTCCAACCATGTGTCTAAAAGAGAAAAGTGGTTAGCATTTGGTCAGCAATGCCATAAATGTAAGAAATGGAACCATTTTCAAAAATTTTGTAAATCGAGTAAGCCTCATACTGCTATAAAGAAGGGTCATTCAAAAAAGCTAATTGATCAAGTAGAACTGCAACAGTCTGCCTTCTATGTAGATGGTGTGCCAGTAGTTGGTGAAAGAATTGATGAAAAGAATGAAGTATTTTGTACTGTCTGGATCAATGGTAACCTACTGAGCTCAAAGTAGACACTAGTTCAAAGTGTAATGTTATGTCTGCAGATACTTTTGCTTAAGTGAGAGCTGGTGAACAACTAAATGTGACCAGTTGTGCGAAACTTGTTGCTTATGGAGATGAAGAAATTCTAACTGAAGGCTCAGTAGTGCCTTCATGTTATGTGGCCTAGAACTGTCATAGCTTATTATTCTATGTAGTCCGAAGACCTGTGCTGTCATTTTTGGGTCTCAAACAGTGTGAAAATGAATCTGCTTTCATTTACCAAATACGTTCATCAAATAAGCACAGGTTCCAGTTCCAGCTTCACTAACACTATTTTGTCAGAGTATGCTGATGTTTTCAATTGCAAATTGAGCAAACTTCTAGATGTGTGTTCTATGAGGTTAGACCTAGAGATCAGTCCAATTGTCAGACCAGCAAGAAAAATCCTTATAGCTATGCAGCATAAAGTCAAAGCCCAGTTGGACAAAATGGTTCAGCAAGGTATAATTTGTCCAGTTATAGAACCTACTGAATGGGTGTCGTCCATGGTAGCAGCTCACAAAAAAAGGCTCAGAAGAAATCAGAATATGTATTGATCCAAGAGATTTAAACAAAGCATAAAAAACTCATCCTATGTATACAGTCGAGGAAGTCGCAGCTTTAATTCTGAATGCCACTGTATTTTTCTGTCTTAGATGCAAAAAGTTAATTTTGGCAAGCAAAGCTTGATCGCAAAACCTCATTACTGACTACATTCAGTACCCCATTTGAAAGATACAGATTTCTCAGAATGCCATAGTGAAGTCTTCCAACATGCAATGGAGCAAATTTTTTCAGGTTACCTATATGCCATAATCGTAGACGATTTGTTACTCAGAGGCAATGGTGAAGCAGAGCGTGACAAAAATCTTAAAAGAGTTCTAGATAGGGCACGTAAAGTGAACTTGAAGCTCAACCTTCTAAAGTGTAAGCTCAGACTACCAGAAGTTGCATATGTAGGTCATTTATTTACTAGCATTGGCTTGAGACCAGACCCGTGCAAGCAAGAAGCCATTCTTGAGATGTTAAGGCCAGATAATGACCAAGCTCTACAACATTTTCTTGGTATGGTCAACTATTTAGGCAAGTTTATACCAGACTTCAGTGAGTTTACAGTGCCTTTGAAAGAACAAACATGCAACAATGTTACATGGTTATGGTTAGAACATCACCAGAAAGCATCTGAAGACCTTAAGCAGAAAACTGATACTCCACCTACATTAAGATACTATGATGTCAACAAACCAGTAACTCCTTCCTGCAATGCTTCAAGACTCGGTCTAGTTGCAGTCCTCCTTCAAGAGGGTAGACCAGTAGCCAGTGCATGTAGAACACTTACCCAAACTGAAATGCAATATGCTCAGATTGAAAGAGAACTTTTGGCTATAGTATTTGCATGTTCTAAGTTTCATGATTATATCTATGGTCAAGACATTCAGATTGAAACTGGTCACCAACCTCTGGTTATTTTAAAGAAGCCTATCCATTGAGCTGCAGCAAGATTACAAAGAATGATGCTTAAATTGCAAAATTACAACTTCAAAATGGTCTATACAAAATGCAAACAACTTTATTTAGCTGATACCTTATCCAGATCACCCAGAAATAAAACAGGACAGCTTGATGCAGAAAATTTTGATTTGGATGTCATGGAACTGCATAATTTTCTACCACAAGACTTGAGCTAAGAGATCAGAGAAAGACTTATCCAGTTTTGCAAAAGCTCAATCACTACATGAGTGATGGATGGCCGTCAAAGCAATCTATTGTACCACCAGAAGTGCAGCCCTACTTCCCTTAAAGAAATGTGATGTTGATGAAAGATGGCATTATTTTCAAAGATCGTAAAATTGTTGTTCCTGCTTCCTTACAACACGAATACATGCAGATTTTGCATTGTAGTCACCCAGGTAATGAAACTACCAAAAGAGGTTTGAGAGAACTAGTATTCTGGACTTCTCTAGCAAAAGACATTGATAAAGTACTTTCCTCTTGTTCAGTATGCAGTAGTACTAAACCAGAAAGAACCACTTCAGGTAAGTCAAGTTCCTGAACTATCTTGGTCAACAGTAGCCACTGACATATTTGAGTGGAACAATCAGTATTACTTAGTACTGGTAGACTCTTATTTAAACCTAACTTCCACTACTGTTATTACAAAGTTGAAATGTCATTTTTTTCAGTCCATAGAAGTCCAGAAAAGCTCATCTCTGACAATGGTACCCAATTTACTAGTCAGTCTCAAAAATATGCAAGAGAATGGGACTTTGTACGTGTCACTAATAGTCCAGAGTATCCACAGTCAAATGGACTACTTGAACGTGCAGTGCAGAGTGCAAAGCAATTACCTGAGAGGTCAAAGCATGATAATACCGATGTCTTTTTGAATTTGCTTAATCTCAGAAACATACCCCGTGTGATATACATGTGCGATATACATGGCTCACCTGCTCAAAGACTTTTGTCCAGGCAAACCAGTTCAGGAAGGCTGTGCCAAGGCACCAGAGTGTTATTTAGTGTGAATAAACTATTTAATACAAGATTGGTGGCATCTTTTTGCTGGCTTTGTAGTCTGGTATGTTTTAACACTTGTTTTTTTTTTATAAACCAGAACAACATTGCCTATTAGTTCCAGTTTGTTCAGGCCTAAAGCTAAAAACAACAAAGCAATCAAAGCCCAATTATTTAAAAAGCATTCTTTCCAGAAGTCCAGCTATGACAAATCAAGCAGATTTCTTCATCTGTTGAAAGAAGGAGAGAGAGTAAGGATACAAACAGCAAAAGGTTGTGACTGGATTGGTCAAATAACAAGTATATGTGTAGAGCCAAGATCTTATTTTGTGAAATCTGAGAGTGTGGAGTACAGGAGAAATAGGAGACATCTTCTTCCCATCTCAGAACCAATATTGTAGCATTGTTCCTATGATACAGACTGTAAATCTCGAGAGCAATTCAGACAATGTTCCTGTTCCAAAATGTGTCTTGACTCAGACTACCATTTCTAATGGTGCTCCTGATGTCTCTAAGGTTAAACATTCAGCAGAGACAATCCCAGTTGCTAAACCTAATCCCAATTTATATGTCACATGATTTGGTCATATTTCCAGACCCAGTGTGAAATGCACAACAACCTGGGTGTAGTATATATGTATCTAGTTCTGTATAATTGCATGATGAAAATTTTGTATCAATTGCACATCAATCAATGTCAATATTGCATGACTCATTTCTCAAAGAGGGAGAATATAGAATAACGTGTATTGTACATTTAAGAAGCATTTCTAAGACTGAACGTGCATATAAATAGCAGGCACATGCTAGCTTCAGTGCCATTTTGTGAGTACAGCCAGTGTGTGAACATCTATGTATGAGATAGCTAGTTTGTATACAAGTTAGTTATGTAGGTTCATTTCTCATGTGTTTGTACATAATAAAGCTGCTTGAACAGAACCCGCAATGTTCATCTACTTCATACTGACTAGTCAAGCGACATGTACTAATTGTTTAATTTTTTTCTGTATCTATGTTCTTGTTGGAGCTTTTCTCCACGGGTCTCCACTGAAAACGGTCTCTCTTAGGCCCAGTGGACTTTCCCAGTAAACAAATGCAATAAATAAATAAAATAAAGTGCTGGCCTGAAGGTCTGAAAAATATATGCCAAATTGGAGAGGGCAGATACTTGAGCCCTGTGATTCACTAGTGGTAACTGTTTTGCTTTTGGAAGTGGCACCTCATACTCTAACCCCATGGGTCTTGTCAGACAACCAGTTAGCTATCTATCGCATAATATAAGGATTTATATTCACATTTACAAATCTAACAATAATGCTTGTATAACAAATAGTGTCAAAGGCCTTGGAAAGGGCTAGATATGGTGTGTGTACTACATAACCAGAATGGACTGCTTCAGTTAATTTTTCCAAAGAAATTAATGAGGTTAAAGAGGCAGAACCTTACTTTGATAAATCCAATCTGATGCGGGTCCAGGGTTATTAGATTTTCAAAGTCCAGATCAATGATGTATGTGATAATCCACTCCATAGCTTTACATATGATGGTAGTGAAACTGATGGGTCTGTTGTTAGTAGGGTCCATAGTTAGGCCATTACAATAGCTGCTTTCCATGCTTCAGGAATGTAACCAGTGTAGAGGCTTAGATTAAAGAGTTTAAGTAAGGGTTCAGAAATACCCCATTTGGCACTGATGATGAGTCAACCTGGTATGTTATCAGGGCCCATGGATGAAGTATTCACAGTTTTTGAAAGGGCTGACAGAACTTGTTTCATAGTAATTAAAGGGGGTGCCTGAGATTGTAGAACTAGTGGGATAGCTATAACTGTAGGTGCAGTAAAGCTGGCAATACATCTGTTAGCTAGGATATTAGCTATTTCCTTTGAGTCAGAGACTATAGTATTATTGTGGACTAGCTCTGAACACTGTTCGGTGTTATTTCTTAACTTCCTGACATAGTTAAAGATTTGCAGTTATATTTGTTTTTTATGGCTATTTTAAGGTCATACTCCTCTTTGAGCTTTTTAAAGGTTTTCTTAAGCTCTTTGTAAGTTTGCTTAAGTGTGTTCTTCAGGTGGATAGAATGAAACATCTTACAAACAATAAGCAGTCCATTTCTCTGGTTATTATAATTTATTGCTACGCGTACTACACCACAGAGGGGGATTGCTTTTAAAGTTCTCATTATACAGTATTTGTTGCAGATAGGAACTGCCTTATCAGTACAACTATTTAAGTGGGTGTAGAAGTCCGAGGCATAGGTAGCAGCTTTAGCGATGGGATCTTTCAGAAAAGGATTACGGCAGAATTTAAGTCATCAAGTAACTGAAGAAGGTTTGCTTTTGAGAAGTACCTAAACACAGAGTTATTTACAGGGGAAGTACCACCAGTTTTAAAGGAAAAGGTCACTAAATTATGGTCTGATTTAACATTACATGAAGATGCGTATGGAACTGTGCAAGAAGTGACCATATTTGTGAGGACTAGTAGGCAGTGGACATGCTGACCATTGGCAGTGTTGGTCAGACAGCTTCTTGATGGATAGTTGAAGTCCTCCAGTAGAAAGATCTTGTCTTTAATGTGAATTTCATCTAATGCATTAAGATAGATATCGTGCACAGAAGGGGACATAGAGGGTGTTCTATAGCTAAGTGCAAGTGTTTCACAAAGTGCTTGTTTAAAACATTCAAGGCAGCAGATAAGAACAGTAATAATCACTTCTTGTTTACATCTTTGGTCCTAGACAGCAGGCATGCATCTACTGAATGCTCATCTATGATGCAGACACCCACCTACACTGACATTGTTTTCAGAGTATATAGATCATACTTCAGTCAATCTCCTGGTCATATTCTGTTCTAGAGAAGAAAACTAGTTAAAAGCAAAATATACTTTTCTGCTTTACTGAGGTTTCAGATGGTAAGTATTATAGGGAAGAAGCATTCTTGCACACAGTCCAATTGCATTTTAAATCATAAATTCATAATTTCTAATGATTATGTATTCTGTGATTGCAATCTAAACACTGATCCACTTGATTGCATTGTCTTGTGTTGCCTTTTGTCACACTTTTTGCATACTACTCACATATTGTGTTACTCAGTTTGCTGTGGAAAAGGTAAGAGATTGGCATGATCATGTTCCGACCTCACTTTAACTTCAAACCCTGAGCAAATGTTAATTTAAATTTTAAATGTTACGGTAAATGCACTTGCATATTATCAGAGATAACAGCTGACACCTCTTTAGTACCTTCATAAAGCCTGACACCACCTGCACCTATTGTAGTCTAGTGGTAGGTAACTTTCTGTAATTAGTTATGGAGTTAAACTGCAAAAAAAAAAAAAAAAAACCTCTTTACTCTGAATATGAGCTCAGAGTGAGACCTCTTGTGGAGGCCCTATCACAGGCCTTGCCTGTAATCGAGTCCTTGCAAATTATTGCACTGCAGTGCTAAGGCTGTTCGTGAAGTAGACACAACCAGAAGCAGTAATGATTGTGATATTTAGCAATCGTGTTTGTGACTGGAATGCTTATTAAACCATTGATGATGCAAAGAAAGAAAGCTCTGCATGCAGATACTTTGTTAGCAAAAGAGTGTATGACTGGAGCCCCCAGCACTACCTGATGGAAGTGACTGAAGCCTCCAAATACCAGCAAAATTCCTAAAGTAATTTGAACCCCTGCCTACCTCCACCCACTACTTGCAGCAGTCAGAAACTCAGCCCTTCCTGCACATAGACCTTTAGTGATGAGACTATCCCAACCCATCAACAATCGTGGTGCTGGCTTTCCTACATTCCTCTGCTGTAAATGGAGTGCTCAGTCTGTGTCCAGACTGTCCAACAGTGATGAGATCCCCTCCGCCAAAGCCCAATACATTGGGGCTACTGATGAGTATTTCCTTCCCAACCAATGATTTTCTTTAGCAATCTCTGGAGTCTACAAATGCCCCATTACACACAGAGTAGTGACCTGACTCGTAGAAAGTGGGAGAAAAAATATCCCCTTACTACAGCTCCTGCAGCTCAAGCATTGTGTTGGTAACTGGTGTGGTCCATCACATTTGGCATACCACCTTCTTTATCCATCTGCTACCCTTAACTTACTTATTCAAGGTATCCTCCCATTGGAACAATAGTGCATCCCAAGCTATATTACAGAGTTTGTACTTCTAAATCTACACTTGAAAAAATGTTTATAATTCTTGAACTATAATAGCTATGAAGGGTGATTTTATAATGGGCAACAGCCCCAGATTTTTTTCATATTTTTGAAGCAGGTGACAATCTCTTGTGTAGCGCACCCGCAGGTGTAGCTGAATAGTGTGCGGGTTCCTTCCTACCTGACTCTGGTGATACCCCTATTTACACCCAACACACCAAGACTGCAAGGATCAACAGATTTTATTCTAGATGGAAACTCTAGACTTAACAGGCAACAGCACAGTAGTAAACAAATTATTTCAGTAGCACAAAGTTTAGCAATAAGGCAATATGAGATATACATACAGTGAAATCACACCACCCAGAACTCAATAAGAGAAGTCTTGTCATTCAAATATGAGCAAAGATGCAATGCCATTAAGCAGTAAATATTCTATGATGCAACAATACTAAGAGCAGCTATAACCTTGATCAGTTCTAATCGGACCAAACTGTGAAAACACTGTTATACCCTGTTCACTGGCCAGTACCTATTTACAGTCTTAATGCCGGCATGATGGGGCCCAAAGTTGGAGCTCATATGAAACCTATGTATTTGTAATCCACAAAGCATTAAAGAGGAAATCCCCACTGAGGGGTGAGTAACATGAGATCCACAAAACGACAGCCAGTACTATTTTGAGATAAAGCTAAACAGTTCCAGTTCAGAAAAGGGAAAAGCCTAGCCCCACAGTCCCAGCTGAAGCTATAGCACAATCTTATGAAAGTATAAAATAGCAGCCAAAGCCACTCACCACTCCATGGATAATATTCATAGGTTCATAGATTGGTACTAGGCTATCGGCCCTAAAGCCTATACAAGCCTAGCCATAACAATTCCCTGGCTATTTCTTCCCAAACTATTTACTTCCCTAGACCCCTGTCTAGCAGGGCAACTGACGTGATCCCCAGTGCGAACTTCCTTTCTCCCATCCAATCGTCAAGGTTCCTTTTGAAGAGGGCCAAAGAGGCACTTTGCTTGACATGTATGGGCAATCTATTCCAGAGTCTGGGGAGTCTCTGGGTCAAGAACCTATCCCTCCAGCATGTTTTGTTTATTGTGATGACAAAGTTTAGATTGCTGGAGTGTGTGGCTCTGAAAGATTGGAATTTCTTTAAGTGTAGCATGTCCAACAGCTCTGGGTTTGACATGGCCTTGTATGTTAAGCAGAGATTGCCTCTGAGTAGACGATATGCGACAGAGTATAGCTAGAGTTTTTTAAGGCGGTCAGTGTAGGGCATCTGCTTTAGGCCTGTGATTCTTTTAGTGAGGTATTTCTGTGGCCTTTCCAGTTGTTGCAGATGTCTTGAGAGGTACATAACCAAACTTGGTGTTGTATTCTATAATGGGTCTAATGACGGATAAGTACAGTGGGACAATGACCTCTTTTTTTCTGGATGAAAAGCACTTAGTGATGAGATGTGCCACATAGAAGGATTTCCTGACTGTTGTGGTGATGTGGTTATCGAAGGTGAGACCACTGTCCACCTGTGTCCCTAAGTCTCTTATCACACTTTCGGTGTTTAGTGTACTGCCACCTATATGGTAATTCACAGGTACATGTTTTTTACCAAAGGAGATAACTATACATTTCTTGGCATTGAGCTTGAGCCCATGGCTGTGGCACCAAGCATCTGTTTCTGTAAGGCCCTTTTTAGAGTATCCACACCATTTGAGGATTCAATAATGGCTCCCAGTTTGCAGTCATCTGCGAACTTTGTTAGCCAGAGTCCCTTAGTGTTGGCCTGTACTTCAGAGAAGTAGATGCCAAACAAGAGCGGTCCCAGGACTGAACCCTGAGGTACTCCACTTGTCTGGAGCTGGATTTGGAGTCTGCTACTTTTACAGTGTGGGTTCTATCAGTAAGCCAGTTAGCAACCCATTGGGTGACGTAGGGATTAATGCCCAGCTTAGTAAGTTTATCTATGATTCCAGAGTGGGGGATGGTGTCAAAGGCCTTGGCAAGGTCTAGATAGGCTGTGTGAACCACCTTACCCTTGTCCATGGCTCTGGAGACTGATTCAAAGAAGTCAATCAGGTTCAGGAGACAAGATCGGCCCTTCACGAACTCAAACTGGGTAGGGTCCAGTGTTTGAAGGTTGCCAATGTCTTTCTTTATAAGTTCCATGATAATACACTCCATGGCCTTGCAGATAAGGCTCATCAGACTGATGGGATGGTAGTTTCTGGGATCCAAGGTGGATCCCCCTTTATGGAGTAGGATAACTAGCCCTGCGCCACTCAGTGGGCACGAAACCTGAGGTAAGGCTATGATTAAACATGACACTTAGGTGAGGTGCCAGTTCATATTGTAGTTCATATAGTACACAGCCCATGATGTCATCTGGTCCCATGGATGCTGTATTCTTAGCTTTGGAGAGTGCGTTTTTTACCTGTGGGGCTGTTATTACCGGAATCTGGCAATCTTCCGGTATTGAGATGGGCCATTTAGAGGGTGAGAGGGGGGTGAAGTTGGCACTGAATCGATCTGTCAGGATATTGGCAATATCCTTGGGATCAGTATATTTAATGCCATTCTGTTTTAGCTCAGAGCAGATCTGAGCATTGCCATTTGGATTCTTGACATAGTTATAGAATGCCTTGTGGTTGTTTTTGGAATCTTTGGCAATTTTCTTTTCGTAACTA
This sequence comes from Protopterus annectens, assembly GCF_019279795.1. NCBI lineage: Eukaryota > Metazoa > Chordata > Ceratodontiformes > Protopteridae > Protopterus > Protopterus annectens. The sequence goes on from NC_056750.1 coordinate 276,668,667, forward strand.
GCTTTGGAGGATGTTATGAGGGGTCTCAGTTTCTTACTGAGGCTGGTAAGGGAGCTTTTTGCATCCTGGGATTTTCCTCTTTTCTGCAACAGTTCTTCCTTTTATTGTAAATTTTGTTTATGGCAGGGGACCACCAGATTGGCTTCCTTTTTTGGATGAGAGCATCTTGGTTCTATTTGGGATGGCACGATTCATGCATGAGTGGATGTGCTTGTACAGTGCCTTAGTGTAGGATTCAGCAGTTGAACTTTCAGTTCCTGTCTGCATGGGTGACATGAAGTTTGTCACTTCTGACTTGAGTAGCATGACGTTGGCTTTGGAGAAGTTTTTTATGGAGGTTTCCTTACTGGGGGGTGGGGGTGGGATGTGGATGTTAAGGGTGATTAGCTTATGGTCAGACCTGACTAACGAGGGGGTGACCATAGGTGTGGAGCATCGATTTCCCATGTTGGTAATGACCAGGTCTAGGATATTGGAGCCCCTGTTGGGAATATGGATGAGATGATCCAGGGCATTGGAATTTATGAATTCCAAGAACCGTTGGGCAGAGGTGTTGGGACATGAGTAGTTTTCCCAGTTAATGGCAGGGTAGTTAAAATCACCCAGTATTAGAGTGTTTGGTTCTATCTTAATATTTTCCAGTATGTTTAGAAAGATGTAGTGAGAATCTTGTGTCATGGTGGGGGATCTGCAGAAAGCTACAATTTGGATTGCAGTCTTACCTAGTGTTAGTTGCACCTGGAGAATTTCAGACACATTGTGTTGGGCAGCTAGCCTGGTGGTGTGAATATCCTTGGTGAATATTGACACTCCTCCACCTTTAGTGTTTCAGTCCTGGTTTGGTGGCCAAAAAGTGTGGATGTCAGGCATCACAGTTCCAATGATGAGAAGTGTAGAGATCATCCAACAGCAGTCTGCTAATCAAAAATGGCTTCTTTATAATAGGCCAGACAGTATTCCTGTCCTTGCTGATCAGATGCAGTCATGGGACTACTGGTTCCAGACTTCTCTCCCTATTCCACAGATCACCATCGATCAGGTTTTCCAAGGAGGGGAAAAACATGATCTGCAACTTCACTTCCCTCTCCCAGACACTAGACGCATCTGGTTTTAATGCAAGGCCCCTTATTCCTTCACCCTGTGTTTCAGTCTGATCTCTCTCACTTTTGTTTCTGTCTTTTATATCAAATGAAAAGGAGCTCCACTTTGTGTTGTATCAGAAAGCTGCAGTCTGTTAGCCATACAGTGAAATAGAGTGGGAGCTACACTCTCCCCCCACTTGAAAACTTGGGTCCTCCCAAGTCAGAGGTAGATTAGCAGCAATATATATGTATACAAACTAATACACCATCAACTGAACAGCATTTTTGCATTCAAAAGGTACATCCCACCAAGGATGCTCAACATTATGCTTAACTTGGGATGGGGTGTCACCAATTGGGCAGCAGGCATAGGGATCATGGGTGTAAACTCTCCAATGAGCAATGGTCACAGGCTCCTGTGTACTATGTCCCAAACTGTCATATATAAGCCTCTGCCAGGGCCAATTCAGTCTTTGAGGCTTGGGTTCAAAAGAGACAACTGGGGAATTCTGCTATGAGGGTTGGTCACTCACATCACACTCAATATCCAGTCCCTCAGTAGGCATATTGTCTGCTTCTAAGAGGTCCTCTTTTGTAACTTCACTTTTTTTCTCCATAACTGTACAACTGTCCTCAGCACCATTATCCAAAGTTTGCATAGCAGGACCTCCATCAGCATCAGGTTCTGCAACAGGCACAGAAACATCACTCAGTCTATTATTGGGGCTGGACTGTTCAAAATGACAAGGGACGAATTCCTGTGCATTTACATTGAGATTGCAGCCCATGGGGTCTTGAACATCATCATAAAAAGTCCACTGAACCCCCAGTCATCATCACTGTCCTCTCCTTCAGCAGGAGGAATCATAGGCTCTTGAACATTTGGGAGGATATTTCCTCTCCGCCTTAGTCTTCTGGATCGCCTTGAGTTAGGATTTCGCTGAGCTATTTTGGATTCTGGCTTCATGAGTCTCACTGATTCTGCCAAAGGCATTAAGTTGCTGCGGTGCCAGGTTTTGATGGGTCCTTCTTTGCCGTCAGGGCAGACTTGGTAGACAGGGATGTTAGGTAGCTGAGAACAAATTATGTAGATCTCAGATCTCCAACAGTCAGCTAGTTTGTGCTTTCCTGGCAGGCCCAAGTTTCTTAAGAGAACTCTGTCCCCTGGTTGCAAGTCGTGTATCTTCACTTTCTTGTCATAATGAGCTCTGTTTTGTTGCTGTCTTTGTCCTGTTGATTGTTCAGCTAGCTCATAGGTTTGTCTCAAGTACTTCTCGAGTCTCTCCACATAAGTGCCATGAGATCGCACTGGCGTATCATCAGCTGTGACTCCAAAGGTTAAATTAACAGGAATATGAGCTTTTCTTCCAAACATTAGGAAGGAAGATGAGAATCCTGTAGCATAATTTTTAGTACTGTTGTATGCATGTACCAGTGTGTCTACATGTCTACTCCATTGACTCTTCTTCTCAGCAGATAATGTTCCCAACATGTCTAGTAAAGTTCTGTTGAAAAGCTCAGGTTGAGGATCCCCATGAGGATGATAAGGAGTGGTGTGACTTTTCTGAATTCCCAAAAGATGAGTAGTTTGTTGACAAGCTTGCTCTCAAAGTCATGCCCTTGATCAGAGTGCATCCTTTTTGGCAGGCTGTAGTGTTCAAAGAACTTCTCAACAAGTAGTTTTGCAGTGTAATAGCTTTCTGATCGTGAGTTGGAAATGCTTGAGCATATCTAGTATAGTGGTCTGTCATCGCTAGCACATTACTGATCCCGCCTTCATCTGGTGCAATGCAAAGGAAATCTATACAGACCAGTTCCATGGGTCCACTACTCTCCATTTGACCCAATGAGGCAGCTCTGGTAGGAAGAGCATTTCTCTGACTGCAGCGAAGATATGTACGACAATAATCTTCAACGTTTCATGCATGGCCAGTAGAATCTCTCTCATACCAGTCCAGAGTTCTGTCATAACCAAGATGACCATGTTCATCGTGCAATAACCAAAATATTACTTCTCAATAATTTTGAGGAAGCAACAATTGCCATTTTTCACTGCCAAGTGCACTAGGAGATCTCCTATACACTAGTCCATTTCGTATCTGAAGTCTGTCCCATTCTTTAGCCAAAAGTCTTGCCAGTGGATGAATATCTGTGTGAAGCATATCAACTTCTTTTGTAAATCACCTACCACCACTTGATCTAAAGGGTCTTCTCTTTTATCTCCCCTGAGGTCACTGTTACTCAAAGCTGGTAGTGATGAAGCCTGTAAAGTGACCAGATTACCGTGAGTTTGTGATATGATTTTTGCAGACAGACCCAACTTCTGAGCCCAACGTTCAGTTTGTTGGTAGCAGGTTGCAATCTGGCACATAGCTCTCACTCCTGGTGCTGGAATTTCCACCCATTCATCATTGGGGTGTAAACCCCCATGAGGTCTTCTGGACAGACCATCAGCATCTCCATTTTTGTGTCCTGGGCAATATTTTAAACTGAAGTTGTAGTTGGATAAAGCTGCCATCCATCTGTGGCCAGTAGCATCTAACTTTGCACTGGTCTGGATGTATGTCAGAAGGTTGTTGTCAGTCTGAACTTCGAATTCAGCCCCATAGAAGTAGTCATGTAGCTTGTCTACTACATGCCACTTTTAAGCAAGGAATTCCAACTTGTGTGCAGGATAGTTCCTTTCTGTTGGAGATGAACTTCGACTGATGAAAGCCACAGGTCTCAGTTTCTTGTCATGCTCCTGGTAAAGGACGCCTCCTAAACCTTCTCTGCTATCATCCACATGTAATGTGTATGGCTTTGTTGAGTCAGCATATGCCAGCACTGGGGCATGTGTGAGGCAATACTTAAGCTGTTCAAATGCCTCTTTGCACTCAGGAGTCCAACAGCTCTTGAGGAATTCTTTAGAGCCTCTTGGTCCCTTTGGCTTCTTCAGAAGGATGTCTTCATCTGCTTCCTCATCATTTTAGAGCAATTGGTTGAGTGGTCTTGCTATCTTTGAAAATCCTTCCACAAACCTTCTATAGTAACTACAACACCCAAGGAAAGATTGCATCTCTGTGATGGTTCTCGGTCAAGATGTCACAGCTTCAGCTTTGTTGGGGTCTGTGGATATTCCTTTTGCAGACGCTACATGTCCCACATAGGTCAATGAAGGTTGGAAAAATTTGCATTTGTCCAGTGACAACTTCAGTCCTTCCTTCTCAATTTTGTCCAATACTTTCATCAGTCTTTCTTCGTGCTCCTCTAGGGTCTTCCCAAAGACAATGATGTCATCAAGGTAGACTGAGACTTCAGGAGATGCATGTCTCCAACTGTTCTTTCCATGATTCTCTGGAAAGTTGCCGGTACATTCAATAAACCTTGAAATAGGTGATCAAACTCAAAAAATCCCAAAGGAGTGATGAAGGCAGTCTTCTCTTTATCTTCTGGGTGCATAGGGATTTGATAGTATCCACTCCTTAAGTCTAGCACACTGAACCACTTACTGCCCACCACGCAATTTAGAGCATCTTCAATCCGGGGAGTTGTGTACTGGTCTGGAATGGTTCACTGATTCAGAGTACGATAGTCAACACACATGTGAATTGACCCATTCTTCCTGACCATGACAATAGGAGAGGCATATTGACTTCTTGACTATTGAATTAACCCTGCAGCTTTAAGTTCTTCCAGATGTTTTCTCAAGTCCTCCAGATCTGCTGGGGCTACCCTTATGGAATGTTCTCTGAAAGGCCGGTCTTCTTTTAATTTTATTCGCTGTTTTGCACTTTTCACACAACCCACATGCAGCTCACTTGTAGAAAAACAATTTTTATTCTTCATCAACAGCTCTTTAGCTCTAGTTACCCACTCAGGGAACAGAATACCACCTCCTAGATCAATATATTCCAGCTTCAGCTCATTGACAATGCTCTCGTGTCTTGACAAAACATAAGCAGGTAAGGGAGTTGCAGCATAAACATTTCCCAAACACACTTGTGAACACAGGACACTGGGGGTACTTCCTTTATTCATCAACCCCACAGGTAAAGTATCATAAGGATGCTTCAGCTTGTCAGCAGGCCAAACTTATGGGACTAATAACAGCCCCGGGTTGGCAAGTCTATTTCTGGATCCATTTCTATCATGAGATGAGAGGAAGCTGTTTGTCCACACATCCTCACTTTTGCCCTCAAGCAGGTGACCTGACCAGGATAAATTATATGCTGTTTCCCAGGAAGGACCCATACATGACCAATTTCATCTTTCTTACTATCCTCCTCCTGAAGGGCACAAAAGGCTGGTCTCAGGAGTGAATGTAATGTTGGGTATTCCTGGGTCAACTGAGGCATCAGCATTCTTCTGACAAGGTCAGTATTTGTCCCCACTAAAACAGATGCTGAATCCTTTCCTTTTGGTCTGGGGCACACAACAGTGAGCGTTTCAAAAACTTATGTTGACCCAACAACTGAGGTGGAAAATTCTAACTTTAGTGAAACATAACTATCATGGGGGAACTTCGTGGCACTTAGCTCCCAGATCTCCAAGTCTTCTAACTTTCCAAGTGGCAAATACTTTAAGTAGTTCTGGTAGAAGTCTCTGTACAGAATGGTGATTTGTGCACCAGTATCCAACAATGCTTTACTATACACATCCTCTATCTTCACTGACATGATAGGGGACGGTCCCATTAGGCCATCGGGTACTTTCTGTTTCCAGTGTTGTTCATCTGTATGGCAGTCAACATATTGTTGAGGTACAGTCGGTTGGCTTCACCATTTTAAAGGATGGAACTCTTTCTTAGTAATCCTTTGCAGTTCTGGATGCTGAGACGGCTTTCCAATTTGGTTGTTCACCTCAGATGATCTAGGAGTGTGCACAGTACGTAGTTACCCTCCTCTATTGCAAGGAGTGGTTGGGAAATGAGATCCAGCGAGACTTCTCTTGATGATAGATTTCATGGAGCTCTTGGTAACTGGGCACTCAGCTGGCTCCTTCACTGAGGCCCTTTGAAGTTTCCCTGCATCGCACTTGCCAGTAATAGCTTGTTCACTTTTTCCAAGTTTTCTGCATTTGGACACTGTCACTTTATATGCCCTGCATCTCCACTGCACAAAGAAAATCCAGTAGGAACTCTGAACATCGGCTTGTTTGTTTCTTCCCTTAGTCCCTTTGTGGAGGTTCTAGCAGATGTATTCCTCCCTTCATCTAAAGTTGCCACCACTTTCTATAATTCAACAACTGTATTGGTAACTTGAGCTATGGAGTCGGTTAGGGAAGACACCTGCGCCTGCAACTGTGACACCTCAACATTGTGGACACTCTGGACCATGACTCCCATTTGAGTAGTAAGCACTGCTGCATGCTCCTGTTTGTGTTCCCTCACTGCTTTAGTTGATGTTGAACACAGATTTGGCTTCCAACAGGGCTTCCTCTTCCCTCACTTTTTTAACCAATTGAGAATAGGTTACAGTCTCTTTCCTATCTCTCATCCTCCGTTTCCACATAATGGGATCCATAGCTTGAGCTCCTTGTAAAATTTGACTGATTCGTACTAGGTCAGCTACTTTTTGGATCCACCCCTTTCTTTAGGATGATCTGGTGGAGCATTTTATCTAATTGCTTAATGTAGTCAGATAGTTTCTCACCAACTTCTTGGTATGTATATGTTTAAAACTGATACAATAGGTCAGTAGCCCTCTCTGTTCTTCCAAACACATCCCGCAGTACTCCTAAATAGTCCTTGGCTGTGCAATCTTGCTTCCACATCCTTAGGTTGCGCATGGTATCCTCAGCTAATCCCTTTAAACTTTCAGCTATCCGGTGCTTCTTCTGAGTTTCTGGGTATCTCACTCCCCCAGGGCTTGTAAAGCCTGATCCATCCAAGATTCAAAATCTTCCTCTCCCTGAGATGTGGGTTGTTTGCCAGAGAAGAAACATGATTTGCGGTACCCAGACCCAGTGAATGGCTGTGTAGGCCTTAAGCATTTTTTTTTAAAAGACTTCCCAAAGTATTCAAAACTTCAGGCCCTATAGTGTTTGTGGGCAGTGAAGCTACAGTTTCTGGTGTAAGGTTCTGACCTGCTTGGATAGCTTCCACAGGTATTTGTTCAGTTACTGGGGTAGTGCACTTCTCAGGGATTACCACACGGGCTGCATTCTAGCTTGAAACTGATAACTCTGAGGTATATGCTCATATATTAGAGGATTTTTCCATTCTAATACGGTCAATGTGCTCTGTTCTGTAGTGTCCATGGTGCTGCCTAATAAAAATCCATGGCCTACAACTGGTAAGGATTTTGTGATTTGATATATTTGCATGTCAGTCCATGTGACACTTGGCAACCATAGAACTAAGCAGTGCTCTGACTGAGCATTGTGCTGTTTGCACCACTTAGTGGCTACTTCTGGATTCATCTTACTGCTGGTGTTGCTTTCCACATGTTCAGAGGAATAGGGTGGAGTTCTAGGCAGTACAGCCAATCCCGGACGAGCCCCCAAATGTAGTGCACCTGCAGGTGTAGCTGAATAGTGTATGGGTTCCTTCCTACCTGACTCTGGTAGCACCCCTATTTACACCCAACACACCAAGACTGCAAAGAACAGCATATTTTATTCTAGATGGAAACTTTAGTCTTAACAGGCAACAGCACAGTAGAAAACAAATTATTTCAGTAGCACAAAGTTTAGCAATAAAGAAATATGCGATATACATACAGTGAAATCACACATCCCAGAACTCAATAACAGAGGTCTTGTCATTCAGATATGAGCAAAAATGCAATGTCATTAAGCAGTAAATATTCTGTAATGCAGCAATACTAAACGCAGCTATAACCTTGATCATTTCTAATCAGACCAAACTGTGAAAACACTCTGTGTTATACCCTGTTCACTGGCCAGTGACAACTTACAGTCTTAATGCCGGCATGATGGGGCTCAAAGTTGGAGCTCATATGAAATCTAGGTATTTGTAATCCACAAACCATTAAAGAGGAAATCCACACTGAGGGGTGAGTAACATGAGATCCACAAAACAACAGCCAGTACTATTTCAAGATAAAGCTAAACAGGTCCAGTTCAGAATAGGAAAAAGGGAAAAGCCTAGGCCCACAGTCCCAGTCGAAGCTATAGCACAAACTTATGAAAGTATAAAAAGTCATCCAAAGCCTCTTACTACTCCATCGATAAGATTCAGGATGTCAGGCACCACAGTTCCACTGATAAGTGTAGAGATCACCCAACAGCTGTCTGGTAATCAAAAATGGCTTCTTTATAATACATACAATGGTATTCCTGTCCTTGCTGATCAGATGCAGGCATGGGACTACTGGTTCCAGACTTTTCTCTCCTGATTCCACAGATCATCATCGACCAGGTTTTCCAAGGAGGGAAAAACATGATCTGCAACTTCACTTCCCTCTCCCAGACACTAGACACATCCAGTTTTAATGCAAGGCCCCTTAATCCTTCACCCTGTGTTTCAGTCTGATCTCTCTCACTTTTGTTTCTCTCTTTTATATCAAATGAAAAGGAGCTCCACCTTGTGGTATATAGGAAAACTGCAGTCTGTTAACCATACAGTGAAATGCAGTGGGAGCTACACTTAATATCCATACTATATGGACACTTTATAATGTGTCTCTGAATTGTTTGTACGGATGATAACTTCAAAATGCCTCTCAACCAACATTGTGACAAGCACAAGCCTTCTTACTGAGATATTGACAACAATGTGAAAAAGATTTCTCATCAAATGACAAACTATTACATAGCTGCAGTTGTACATTGATGTCAGCTTCAAAATGAAGTATCATTTCTCATGATGTCGTGCTCCTTTGTAGAGATATGGACCAAAGTATAGTAAAAAATATAAAAATTTCCATAACTGAAACATGAATAAGCCGTTATTTTTCAGATTTACTTCCTAGATGTCACTTGAAGTCAGCTTGTCCAGAATGGTACCAGTTTCAAATACTGGTCATGCTTTGTTTAAAAAATAGTAACACGAATGTGAACAATCACAGTTTTCATATCTGAAATATAAACAAACCACTATAACAATGTAGATTTACTAAAAATATAAACAAACCACTTTGTCGATGTAAATTTACTAAACTGTGATCATGTAATGGAGTCAAATTTGCCAGACTGATGGGAGGCCTCAAAACAATACCACACCCATCATATTGGCATGCACCCTCCCAGAGATATTGATGCAGATGTGAAAAATATAATAATTTCCGTACATGAAATGTAATCAATATTTTATATTTCTGTAGGTAATTTATACACAGGTCATGAATTGGTGCATAGATTGTTCAGACTGCTGCCAGCTTCTTAGCAATATATCACATCTAGCTACCATTTTATCTTTTGGAGATATTTGGAAAAATATGAAAAATATCTTAATTTTCATACCTGTAACATGAATAAACCATTCTGTCTCAGCAGTAGTGCTATTCAGAGGTGCCGCGGTGGGATCAATCTGCTTGGAATGATCCTAACTTCAAACTGATATGTGCATCATAATGCCTTGCTTCCTTACAAAGATAGTGCTACAAATATAGAAAATATAATACTCTTATCTAAAGCATACACAATCTATTATATCTTTGTAGGTGTGTTTTTCAGAGATTATGCATTGAATCCAATCTGTCCAAACTGATACCAGCTTTGAAATGATACCTCAAATATGTTGACATACTTCCTTAGAGATATTGAAAAACAAAATGAAGAATATATTTTTCATTTATGAAATGTAAACAAATAATTACATTTATGTATAAGCATTTGTTGGCAGGGGAAGGTTGGAATGGATAAAACCCCCTTTTCAAAGGAGGAATACAAATGTAATACATAAAAGCAAAATTTGAAAGGAAATGCAAAAAATATTTCCTTGTATGCAAATAATACAGTTAACAAAAACTTGCAATTATTAGATGCAACTTAATGTTTAAGTATATAGAAAGACTTTATATGAAGAACTGGCACATATGACCTGATACTATTGCTGAGTCTATGGAAGATGATTAAACAAGCAGTATATAAAGAACACCTGTATCGAGGTATCATTTTAAAGCTGGAGCTAAGAAGAAGCTGAATTTACCCATATAGGAAATGCATTGGCAAATTCAGATCTCTCCGCTTATGTGTGTGCCGTTTTATTTATTTACCATTTTTACTGGGATAGAGCACTGATCCAGGAGAACTCTTCAAGTTCGTCCCAGGAAAAGTGAGTTCAAAACAATAGTAAAGAAAGAAGTAGTCTACAGTCCAGATTTCTTACTGAAGTACTGACGGCAATGTGAAAACATTATGAAGCATGCAATATAACAACATTGTATATGCCTATTTAATATGGTGGGGAGTCTATTGAATATTATATTCAGCATGCAAAAATAGTATAACATAGTATAAGTCTAACAAGATAGAAAACTAATATCAAGGTATTTACAATACTAGTTAAATAGTTATTGTTGGTTAATTTAGGCTATAGTGACAGAATGACACAGCTGACAGTAAAGAACAGTGAGTGAAGTAGAATAGAGGGAAGTGGATACCCATAATGGTGGAAGTGGGAAGGAAGGATAGTGTGGGGGAGGATACGGGACAGAAAGAGTCGGGGGGAAATGGATTAATCTAAAAGACTGTCTTGGCATTAAGTTATGAATTGTATGTAGAGAGTGAAAACAGAGCGAGTTCAATGGAGCTATGGAATTAAATAATACCAATGGAAAAAAGTAATCTTTTAACTAATTAACAGCTGTACTACATCAGGTAATGCTTAGATGACGGCTTTAATGCACCCAGATAAAATAAGTTAATATGGGGACAAACTAGGAACACTGCCCCCAATGACCTGATGCTCTGTGTTGATAATATTAATGGCATGCATGCATAGTTTTTCTTTGAGTTATGCCTTGCCCTCTTACTGCCCCATGACTTGTAGCAATGTGCTAAGAGACGCACCACCTTTGGATATCTCAGTTAGTTACCCCCACCCACAAGTCTGTCTGTACTGCAGAAGGACTGTTAGTAAGCCCCCTCGATAATGAGGGAAATGTTTCTTTGACTCCATGCTAAATTTATCTCATCGCTTCCCATATCAAAAGCTGCGATGGTGTCACATTCTTTATCACTTGGTTTCAGCTAAATCCAGTTCCATTTTCATCTTAGATAACAAGTCATATAAAAATCGACAATCTGCAGTGTACTTCAGGCAGTAAGCTATTTAACTGCACTTCCTGACAGTGTAGGGTATTAATACATATCTTACAAAATGACTAGATGATATGAAAAATAGCAGCAATTTTTAATTGTTTTGTCAGAAAGGCACCATCCATTCTGAATCTTTCAGATAATTATCCCATCCCTGTTTTTCATAACATATTTGATTCTGAAGTTGATTGATGTAAGGATACATTTGTGATGATGTTGTCATACTAAATTTTATAAGGATGTATTCCCTATAAATAGCTATGTTTTGCTTTTTACTAGCAATGTAGGAACATTTGGTAAAATAATTTACCAAATGCAGAATGAATACCATTTGCACATAACACAGTTGCCTAAAATCAGTAGTATAGCTTAAATACTTACCTGAACCAAACAAATATGTGAAAAATGTAGGCAAAAAACTTCATTGGTTAAATAAAGTTCATATAGCATATTCTTAAACTCTCATCCAGCAGGTCAGTGTAGCCCTATCTGCTGCAATAAACATGAGGCAGCTAATCTTGAATGTACATTCTGTGAAAAGTGCTGTGAACTTAGAATTCTGCAATCGTTTTATTGATCAATAAGAATATTCTGAGAACTATATCTTATTTCATTAGCCAAAGCATGAGGAAAAAAGGTTGAAGTGAAGTTTCCACCATCCATATAAGTGGTAGTATGGCCTGATCCATTACTTTGTAATAGTTTAGTAATAAAAAAGGATCTCCCATCATGTGTACAGATGATGCAAATATATTTCATATCTGAAAAAAGAGGTATAAGTAAGTATCAAAGAATTTATAAAATATTATTTTCTAAAGGCCAAAATATTTGTTGAGGCGGTCAGTGATAATTGCAAAGCTATACTTGTTAATAATGCCCAATCATAGTGAGAGAAAGAGAGATGAAATGAACTTGAGCACTATAAGAACATGTAAAGCAGCACGCAAGCTTAAAGTCAATGTAGATACCAAACAGAACAGCAAATCTTTTTTCAGTGATGTAAAGAAATTAAGAAATAAATTATAACAATCCACTAAGCGCTTCTGTAATCATATCACATTTTCCAATACCAAGGATATAGGCAATATTAACAGACCTTCTTATTGTTAACTTTACCCACCAAATGACATTGTTACCCCAGTATCCATAAAAATTTAGTTTCCCTCTGAAATCACAGTGGAACAAGTCTTAAAACCCCCATCAAAGGCTAAAAGTAATACTACTATGGGACCAGACAACATACCAGGCTGCATTGTCATTAGTACCAAATATGAATTATTACCTAAACTTTTCAGCCTCAGCTGATTCACAGGATTTGTGCCTGATGTCTGGAGAACAGCCACTGTGACCACCCTACACAACAGTGGCCCTATACAGATTCAGACAATTACCAGCCTCAGCAGGTTTATATGAAAAACATGCAATGTATCATAGCAGGCAAACGTAACGGATCTAGATTATACTTAGTTTAGTCCTGTAAAGAATAGGTCATGTTTACTGAACTGAGAATGCTTCCTCAAAAAGGTCACGGAGGCTGTGGACAGTGATCAGTCAGTGCACAATGAGTGACCATACAGTTCATACTGAGAGTGCATCCTGCTTATGATCTGACCAGGCTTTTGACATTGTCCTCCATGCCGGTATTGTTAAATAATTTGAAAAATGTAATGTAAATCTCTGGGTTGCCCAATGGATTGAAAATTGGAAATGTGACATAGAACAAGTTGTGAAAGTTTCTGGTACCCCCCCCCCCTTTGAATGTAAAAGTGTACCACAGAAATCAGTTTTGCGGACCTCTTCTGTTTGGCATTTATTTTGGATATGTCCAGTCTAATATATCAAAAGTGTGGATGGTCATGTTTGCTGATGGCTATAAGCTGGGAGATGTTATCCACTCCTCCAATGGTACTAATTTTGTCCAGCAAGGGCTGGAATATGATAGCCTAGTGTACTGAAAATGGTTAAATTAAAAAAAAAAGTGAAGTGTAATAGTATTTGATAAAAAAAAAAAAAAAAGCTGTTCCCACCTGTTATGTTTTATATAGTTATCTCCTTCAGGTAGACAGCCATAAGAGACTTTGGTACTTAATGTGGACAACTCTCCCATTCAGTCATCATGTATCCACTATATTCAGGAAATCCTTCCCGTCTGATCCAGTTAATTTCCAAGGAATGCTGTAAAGATCCAAAGAAGTTATCCTACAATTCTATTCTTCCTTTATCAGATCTTTCATTTAATACAATGATGTACAAATCCAAGCATATCACTCAATTGCAAAAGCTCCAGAAATACCTTACAATCAAAGGCCTTAAATGTTTCAAAAATCCTGATAGATTAACAGCCTGCAGTCTGCTCTGAAGTGACCTGCGTTTTCCTTTTCAGGCCATTAATTCCTATTTGACCTTCAGTTTCTTTGTAAAACCAGTAGCTCTACAAATACTTACAGTAGGGATGTAAATCTACTCCAATAAATGAACATGACTTGCTGAAGAGAGAGCTTCCTTAACTAAATGTATCACCAGTCTATTGAATAAGTTACCACTACAGGTTAAGTAGTACAGTAGTGCTTGGACTACCTTTAAGAGTAATGTTGATGATTGGATGGGTAGATACACTGTTATACCAGGACTGTCATGTACAGCCCTGCTCATCTTGGGAGTTCAGCATTATTAAGTACTTGAAAAGGGAGATATATGGCTAGGCATCTTACAGTCCTTGTAATTGCTTGCTCAGTGTATTCCTCTGTTCCTATGTTCCTAGCTGCTAAGGAAATGGAATATCATTGGCAAATGCATTGGACTTTACAATATCATTAAACATGATACCACATATAAAAGGGTAAATGAGAGCAATGTGGAAAATGGCTCACGAGCTGTAGTGTTCAAGCTTTGGAAGAAGTTTCTTTTGAATGAAATTTTGAATAACATCAGCCCTAAGTGTGAATATTTTTGGATATTTTGAAGGTATAATCTATAAATATATTTATTTTTCTGAATTTCAGTACAGGAAGTGTACTATTGATCATAATTTCTACAATACTCCAGTTGAACTAGTGCCACACAATATGCTTATTTTTCTTTATGCAGCATTAAATCTGAAGATGTTAAACAGATCTCTTGGAAGATGTGCCTAATGGTGTCAGTTCTGGATTGGACTCTGATAGTGACTCCACATACAGTCTCCATCATCCACAGAGTCCACTAAGCAAGTAGGGGAAGAAGTAGATTGCCAAAGCTTTCTTCTTTGTCACACAAATGCCACATGTACAATTTGTAGATAATTTAGAGTGACAGTCTACCTATCATAAAATCTTTGAAATGTGGGAGGAAATTAGAGTTCCCAGAGAAAATCCATTCAAAGTGTTTATGTAGATTCCAAATGGAAAGCCTCCCGGCTGTAAAATGAGCCTCCTGCTGTGAGGTGACAGTGCTATTTATATTAAATTGTACCCGTTTCAAAAATATTAGATGCAAATATATTTAACATTCTTTAAAAATTGGAAATTTAAACAGTGTGAAAATATCTGGGGCAAAGCATTCAATGGTCTTTCAAATCTGGGAATTATCAATGTAAAACCTTCATGGTTTACCTGCTGATTAAATATCTCGGTGCAGCAGATGGCATTGTTACCTCACAGCAAGGGGATCCCTGGTTCGATTCTCAGCTGGGGTGCCTTCTTTGTGGAGTCTGCATGTCCTTCCTGTGTTTGCTTGGGTTTCCTCTGGGTGCCCCAGTTCTCTCCCACATTCCAAAGACATGCTGTAGGTGGATTGGACAGCCTAAATAAGCCATAGGTGAGTGTGTGGTGTGGAAGAATTACTGTGGCAGAACTAACACCACCTAGCAGTGTAAACGTTGGTTCTAGATGATTCTCATTGTTGAAGTGACACCCTAACCCCATGTGTAAAAATGGGAAAAAGGGTTGTGGATGGACGGATGGATATTTGCCATTAGTGTTGTCATGTATACTTTGATTAAATACTATGTAGCACAGAAATTGCTTCAAAGATAATTTACATATGACTGGAAAACTTCATCTCTGACCATATTTAAGTCTCGACCATTCTCATAAAAGTCATAAATGTTTTAACAGGTACCCCGTTTTATGCAGAGCAATCAAAAAATTGTAGCGATATTGTACTTGTTGGATGTGTACTTCTGGATGTGTACTTCTGTTTGGAATTCTTTTGGTCTCATTTTGCAGATGTACCACTTTTATTTATATTTCTAAGATGATAAGTATTCTGAACCATGATTGTGAAGCACTGTCTTATCTTACACATATTTTCTGTCTGGCTTCCCTTGTAGGTACAGGGATTCTTTGTTGTATTTTTGCATGTATATCATAAAAAATAAATGTGAATGTTTAGAAAAGAGAAGAAATAATCTTTGGTAATGTCTATGACTAGATATGAATTTAACAGCCCTTATAATTGTGTTGAATTGTGACTTCTGGTGAGATGGTTACCTGGTAATGTACTGAATGTTTTTGGTAGGGGGAGATGTCATTGCCTTAGGAATAGTTAAAGAAGAGAAAGTATGTGGTGTAAAAAAAAAAAAAAAAAAAAATACTCATCTAGTTTGTACTCTCTCTCTTATTTCCCTAGAGTTGCTAATATCTGCACCCTGCAAATATAAGCAGTCTCACATGACACTCATCACTTTTTAAAACCAAGAGTTAGAAATTATTTCTCTCCCAGCAACAGCAGCACCATCACTGCAACTTCAACAGGATACTGCGCAGTGCAGCATAAAATAACACAAAAATGAATACTGAAGTCGTGACGTAGCTAGGGGCATTCTTAGAGTTTGTAAACCATTAAATATCAGGAATACCTGCTACTATTTTTCACAAGTTATTTATTCTCTCTCAGTACGCCCTTTCCTTCTCATTCCATCTTCTGTTCCAGGAGTGAATTCTTTGTCACTACAATTGGCAGTGCATGATATTGGTAGCAGACTAGGAAAGGATAATCTCCCCTTTCATATGTCCCATTTCAACACAGCATCTCAAGTCTTGTAAAGTACAACCCCATAGCATTGGGGATGATTTACTGGCCAGTGGCTCTTTGTGTATTTCAGTCAAGATCTTTTACATTACTGCTGGGTAGTCTCTGCAGGTTGCTGTGAAATAGAGAACTAGGACATGTTGACAGAATCCTCACTTAAGAAGTAGCATTGATCATCAAAGGGTAGGAATCTATATCTAGGTGGAGGAAAAACAACCCTGATTTAAAAGAATTGAAATTAATGGGATGCATTGTGGGCTGGGTATACCTGATACGGCCACTCATCAAGGAAACAGAGCTAACAGTTGTGTTCTTTCTTTCCACTTTTCAAGATGTACTGTGCTTCTATATGACTGGAAAGTGCCTGACATCTGCATTAACTTTTGTTACCACCATGCTCTTTTGCTGAAGTTCATCCCTTTCTGTGTAGCAACCTAGATTTAAGCATTGTAGTCCCTTTTTGAAAAGGAAGCTTACATTAAAGCCTAAATGTTCAACAGTTCATGGACTCTAACCAAATTAAGGATACAAAATGTAATTGTCAAACTATAGCTAGTATTGGAATCCTTCCACATTTGCCTTTTTCGAAGTGTGCATTACAGTAGCTTGGGGCATTCATGGTGAGAGTGTCAGGGTCATAGCAACAAAGAATGTGGCCTCCTCCGAACATACGTCCGGGGCCCTTTACACTATCCCTCTGAAATTAACATTTTATTGGCCACACTGTCCACACACATCAACAAATGCCTTAACACCAAGCTAAAAATAATCCTAAACTACTAGAGCTTAGTGCTTACTATAGTGTAACTATAATAATAAATCCAGTTCTTCAATTGCATAAATATGCACGTCAAAAGACTGCTTTCACCCAATGAACTCGCGTATGCTGTATTCATCATTAATGAAATACATTAAATGTAATTTTAAAAGTTGCATTGCAGTGCAGTTGGTCCATGACTGTTCAGTTAGCATAATGTACACAAACTGGCATACAAATTATTAACAAAACATGTCTGGAACAGAACAGGGTGACAAATGTCTTCTTAGCATGCTAACATATATACAGGGTTCATATTATGTATACATAGGCCTACAGTTTACATGTATTCCATACACCATTAGCGTATTTAAGCAAAGCGCTTCTTTCGAGCCTTGTTTTCTGCAAATAGGTTAATCAGTGCATCATAGTCCAGAGATCTGCAAATCTTGTTTTTGACTGAGATAACAGCAAGTGCAGAAAGCCTGTCATCTGTCATGGTTGAGCTCAAGATATTCTTGATCAGTTTCATCCTGTGAAGCTCCTTTTAGCACCGGCGACAGTAACTGGAGTGGTCAGAAGAATTCTGATGCAAATGCAAAGATTCAGATATACCTCCTGAAGGCTGTTCTTGTATATGTACATTAAAAAATGTTTTGCCGTGACAAGTCCTCTCTCTTTCTCGATGACATAAATGAAATGATTCAATTCCATTATGAGTTCATTAGCATCAATGTCTCCCATTATTCTTTCAAAATTTTTGCAGTGATTCTCCAGTTCATTTTCTCTGTGGTACTGCTTCAGGCTGTTAGCATTGTACAGAAATCCAAACAACTTATACCACTCCATGAGTTGGTCAAATTGCAACGAAACAGAAGATATGGCCTGATCAGTGAGAACAAGAAAGAACTGCATTTTGATTTTTCTTCGGCAGAAAGACAACTCGAATCATCAGCACATTTGTAATCAAACATTCTCTTCTTATGTGGCACTCTGGTTTCTAGAAATACCTGCTCAATACCCATATGCTCTGCTATTTCACGTGCATTCGTGACTACAGAGTTATACCTTGTATTTCGATAGTCTTGCAAAAACTTCATTGTAGCACAGACTTCTGCCTGCAGGATGTCAATTGAAAAATCTGGTGACTGAATTAATTTGCTGGTTTTATTGACGTGAAACAGTATAATGTACCACGTGCACACAGTCAGAACAAAAGGCCACGTAGTAACATGGTCTAAAAGCACACTGGCCTCTGTTGCTGTATTGCCATCTTTCTTTTCGAGTGCATGTTCTCGCAAAGATGACAAAGCATTTCACAATTCTTCAAGGTGATAACACAATGGCTTCACAGCATCAGTTCTTGCCTCCCAAGTGTCCGATAACACTTGGATATCGGCATATGTTCTTGAAGTATATCTCAACGTGAAGGTGATGAAAAGACAATGTATATTCTGTTAATCAGACTGAAAAAGTCGACGGCATATTTTGATGACTTTGCCGCATCTGAGATTCCAAGTGTAAGCTCCACATGGTACATACAATGCATGGTCATTTCTTTCTAGCATGTGGGCTTGAACTCCTTTATTCTTTCCTCTCATATTGGAGCCATTATCATAAGCTTGACCTCATGTCAGCAATGTCTATTCCTAAGTTGTCTGCCTTTTTACGAAATGCTTCCAATAAGCCCTTGCCAGTTGTATCTTGAACATTAA
Source organism: Protopterus annectens (assembly GCF_019279795.1). Lineage (NCBI taxonomy): Eukaryota > Metazoa > Chordata > Ceratodontiformes > Protopteridae > Protopterus > Protopterus annectens. The sequence continues at coordinate 276,687,437 of NC_056750.1, forward strand.
GAAAACCAACAAACGCTTCATGAATATTGACACCATCATCACTGTTGCATTCAACAAATTGTAACACCACTGACATCTGTTCTTCATGTGACATGTCGGGAGTACAGTCCAAAATAACTGAGTAATATTTAGCTTTTTTTAAGCTGGGCTATGTTGGCCTCTTGAATGTTGCTGGTAACAAGTTGAATCAGCTTGTTTTGGATCTGTGGACTGAGGTACTGAACATGTCTCTGCCTTCTTAATCCACTGTAAAAGTTCGCTGAGGACAGTATTGTACTTTGCAAGCAATTCAAACAGTCCCAGAAACTTGCCATTTGAATGATCACCAAGCTTTTCATTAATTTCTCGAAATGCCAAGTTTCTTTCCGATAAAAAAATAACGACTGTCACATATCGTCTACTCAGAGGTGATCTCTGCTTAACATACAAGGCCATGTCAAACCCAGAGCTGTTGGACATGCTACACTTAAAGAAATCCCAATCCCTTAGAGCTACACGCTCCAGAGATCTAAACCTTGTCATCACAATAAACAAAATATGCTGGAGGGATAGGTTCCTGACCCAGGGACTCCCCCAGACTCTGGAATAGATTGCCCATACATGTCAAGCAGAGTGCCTCTTTGGACCTCTTCAAGAGGAACCTTGACGATTGGATGGGAGAAAGGAAATTCACCCCAGGGAATCACGTCAGTCGCCCTGCTAGACAGGGGTCCAGGAAAGTAAATAATGTGGGAAGAAATAGCCAGGGAATTGTTATGGCTAGGCTTGTATAGGCCCTAAGGCTGATAGCCTAGTACCAACCTATGACATCAGTCCTGCATTTGACATCTCCAAAAATCTCTCTCTTTCTTAAAAGCCTGCAATTTGACTTTCTCAATAGATGTACAGTTTACTATGCCTGACCGAAGGTCAAACCATTTCACCATACAGTCTTTATGACCTTTGCCTGTTTCATGCTGCTGAATTCTTTTTCTCAATGCTTTCCAACCAGATGTTCCACTACGTAGCGGTATGCCGCCAGTGCTAAATAATTTACAACAAAAACAAAAAATGGCATCTTTCTGGACTGAGTACATTAACCATGAACATATTATTGTCTCGCCATTTGCCATGGTTCGATAGAAATTCGTACTTGTGAACCTCTGTCTTTCCTCGATAAATGGAAATCCAGAACTTTCATTCTGCTGCGGTGGGCCACATTCAACGATGTCACACACTTGTCTGTCCGATATTATAAACAGCCAGTCTCCAGGGTCATCAGTCAGCGGTTCAAATTCAGATACTTCTTTCCCAGCAGCAGCTGGAATATCTGTCACAGATGACTTCACCTTCGACCTCACTTGAAGCACTTCTGGATATGACTCGTCACTGCTAGAGCTGTCCGTTTCATGTGCCTGTAACTGTCTGCTGGATTGCAGCGTAAAATACGTTAACAACTCTGGAGTTGTCTCAAGTTGCTTCTCGGCATCTTTTACTGCCTTTCGTTTACTAGCTCCCCTCTTATATGTTCTGTTAGACAACATCACAAAGCACGCCTTTTTGTTGGAAATGCTAAAAAATTAAACTACTACATTAATATCATTTATTTATCTGCCGACCGCCATTATGAGCACAAATACACATTCTTTGAATATGTCCAACAGTAACAGACACATACACAGAGCCTCCTCTGCTTTCATACACACATTCACTCACACACGCACACAACATAAACACACAAACACTTTTTTGTTTCATTTTTTACACTTGCTAAACAGCAAACTTGCTGCTCAATGAGTATAAACTATCTGCTCATTCGTCCAGATATACCTCTCAACTACACAGATTTTCGCAGAATGTCCAGATTTTTGCCTCATATTTTTGGTCTATTTTTCATAAAATTGCGGTTTTCTGGCAAATTAGTGCAAATCATTAAAGACTGAAGTTAGAAAAGAATGACAGCCATTTGAGTTTGACTGCATACCCTTCAGAAAATTCACGGTAATGCAAAACCTATTATTCTATCACCTTTCTAAGTCTGTAAGTGCAATATTAAAAAATTGTCCCTATTTTTGGGCCTTTAGCCCACTTTTATTAATGGCTTTGCCCAGATTTCTTGCTATAAGAAGTTGAGAGGTATGGTTCGATTTCTCTTACTTACTCTCATACACTGTCACACACAACGCAAGCTTTTTTGCTTTTGCTATAAAGCGGTGGACCCATCTTGCCGCGGCTATTATTTGCATATTAACAACCTTCTAGAGAAGGTTCCTTCTCCAATCAGGTTGCTAAGGTACTGCCTATTCCCTAAATACAATAATGCCCCCTAGTGTTACACCATTAAATCCACAATTAAATTATCAGCACAGGGCACTGTCCTTTTGACGCAGGTCCTACAGAGCATGAGGCCTCCACCAAAATCCTGTGAAATATTAAGGTGCCTACGACAGATTTTAAATAAGCTCAAGTTGTCACCTGGTAAGTGAATTGGAATGTTAATTCAGTAACAAGGACAGATGGATGTATGCACGTATGAGTAAGAGATGATAGAAACTAACAGCTGACTAAAAAAAGAAACCGGTGACAGAGTTATAAAACGGTGTTAAGATACTAGGGTTTAGCACCTCTCTATTTATGGAATAGGGCACCTTTTACCTAGAATTTGTGTCCCGAGAAAATGTGAAATGTAGCAGCTGTCTGGAGATTTGTGGGAGAAAATATACATTTCCCATTAGTTTCATGATGACACAAGTATTTGTAGCTGAAACAAATTCTGCCTATGACCCAATTAAAATTTGAAACTGACCGACAGACAACTGATGGCTGCCAATAGCACTATGCTGTATCACCTTACATTTTCTGGTCACTTTTAGAGGGCCCCTTCCTTGCGGGGCCCCCTCCGGTCGAAGGATACCGAGGGCACTCGCTACGTCTCTGGAGAGTGTTTGTGTTTTCCTCTAAAGTTTCTAAAATTCTTCGCAAATATATTCATACTTCTGCTTCCTTATTTGTTGTGCTTCTGTGTTCCGCCTTCTCTTAGTAGCAGTAGCTGCTTTTATTCTGTGAAAAGCTGTAACACTATGACTATGCCTGAAAAGTGAAAATGTATTAGTGATGTACCATCCAGGATGCTCATTTTGGCTTTGCATCACATTCACATAAGGCTGTCTCTAGTTAAGTTACTAATGTTTTGACTGTAGATGTGCAAGCCCCCCCACACACACACACACTCACACAAAAAGAAAAGCAGTTTACTCTGTGCGCTGATACCAGTTTAGAGGCCGTGATACATTTGTGTTGGATTTCTCCGAATATGAGCAGCCACTATTATGCTGCATTGAAAGAACTGAAAGAATAAGAGAGAGTGCCATATTTTGTTCTTCATATATCAGATCAAAATTAAAGACGTAGTTGTCTTATTTATTTATTAAAGCTTGTTTACTTTGGTAAGGCACTAATCGGCACAGCCCAGAAGATCCCTTCTGTAGCCTGACACTTGATCGTTGCTACAAAGAAAGCAGTTTTATTATTATTATTATTAGTAGTAGTAGTAGTAGTATTATTGTTTCGGCAGTGCTTTCCCTTTTTTCTTCCTCTGATACACAGCTTACCAAACGTAAATTGTGAGTTAAAGAAGTAAATCAACTGAAACTGATACATTTTCCTTATTCTGATTGTTCTTGCTAGACGTTTAACATTTGGGCACAGTTCCCAGTCAGGTTTTTGTAGGCAGTGAGGGGTATCTTTGGCACTCAACCCATTTTCTAATCATCTTTGTTTTCAGACTATTGCCCTCCTGATAGAATCACGTGGGTATTTAGTCCTTCATAGAGGAGCTAATGTTGCTTTAAACTGCTTCGTATTGTGGACTGATAACGTAATCACATTTGTCCAAGGCCATAACCTTAAATGATGAACCTGGTTATTTCCCACAAATATTCAGGCATCTGGCAAAAAGCATGTTTTTGCCAACACCTCAGGAGTAAGGTTTCTGTAGGTCACTTTGCCAGGCCTGATAGCCTAATACTTTCATTTTTTTATTTTAATCTCAACACAAAAAGGTATACGGCTCTGCTTTCAGAATTTCTTTTTTTAAGTAAGTGAAGTATCATGACAATAATTGTGTTTAAATCCCCACTTCTGCGTACTAAGCCAGGCATCCTGAATATCACCACACTAATGAGAACTGAACAAATCCATACTGTAGTGAGACTGGCATATAAACATGCAGATTCTAACCCATCACAAGAGCAAAGAAGGGCATTACTCCTAAAAGCAAGCAGGCGATATTTCCCGTACTCCATTTTCACATTATATACCACTGCAAGGTTGCAACAGCTTGGTGCAAGCTATACAAGGATAAGGACAGAACAGAGTAGATCAAATTCTGTTCTCTCTCCTCTGGATACTGTCGATATTCAACAAACAAAGTTTCTGACAAGCATGCTTTAGGAGACAAAATATCTCAAAATGTATAAAGCAAATTAAATTTTAATTAGTCAGTTATCTTAAGCTTACTAATGGCATAGCACACACAATAAAACCATTTTCCAATTCATTAATTAATGCCTAACAGCATTAATACAAGTATAAATTGCATGAATTAATTCAGAGCAAACACTTTTAACTGTTAAATACAGTTTTGGCATTGAAGAGCAAACAGATAGATATTTCTCAATAGTACATCTGACAAAATAGGGGATGTACATAATTGTTTTTTCTCTCCTGTACGTGTCCTAGTTTTCTTGACATGCATATTTAATTCATTTGAAAAAGGCCATATAAAAAAGTTTTCACTGGAAAGCTTGACATTTATTGCACTGACATTATAAAAGAGGATGAAACCAGAATGTTTAAATGAAGCATTGATGCAGAAAACATTATAATGACATTATGTAAGTGGTTGCACCCTCAGACTGTGTAATATCATTACTCTTACATTTTTATTATGTTGCTGTTGAATTAAGTTTTGCCTAGTGATAGCATGAGTACAATTGCAGTTTAGCTGAGCAAAATGTTAATCATGTGGCTAGCTACTGACTGGACAGTCTAGTATGAGTCCTAAACACACTGATGACCTCTTACTCCTCCTGGAGATTCAGAATCATTTTATGTCAAACCACCAGTTTGTCCTAAGCAATGTGGGTTAAGAAAAGGCAAAGTCTACCAAACATATTTGATTTTTAGCAATCACTAGAATTCATTAACGCCTACACTAAGTGCGCACAGTTCAGAGTGAACAGACATCACAAGCATATCTCATACCTTCTTCCTTCTATTTTTTGTTTTCCTACGGATTTTCTTGCAGGTTAAAATAATGAGGGGGAGTCATAAAGATTACCACAAAGTCTAGCCTTACACGTAGTGTAATCTTTGAGTGACTAGAAAGCAAAAACAATGTGGTAGGGATGTTCTTGAATACAGATCGTGTACACATTGTGTACACTTAGGGCCACATTCAATAACTCCTATACTATGAACCAGTCAATTCACATAAATAAGCACACAACTACAGAAAAATCTCCCTGCCTAGGCACCACTAGAATCACAGAGGTGAAAGGGTAGTATTAGCTGTCGTTTGGAAATCGAACCCAAGACCTTCGGCATACATTGCTATTATTACTACCCAATGGACCAACAAGAGCCTCTGGCCAGACCAATGTTGAATTCTAGTACTGCTTAAAGTGCTTTTTCTGTAGTGTGTGTGTGTGTGTGTGTGTGTGTGTGTGTGTGTGTGTGTGCGCGTTTGTTTCCTAACTGAGGGGATATGGCTCCAAGTTACAACTGCTTGGTCAGAGGCTGTAGTTTCTAATGGCAGTGACAACAGCACAGTATGTTGAAGGTCTTGGGTTTGAGTCCCAAATAAGAGCATGTAATTAACCTTTAACCTGTATGAGCACTGCCTAAGCAGATAGCTGTCTTTGTATTAATATGTCTGTTTGTGTGTGTATAATTTGATGTTGATCATAGTGCTGGGAGTTTCCCAGCTGAAAGGATGAGGCACTAAGGAAAACCTCAATGTGAAAATGTCCAGAGGTTCTTGTAGGTTGCAGTGACAACAGCTCTGGAGGCTGGAGGTCTTGGGTTTGAGTCCCAAATGAGAGCCAATATTTTCCTTTCACTTCTATGATTTTAATTCATATAAAGTGCTTTTTATTCTCTAGCCAGGATTTTGACACAGTCAAATCCAAAAAGGTTATTATGCAAGATGTTGAGAATGGCAGTCAATACTATACGGCACTGCTGGCTGGTTTGGTAAATTAATCTGAAGGTTAGTTGTACATCCCAGCACTGTGTTCATCACCATCTTTGTAGTTATATTGGTATTCCTAGATCTGAGTTCCATTGAGGCAACCTTAGGAAACCATTTACCTCATAAGCCACTGATTTTTTTAATCAGGGTTATAACATCCACACAGTTAGCTTACTACATATTGCAGAAAGTTTAATTTCTGATTACCACAAGTGCATGAATGTACTTTCACTAACATGGAGATATTGTGAATGCTTATCCTAATTTCAAACACTGAAATGTTGATTCCCTCAATTTCAAAACTGGAGTCTCTGACTTACCTCATCTCATAAGGAAAATCAGTCTTGAAGGTGGCATATTTAGAATCAGGAGGATCCGACTCAAAAATTCTGTCTTTGATAGATTAATACAACTTGTGTGTGATGACTAATCATTCCAGTAGGCTTACACTGAAGAGTATGTTTGCCAGTTTATAGGCAACACTGATGCCCCAAAATGAATGAGGATAACTGTAAAAAAGGTATGCAACTCAGGGCATCAAATCTGTGAAGTGGCTGTGAAAGAGAATTTTCATGGGCACTGAGAAATACAAGACCCCCCCCCCACTAATCCCTCATCTGCATAACCTGCTATAGGCTTACTCTCATTCAATCCAGGCTTATACATTGTTGGCAAGTTTTTGGAAAACAAACATTGAAGTCTGGGAAAGTAAATATAGACTGTGTGAAATAGTGAGGAAAATGTTTGTATCATAAAGGTATTAAAAGAATGTGAAAAGATATTTTCAAACAAGATCTATACAAATGAGGCAACATTCATATGCTGAAACTTGTAGATGAAAATCTAAAAGAAACACGTGTATGTGCTTCACTGTGGTGTTATGGTCATACAGCACTCCATCATATTGGTCATAATGGGATCATACAGCACTCCATCATATCGGTCATAATGGGGTCATACAACACTCCATCATATTGGTCATAATGGGATCATACAGCACTCCATCATATCGGTCATAATGGGGTCATACAACACTCCATCATATCGGTCATAATGGGGTCATACAACACTCCATTATATCAGTCATAATGAGGTCATACAACACTCCATCATATCGGTCATAATGGTTACAAGTACTTCACAGTATTGTATGCAACCAGGGGTAAGAACAAAGGCATTTGCTTCCACTTACTTCAATTGACGTGTGCGGTAGAAGAATTCCATCTACTTGCCAGTGGTTGTAAGTGTGTGTGTGTGTTTGTGTTTGTGTGTGTTTGTGTGTGTGTGTGTGTGTGTGTGTGTGTGTGTGTGTGTGTGTGTGTGTGTGTGTGTGTGTGTGTATACTTGTGTAGGTATGTGAGGATTTTTTTGAAAGAGAGGGAGAGAAAGTAAGTGGAAGTACTATATTTCTGCATTGTGCCACCAATGATCAACTCGTATCACAATGTACAAAAATCCTTAAAATTCAGTATGGGCAAAAAGTTTGTACAACATTCTAGTACAATTTATATATTATTTCTCAGCTATCTTAGTAGATGGAAAATGCATGAGTACTTCTGGAGCTCTTAAAATACGTGCATTGCAGTATGCAAGTGTCATATAACCAGCACGCAGATAATTGGTTTATTATAACTCATAACCCAATGAATGTGTATATGGTGCATACAGCTCTTGCTGTACTGAGTTGCTGTTACCACTGGGGGATAATAGTAATAACAGTTTGTTTTTAGGCATGTCTCTGCCAACACTGACCATGGATTTTAACAATGTTTTCCAGAAGTAAACTGCAAAGTATATGCTTTCAGTAGGATAATTTAATACATGACGGCCATACCAGCCTTACACTTACCTTTTCCACTGCCAATACTAAAGGAAAATTTACTACTATGAGATTCTTTGAGCCCATTTCATCAGAATTAAATATATAATCCACTGGTGTCTATCTAAGAGGCAAAAAAAAAAACAGTCCACACTATGGGACACTTATAGCTTTTTATTACTGACATTTCAATAAGAAAAGGTAGTGTTTCATACTTCATAAAGTTTTGTCTTGTTTTGGCTGTGACTGTACAGTCTCCACCTATCTAAGAGTCAGCACAATCTCTGGCTCTAGATTTGGGTGCACTAAAGCTTCTGGTTAGTTGAGTTTAACCCTGGCAATAACAGTGTCAACATCTCCTCATTAGACATTTTATTTTTTTTGCCTTGGGTTCTGCCACGTTCTTCCACTGGCATAGATGAAGTGATATAAAATGAAACACAGATAATCCCATCTGTAAATCTTCTGATCATTAAGTGAGACAATATTTCATTTATACAAAAAAAAAAATAAAAAAAAAAAAACAGCCACCACTCAAGTACGCTGTTATAAAAATCTTTATTATAATATCAACAGTCCTGTACCGGTTTTTTGCCTTAGCTTTCCTCAGTATGCTGCATGATGTATTACAGCTTACTGAGGAAGGATAATGCCGAAACAGATATATAATTTTATGTCATTGTGATGATATGGGTAAGTGCCAGCAAAGCTATCTGGAGTTCTGTAAAGAACGGTATGTCCTTTGAATACCAGACTGATGTAACACATTTATAGGTTCATAGGTTTATACTAGGCTATCTGCCCTAAGGCATTTATAAGCCTAGCCCAAATTTTTGTGGCTTACGCCACCCCTTATATGAAAAAATACTGTGCCCATTAGTTTGTTGTGCCTCTGTCCAGCAGTGACACAGAGATGATTCCCGGGGTAAACCTACGATCTCCCATCCACAGGTCTAGATTTCTCTTGAACAGAGTCAGCGAGGTGCTCTGCCTCACATGGACCGGGATTTTATTCCACAGCATAGGGAGTCTCTGAGTGATAAATCTATCCCTCCAGCACGTCCTATTTATATCCGTGCTAAGGTTTAAGTCGCTTGCTCTAGTGGTTTTGGTGGATTTGGATTTTTGAGGTGGAGCATGTCCATTAATTCCGGGTTGGACATGGCCTTGTATGTCAGGCACATGTCACCTCTGAGCAGACGGTATGCGACTGAATAGAGCTGGAGTTTCTTCAATCTGGCAGCATATGACAGATTTTGGAGTCCCTTTATCCTTTTGGTGAGGAACTTTTGGGGTCTCTCCAATTGCTGCAGATGTCGGGTGAGATACATCCCGAATGGGGCATTGTACTCGATCATTGGTCTGATAAGTGAAGAGTACAGGGGAACAATAACCTCACTAGATCTGGATGTGAATCCCTTCATGATCAGGTGGGCAATGTAGAAGGTCTTTCTAACCACTTTAGCAATGTGAGTGTCAAAAGAAAGGCCACTGTCAACCTGGGTCCCCAGGTCCCTGATAACCTCTTCTGTGCTTAGTGGATTGCCACCTATATGGTAGCTTGGGGTTACCTTGTTTTTCCCGAAGGGTATGACTATACATTTTTTGGCGTTTAACTTCAGGCCATGGCTCTGGCACCAGCTATCTGTTTCCATGAGTCCCTTCTGAAGGATATCCGTGTCTGATGCACTTTCCACTATGGCGCCCAGTTTGCAGTCGTCTGCAAACTTTGTCAGCCAAAGTCCTCCTATGTTGGCCTGTACTTCTGAGAAGTAGATGCCAAACAATAGGGGCCAAGGACCGAGCCCTGTGGGACACCACTTGTGACCGGCTTGGAGTCTGACACAGCGCCAGCAACTCTAACCCTGTGGGTTCTGTCCTTAAGTCAGTTTGCAACCCATCTTGTGACATATGGGTTTACATTTAAGCTGGTAAGTTTTTCTACAATACCCGAGTGGGGTATTGTGTCGAAAGCCTTTGCAAGGTCAAGGTAGGCTGTATGGACTGCCTTTCCCTCATCAGTGGCCTTGGTGACTGTTTCGAAGAAGTCGACCAAGTTCAAAAGGCATGATCTTCCCTTGACAAAGCCAAACTGGGTCAGGTCCAATGTCTGCAAGTCCCCTATATCTTTGTTTATGAGCTCCATTATGATCCTCTCCATAGCTTTGCAGACTAGACTTGTTAAGCTTATGGGGCGGTAATTACCAGGGTCCGTAGAGGCGCCGCCTTTGTGGAGTGGGACTACAGTTGCCGTACGCCACTCCTTGGGCACGTATCCTGTGGTAAGGCTGAGATTAAACAGCTGCCTTATGTGCGGGTTTAATTCCTCATTTAGCTCATGTAGCACACAGTCGGGGACACCATCCGGTCCCATTGATGCTGTGTTTTTAGCTTTAGAGAGTGCAGCTTTCACCTGCGCATTTGAGATGTCCAGGAGGCTACACTCGGCTGGGATAGTTATCTCTCCTTCAGGGGAGAGGGGTGAAGTTTGCACTGAACCTGTCTGCCAGTATGTTGGCAATGTCTGTGGGTTCAGTGATTTTTGTATCATTTTGGACTAATTCTGAGCATATCTGGGAGTTTCCACCCAGGTTCCTAACATAGCTGAAAAGGCCTTATGATTGTCCTTTGAATCCATGGCAATTTTTCTCTCAAAATTGGCCTTAGTTGATTTTATGAGTGCTCGTATTTTTTACTAATAATGATCAGGGGTGACTTCCCTTTTATGGATTTTGTTCTATCATGTAATAGCTTTCTCCTCTTATTGTAAAGTTTGTTAATGGCTGGGGTCCACCAGACTGGACGTTTGCCCTTTGTGGAAAGAGTCTTGGTTTTATTTGGGATTGCCTGATCCATGCACTCCTGGAGGTGTTCATAGAAGGCATTTGTAAGGGCTTCCGCAGCTTGGGTTGTGGTTTCCACTGGCTCAGGGGCCTTGAAGGATACCACACCAGTCTTGAGTAGTGTGAAGTTTGCTTTAGAGAAGTTCTTCACTATGGTCTTTTTGTTTGGGGTGGGGCGGGATGTGGATTTCCAGTGAGATTAGTTTATGATCAGATCTCACCAATGAGGGATATACTTCGTGTGTGGAGCATTTTGTCCCCATGTTTGTGACAATGAGATCTAGTATATTTTCTCCTCTCGTGGGAACAGTGACTAGCTGTTCCATGGCATTTGAATTTATGAACTCCAGGAACCATTGGGCTAGAAAGTTAGGGCTTAAGTAATGTTCCCAGTCTATATTCGGGTAGTTGAAGTCACCCAATATGATGGTGTTTGGAGATACATTTATACCCTCCAGTGTCTTCAGGAAGGCTGTGTGGGGTTCCTGAGTTTGAGAGGGTGGCCTGTAGCATGCTACAATTTGTAGAGCAGTTTTGCCTATGGTTAGTTGCACCTGGATGGTTTCTGAAGCTTCGTGCGTTGCCACCAACCTGGAGGTGTGGGTATCCTTTATGAATATGGATACACCCCCTCCTTTTGTGGTGTGGTCTGGGTTTTGGGGCCGGAACGCATGATATGAGGTAAAACCTAATAGTGCCGGGGTGCTCTCAGGAGCCTTGAACCAGGTTTCAGTTACAGCACAGACATCGATGTTCTCCATACTGAGAAGGGCCTCGAGTGCGTGCATTTTGAGATTTAGACTTCTGGCATTGAGCAGCATTACCCTCAGTTTCTTCCCATTTTTGTTTTCTAGGGTGGTAGGTTTAGAATTTGAGCCTTGCCTAAAAAGGCACTATGGGGGTGGCAAGAGCCTTAGCCAATATCCGGAATCCCAGGGGTGACAGGTGCAAGCCGTCCCTTGCGGAGCAGCGTGGCTTGTCAAGCATGTCATCCCAGGCAGACAGACACTGAATCCCCTTTGAATGACACCAGACATTAAGCCAATTGTTAAAGCTGATCATCTTGTCTCTATATTGTGGCATCATTCTTGGTGAAGGAAGGATACTGCTCAGGGTTAGGGTCATACCAGCCTGGGCTACATAATCAGAGAGCTCCTCTATGTCTCTTTTCATGTAGTCCAGGGAGGTACATCTCAGGTCGTTCACACCAGCATGGACAATGACTGTGTCATATTTGTACTTGCCGTGGAGTGACCCGAGTGCTTGTGTTATGTGGCGGATTCTAGCGCCCGATAGGCAGCTTACTGTGACCCTCTCCTTGTTCAGCCTGGTGAGTGGGACGTCAGTGTGTCTGACTATGGAGTCACCTATGACAAGTATGTTTGGTGTTGTATTTGGCCTTAAGGGCTGTGACTGCTTTGCACACTGCTTTTGTGGTTTATGTGTTGCTTGTGGGGTGTCTTGAGGTAGCAGTTGTTTGGGTGTCTGCTTTGGAGGCCTCTGCTGTTTAGGTAAATTTTTACTCAGAGCCTCCGAGTATGTCTTTGTGTGTTTATGTGCTATGTTATGACACAAGCAGCTTCTATAATAGTATATCACATTTGAATATCAAACTGATTTGCACAAATGCTTATATTACAAATGTATTAGGACGGTATGGCATTTGAATATCAAACTGATTTGTGCAAATTCTTATATTACAAATGTATTAGAATGGTATGGCATTTGAATATCAAAGTGATTTGTACAGATGTTTAAGTTACAAATGTATTAGAACTGTATGGTATTTGAATATCAAAATGCATTTATAAAGTTGCCAGAGTTAAAAATGCATCAACAAAGAGAAATATACATGTGAGACTGTATGTATATATGTTAGCAGAGGACACTGTAAGAGAAGTGGCTAACCACAGTCCAGTTAGTTTTGGAAAATCCTTGAAATTAAATTGGATGTTAAGCCATAAACATGGCACCAGCTGTGCTAAATAGGACCATAGATTGTAGGTCTGGAAGAAGCCTTTGTTCATTGTCTCAGTAAAAGGGGAAGCCCGAGGCACTGCCTTAAACTTTTATATGTGTATTATAGCCATCTATGCTGAATTCCTGTCACTGCTGCAAAGGGGGATACTGTGAGAACATAGAATCAGATGACCAGATGAGGTCATTCTGCCAGCCATCTTAGAAATTATGTTCTGGATATTATACAGTGTGTTTTCTCAGCATTGAGTATTCTGTCTTGAGCCTGACAAGGAGGACCATTTCCATTCACCACATCATCTGCCTTGCTCTAGTAACTAAGTAGAGAACAGTACTTCTCCTAGATTGTCAGGAAAATATAGTGAAGATTAGTTTAAATATTGTTTTTCTTTGTCTGAATCTGTCCATCAGTGTTGTTTTCAATATTTCCTGTGATTTGAACTATCATTTTCTGCAAAGATTTATTCAGTATTTTCATGTTCTTTTATTAATTATTATTAAATATATTTAAACTTTTATTGTGGCTGGTCCTTTTAGAAAGTGTCTAACATTTGAGAGTGCTTATATTTATTTGGTGACACTGTATGGGCCACTCCAGAAGGCCGAGCTGTCTTGGTCAACTACTACCATGTGTATTAGTACTAATATTACACAGTATAATTGAACACCCTTTCTTAGAGTAACTGAATGTGGAGTCCCTGGTGGTAGTGATGACTACTTTATACCCATGGTCATTAGGGTGCATGGCAGGTAAATCTGTGCCAGCCTTTCCCAGGTGTGTGTGTGTGTGTGTGTGTGTGTGTGTGTGTGTGTGTGTGTGTGTGTGTGTGCGCTTGTGCAAAAAATCACATCTCAATGTGTGTGCATGTGTGTATGTGTGTGTGTGTGTGTTTCTGTTTGTCAGCTAATTGTGCCAGGGACACAAAACACTGGGTTCACAGAGACGGTGCTGGAGGACTTGACTTGGAGTCTCATCTGAGGACGTAACCCTGCAGCTGTACCAGTAGGGAGTCTTACTGGGGACCTGGAGGGAGACAAATATAGAGAAATCCAGGTCCCAGACTGAATGTGTCTCTTTTGTGCTCTTAAGGGAAATTGTACTTGGTGCAGAGAGCTGCATCTGAAAATACTGCATGTATCCATTTGTATTCCAAGTGCACTTCCCTGTCCATTGTCAGTGGTGAGAGTTCAGGCTCCTTGATTACTGATCCAGAGAAGGGAGTCACAGTCATAATAAAGCCGCTTTTGAGTGCATATTTGAGTGCTGGCTGTTTGTTTGTTTTTGTTTGGCTAGTTCATCAGTTCAGCTGTCCACCATCAGACCTTACATGCAATTTGGTTTTTAGATTAACATTTCATTTATACCCACCTGGTGCTACAAACTACTGGTTAACAATCTGTTGTTTTTCTGTAAAAAGAGCATAATTCTTTATATGTCTAATTCTTTTTGCTCCTGTCCTAATCTCAGCTTCTCTTTCTCATGTTTCCTAAGTTTGGTAATGATGACACTAACAGCAAACCAATTCCAGTGTAACATTTTGAAAACATCCTGAAAACATCTGCTTGAATTTGTATTCACTGTAGGCCTCTCAAAGTACCCATTTGACTAACCATAATTTCCCATGTGCACCCCTGCCATATGGAAACTTAAATAGTCCATTTAGTTTTTCAAAGGTCAACCGTATTTATTGCCTTAACAACAAAGTTAATGCTTGCCAATGTTTTTTTTATGAAATATCTGAAAAGTGGCAATGTGCTATGCTTTAAAAACAAAAATCAGTGAATTTATGAAGATTGATTTATTTCTTGAGGTACTGATGCCTTAGTCTTATTAGAATTTATAAATGGCTTAGCAAAACAGTAGAATATGTCAAAGATGTTAAGCAGTATAAAACATTAATGGACAAGTTCCCAAGAAGAAAATATATAGCAAGAAAATATACATTACACAATTTAATGTAGACTTTCTTTTTAATGCAGCAGCATAAAATGAAAACAGTAAAGCCGTTGCAAAGAAAATAATATTTCTGATACGGTTGTTGTACTGAAATATGTTTGGTTTTCCCTGGGATAGTGATGTAACATACTGCAGTGTTTTGTAGCATACCCTTACATCTTGGCAAGATTAGTTATGAATCGGATTGTTCATCGGGAAACCACATCTACAACTGACTTAGGCAATGAAGCCTCCTATCACATGCCTGTCATAAAATGGAGGTGTCATTATTGCATCATTTAAATTAAGGTATTTCTACTGCATTACATGAGGCCACTATTCCCATATCAGTTGCACCTCCACTCACATCTGCTGTTGCATTGCCAGCAATCTATTTTAACTGGATGGGAAAAATCTGCTTTCTTGTACCACTAATCAGAAAATGAGAGGAAGACAGTGAATGGAAGCAAACTGCTGGTAAATGAATTAGAAATGTAGTAACTGTATGTTCAGGAATTATCCACAGCAAATCTGATTAATTAGACACAAATGTATTCTGAAAGTAAAGCTTAAAAATGCTTGGTTGGGTTTTAACATTATGACTTTCTTTAGGATGTACGGACTGGTTAAGATGTATACATGGATGCATTGGCTACACATTGCAGACACATTCATGCACTCAACTACCTGCATGTCTTACTGAGCAAAGTACATATCAGATGATTGTTATCTCAGAGGTACTTAAATTTGTGCCACCTGCTCTTTGATATTGCAATCCAGAGCTGTGGCTTTGTGATACAGTAACGTTATCTGCACTTACTGTTCCATTCCTTTTCTATTTTACTGTGTCACAGTATGTTTACCATCTGCATATTAAATAGCAGTTAGCAGGCAAAAATATGTTGTACCAAGCATAAATCCAAATGGAAAACATACCTCCTTTGTGAAATGCTATAAGTATGAATGATTAACCTGTCAGATGCAACAAAAGATCACATTGATCAGGCCTTTCTGATTTATTTAAACAGGATAATGCTGAGGTCAGTTTTACTGCTGCAAATTTCATTTCAAAATTTATACTCAAACATCCTGAACAAAAACTAATATCCATAATGCGTTCTGAAATCATTAAAGTAACATTTCAACACCATACTGTACTTGGGAGAGTAACAAAACATTTGTTTATTAAGAGTGATATGCAGTAATAACAGGAATGAGGCAAGCTGGTTGCAAAATATGCATTAAACTACCCTGGAAATGTAACCGCTGAGATTTGAGATTTTGTAGTGGCAGACTGTAACAAGCTAATCTAAGATTATTATAAATTGTTTAATCTACAACAGGTATGACAGCAGTTTCTCAAGTATCAACTTATTACCACATATGAAAAGTTGGGTTTCATAAGGGATATTAAAAGAGCACAACTGCAGCTGAGTTGATATGAAGACAATGCAGGAAAAAGAGCTATTGCAAAAAACAGACAAAAAGTTGAACATGCCTTGCCTATCGACTCCGCACGGCTTACAATAATACAAGTTTTATACAGACTCATGTAAATGCCATATGCAGATATATCGGGTCTATATTATAAATTCATAGTTTCAAAACTTCGAACCTCATATGTTCGACAACATATGAGCAAAGTTTGAAACTTCAAAAATATAATGTCTTTGTCTTTCAACTTTTCCCAGTTAGGGGCTGCCACAGCGGAACTCCGGTCCGCTAATGATTGGCAGTAGATTTTTACGGTGCCAAGGTGCAAGCCCGATGTCCAACCTTCAGAGAAGGCACACCCATTCATGCACTCACCTACCCGCATGTCTTTAAATGGCACTCGACCGGAGGGAGGACATGCAGACTCCACACAGAAGGTGCTCCAGCCGAGAATCAAACTGGAGGACTTCTTGCTGTGAGGCAACAATGCTAATCGCTGCACCACCGCGGCACACCAAACTTCAAAAATATAATAACAATTAAAAAAAAAAAAAAAAAAACTTACCTGAATGCTTTGCCACCCTTGCACCCACACAGCCCCCTTCTTAAATATACCAACTCCAAGATCGCACTTCAGTGCAGAAAAGGAAAATTTTCCCATTATGCACCATACAGAGCCATTGCTTTTAACCTTCAAACTTTTCCTCTCTCCACAGAACAAGCACCACTGTACCATCCTCAGAAAAAGGCTACCAGTAACTGCTTAATCCTTGTTTGCTTGCTTCTTTGTATATAAACTATTAAACAGCTTCTGTCCTTCTCTTGGATGCATGCTGCGGATAAATCAACATTATACTCCCTAAGAAGACAGGACCACAATACTGTCGCACTCTATAGATCCATCTTTGGCCTTTCAAAAAGAAGCTTAAAAAAAATTATTGACTTACTTTAAAAATGTGAAATCGAACTGGATAGGTGGGATACAGAAAAATAAGATTTAATAACGTGCACCAGTGCTGACATCATCAGAGTTTGATCAGTGTGAAAAAGACGTATTCAGCAATGAGGGGATTTGAATCAACAACTCTTTTCAGTTGCACTATAGCCAGACGATCATTAACAAGTTTAGCCAAAGAATCAGTGACACTGGAGGTGCCAGTGAAACACACAGGAGATGATTGTTAGACATTCATAGCATCATAGGAGGTTACTAGACTATTGATCCAGAGGTCATTTCAAGCCTATCCATTTTATCCCAACGTAATACCATAGATACTTTAGTCAATATCCAGGATTGTATTTATTAATGACTGCCCATGTCCATGTGCTATCCCTGGTAAGAATTTACTGTGCCTCATCCACTCGTCCAGATTCCTTTTGAACATTGTCATAGAGGTGCTCTGCTTCAGATGAATTTGGCAGCCTATTCCAAAGATGTGGCAGTTGCTGTGAGACAAATCTGTCCCTCTAGCACATCCTATTCAATTTGCAGGCCATATTTAGGTCCCTGGAATGGGTAGCTCTAGTCCTGTTTGATTTATGGCTCTGCAGCAAATTCATTTTGTTTGGGTTGGAGAGTGCTGTATAAGCCAGGCACAAGTCTCCACTAAGAAATTTATATGATACTGAGTATAGTGACAGGGACTTCAGTCGGTCTGTGTAAGTGACGTGCTAGAATCCCTTGATCTTAGTTAGAAACCTCTGAGGTCAATCCAGTTTCTGCAGGTGCTTTGTATGCCACATGCCAAAAGGGGCGTTGTACATTATGGACCTGATTAATGACTAATATAAAGGGGTTATAACCGCCTTTGCTCTAGAAATGATGCCTTTGCTTATCAAGTGTACTAAGTAGAAAGCCTTCCTTACTACAGTAGATGCATGGTGGCCAAAGTTAAGGTTGCAGTCTACTTGTGATCCCAGATCCCTTATCACTTTGTAGGTACATAGGGCATTGTTGTTAATTTGATAGTGTGAAAAGACATTGCTTTTACCAAAGGGAATGATTCACAGAAAAAGGAAGAAAAGTCACAAAAATAATTACACTATGAGGGCTATTTATTCCTTGATCCTCTTTGTTTCAGTTCTACAAATCACTTCATTAACCAGATGAGTCAAGAAAGTAATCATACTGAAGTTGTTGAAGTACATAGCACTGATTGTTGCACACTTACAGAATAGAGGCAGAAGAGTGAAAAAAAAATCTATATGACTTTGAGGGGACTTGAACCTTCCACTCTGTGCAATGACATTCTTCAAATCACTTCAGTAACATTTCTACCATTGAAGCAGTCAGACTCAATTCATAAACTTTATCCTGTATTATATTTGCACATTGAAGCACAAGACCTCTCAGCCCATTTCTGTTAATGATGACAGCTAAGGCTAGTATACTTATCAGATGATATAGTGACTGGATGTAATTATTTCTATACAACAAGCAGTGCCATTCCTTGTTGGCTGTACATAGACAACTGCAGTGCTGTATATGAATTGTCACGCGCAGTGAGATCGCAAAGAAATAAGTGATTTAAAAACCTTAAGTAGGCATGTGTATGGTGCATTCCACTATTTTTTGACCAGATTAAAGGGTGAGCATTAGAGCATAGGGAAAAAAATGCAAAGGGGAAGTAATCAAAAATTAAACAGAAGGTGGGACAGATGCCCATGTTATATCTTTGAAGAGAACTCTAAGTTGGCAACAGAATTGGGAGAGGTATGAGGAAGTTAAGAGGGTTAGCTTAGGCAGCAAGGATGACAGACAACTGATATGGTGTGTGGTAACACACTGAGGGAGGGACAGCACAGTGGTGTTGAAGCCATCACACAAACAGACATAAAACAGTTGTGAGGGGAGGATTGAATGACCAACAGGGGTGGGCATGGACATAGAAAAAGAGAAGGAAATACCATGATGGGGTACAGAATGATTTTCAAAGCTGCATTTGTTGTGAGACCCGTGGTACATTACTCATCATCCGGGACACTGACACCACTGAGCCTTGGCTCAGATGAAGGAACTAGTGCTGAGTAGGGGAAGGAACTCAGCGAATTGCTGGGACAAGTTTGGCTCAGATGATGGAACTAGCGCTGGGTATGGAAGG